>NC_135319.1:6169462-6769462 GCF_048772815.1 Callospermophilus lateralis
ATCTGGAATGGAAAATGCTCAGGATTTCATAACCTTGGAGGTGGTAGAGGAGTTTCCAAAAGTAAGGGACAGGGTTGATCACCCAACATGATCTTTCATTAAAATTGCGAGCCATCTTTCCACAAAGCCATGAAAAGGTAATTTTGGCTTTACTATAAATTACTGCAAATTCTGAACCTGCTTGGAATGCCTGCCCATGCATTGAACTCACCCAAACCTGGCTCTCTGACCAGAACTGAGCCCTCTCTGAAACTTTAGTGACACCTCATAAATATTGGCCTTTCTTGGCCAGACAACGATCCTCTCTGAGGCTCTAATGGTCCTCATAATTTCTACTGTTGGGGCCAGCAAAAAAATAAAATAAAATAAACTACAATTAGTGTGATGCTTGTCAAAGTCCTGTTTTCTATAACCCCCCGTTTGTGGAACTTTCTGGGCAATAAAGCTGGGCAGTAGGAAAGGTGGGTTTGCTGTCTTGTTCTCGCCGTTTTGAGAGGGAGAGGCAGCCCGGCCGGTTGAAATAATAACCCTGCCTCAATTTCATTTTACTTGGAGCCAGTGGTCTTTTTTTGCGTCCTGGTCTAACATTTTGGAGTTCCCCAGTGAAATGACCCAACCAAATCACAAGACCAGACTGCTGGAAATTCTGAAGCTGGCCTTTCCTCCAGGACTCCGGGCTGGAGATCCAAGTTCCAAGGCCTTGGAGTGAGCCTTTGGTCCGGGGAGCACTGCAGTGAACCATCTCACTAAAACTTTTAGCAAGCTCCTGGTGGAGGAGGCCTCCATAGGTAAGTGGTGCCTTTATAACATCTGATATCCGGTTAAGGGAGATCTCTTCTGATAACAGAGACGTGGTCTGGGGAGGGTCACATATACTTCTGACAGGGACAGTAACGAGAATCCTTTTGTCCTCTGTTCTGTTCTGTAGGGAATTCCCTGAAAGGGTAGAGAGGTGCCAATGGGCACGCAGGAGCTCCTACCCCAGAGCTTTAGCATGACGTTGCATTGCTCCTCCATTTTTCTGTTTCTTGGCCAAGTTTCTGTTTCTTTGTGTTTAGTTCTGTGTTCTATATGTTTTTTGTTTGTTTGTTTTTGTGTGTTTTGTTGTGTGATTTCTTTGGTATAAACTTAAGGATATTGGACGTGAAAATGGGTAATAAAGCAAGTAAGCCTGACATTCCTTTGGACTGTGTTTTAAGGAACTGCGATGAACTTTACCTCCGTTTGTTAAGCAGGATGAGAGAAGCCTCTAGCTGGCTGCCTGGAGCCCACCCACTGCCCAGGACAATGCCTGCTGGGGACCTAAGAACTGAGTATCTCCCAGGTTAACATGTGAAACTCCTTTAAAACTCCTTGTTTCTCCAGATCAAGAGAGTCACAACCTTTGGGCAGAGTCCCCTGTGTTGGTCCTTTGTTAGCAAAGCAGTAAACCTCCCAATTTCTTTTTCACAAATCCTGTCCTTATTATTAAATTTGTATTGATTGGCTTCAAGGTCAGAAACCGAATTTAAGTTACAAATTTTGATACCCCCCCTGACCCCGGAACTTTGAGAAAGCTGACTACTGAAATGTTAGGAGATAGAGTGTGCTTGGGGTGGAACCGAACCAGAGGAGCTAATCCTGTAAGTAAAAGGAGGGACTGAGAGACTCCCAGCAGCTGCCGAAGCCCTGTTGCTTCAGGGAATTTCCTCCTTCCTTCCCTGCACTGTAAGGATTATGCCACCTCTGTCTTCTTAAAAAAGAGGAAAAAAAGGGGACACTAAATGCAGTAAAGACACCATGGAGACCCTTGATATTACATTTCATGTTGCCCCTCTGTGAAAACATCTGATCCCTTGTGGGGACATCTATCATGCCACTGGTGTAGGAGATTTTTCTCTTATTTGCTCTGTTTTAAAGGCTTCTGTCCTTTCAGCCATAGTCTGAAGCTCCACACCCACAGACTCCCAAGTAGGAATGTGACAAAATGGAGTGTCCTTTGACTGGTGGGCCATAATATATTCCCCCATTCTGTCTGTCTTGTGTCTTTGTTTCTGGCCCCTTAAGACATGTGCAATAATGTGTTGATATTATAAATTGTTTCATGGGAATGATCTTAGCTGAATGTGTTTCTAAATGATGATGTTTCATTGTAACAATCTGGTATATGAATGGGTTTTTGAAGCATTGAACAATCTTGCAGTTAAAAGTCGGGTTTAGGTAATTGTTTAGTTTATGATTTCAGATAATTCATGCCAGAGAACTTAAATACTTAGGATGGAAAACTAAAGAACACTACTTCCAAGTTGGCAAGTAACTTCCCAAACATTCAGTAATTTTTTCACCAATTTTTAATTGGGTAGCCTGGGAAAATGTCACAGTGTGTACCAGTGCATTAATTTGGACAAGGATAGTAAATCATAGTATGGTATCTGTTGAAAAAACAAGATGTAAAGATATAAAAGTTTGTGAATTGTATCTTAAAATTGTATCATAATTTTCAACATCTGAACCTGAAAATTATGGTTAAAATGCGTTAGGCCTGAGGTGTCTGCTCAGAATAGTAGTTTTTCCCTGCTCTTTCCAGACCTCAGCCAGGACTTATGTTGAAATGCAAATGAAAGTATCCTGCAAGCTCAGTAAGAGACTGCTCTGATTTCTAAGATGTAAAAAAAGTTTAATTGTATGGTATTTACTAATTACTGGCCAGTCATTTTTTCTAGGACTCTTATTTTTTTCCTTAGATTCTGTATTGTACATATCTTGGAAACAAATCATGAGCCTATTTTGGAGATTGGCCAGAATTCAGGAAGACAACTGAAACTTAGGAAGATAGTAGGTGTTGCCCATCAATAAGGCAAGCTGCAGACCATTCATAAATTGAACAAGATGAATGCGGGGAAGATTTCTACTAGAGAGGACACATCTATTCATGCATTCTATTTTCTAATGTCTACAACCACAGACACAGTGGGATACACAGACACATAAACACTTGCCTTGTCAAATGACTTACTAGAAACAATTCACACCAAACCAAACAAAACGACTTTTCTACCTATTCTCAGAACATGAGACAAAACCACAAACCCACACCCACACCCACACCCACAGACTCCCAAGTAGGAATGTGACAAAACGGAGTGTCCTTTGACTGGTGGGCCATAATATATTCCCCCATAATGGGCTGTGCTGTCTCAGATCTGGTCTCCGTGTCCAACCCTGTGAAGCTGTCAGGATCCAGTGTTGAGCCACTACCTGCTTTCTCAGGAAAGGCCCCTCTTCAGACTTTCCTGTCATTTGGCCATCCTCACATCAGTAGGTACCAAGAAAGACTGACTCTGTCCTTGGTAAATCCAAACAAGTTTGATCACTTGGACTTGGACACTGGGACTGGCTCTGGATGCCTGGCTTACTGGACCCCACGTTCAGAGAGTTCCATCACCAAGGAAGTGAGTCGAGTTCACTTCCTTCAGGAACTGAATGAGGTCACTACCTTTGCAACCACTTTGTCCTAACAGTTGCTTCCAAGGGTCCCATGAGATGGAGGCTGCACCTACTTGCTCTGACATTTTCACAAGTTAGAATGGTGTATCAACCATAGGAACCCGGGAACAGCTCTCCACACAGGCCTGGTATGGTCCATCTTCTCTTCATTAAGAAGAGAGAGGCTTATTCCGACATAAGCCTTCATCATGACCAGTTTGTTTACCATGGGAGATAACTTTTGCTCAATCAGGTCCTTCATATCTGCCTACATCTTCTCCAGGGATTATTTCTGCATGGACCTTTGAGGTTCTCAGCAAGTGGAAGATCCCCTACATTCCTGTATTGTAAGACCAACTCTATCTCTTCTCTTCTGTCAAGTTACATAGAGGGAAAAGTGTATGGTTAGGGTTAATAACATGTTCGATTTGTGTTTCGAATCATTCGGCTGGATGAATTATGGTATTGGGAACCTGCGATATTTATAAGATTATATAGGTGAAATATATGTATGAAAACAGAAATCTAGGATTTTAAGCCCAGAAGGGCATTGGGCCCTTGATTAGGATAATTAGTGTTGAATTACGTACTGCACAGATTTCTCAGATAAATCCATACACAATGGCATAGGACCTTGCACATTGGATGATTGAATGAGGAAGAGAACATCCAGTCAAAAAGGGATACTCGGTAGGATTAGGAAGATATTTGGTAGAATTAGGAAGAAGAGTGAGTATAGGATTTGGACCAAAAGATCTTTAGCAATATGGTTTCAGTTTGAGAGTGAATGTAAATGTCAGCACATATGAAGATTCAGTCACAATGATGAACTTTGAAAAATATGTAGGAAAGCAGATAATAATAGAGACATTGCAAAATCAGGCAAAGTATAAAGTGACTGATAGGATTAGACATTTTGAACAGGGTTGAGTTTGAATATACACTCTTAGGAAGAAACAAATATGTAGTCACCAAAAGGACTGACATTTGAGAGCATTAGGCAACCTGGACAGGGATGCTTTACTAATCCATGTTCACTTTCCTTTTAGGCTTTGGGACAATCATAAGTGTGACCTTTGCATTTTTTGTCCAGAATATTACTGTGATAGAATGTATGCGTAGATCAGGTGACATGAGTATTTCTTCCAGCATTTCTGGGAGCAATGTTTTGAAGTCCTATAAATTAGTATTGGGGGTATAAAGAGGTGTACCCTGTGAGTATGAATATAGAGATAATGAATGAATAGATTACATTTTGAATAAATAATATAACTGGTCCCACTTTAAATAATGGATTGAATTGATATCTCAAATCTTATAAGAAATCTTATATTGATATACCATCATTAATTCCAACCAGCAATACATCTAAAGGTAATATTAGGGTTACGGTATATCATGAAAGCTGTGTGAGTTTTACTTCAAAAGTGATCATGGAAATTGAAAATAAAGTGTGTGGAAAGAAGTCTCATGAAAAGAGCAGTCAAAAACATGGAGGAATACATGTGTTGGGAAGAAGAAAGTAATTGAAAGTGAAACAAATGCCTATAAATTTGCTAACTTGGGAATGAAATATATATCCTATGATGTGCATAAACTGAAGAAATAGTAATGTTCCAGTGTTGAAAAAAATGAACGTCAAAATACACATCATGTCCCATAGGAATCTACTTGCATTGCTGTTAAACTGGGTTAGTTACTCTAAAAATATTAGGATTTGTATGCACCATTCACTGAAGTTAATTTTCAGTACTAATAAACAAATATGAATTTCAGGTGAATGAATATTTTTGAGAATAATCTTGTGAAAATTTGATTATAAATCCACATCCTTGAATATGAAAGAGTTTAGGGAGAGTATAATAAGACAAATATTTCATATTTTGAAGAATCTGGAGAGTATATATATATACACACCCTCAAACAAACACACACAAAGACATTAAAAATAGCATAATACATGCCAATTAAAATTCACCATGAAATGTATATCATCCACAGATCCAAGAGTATTTATTTTATTGAACATGGATTTATGTATAATATTGTTCAACTAGGTAGTTCACTCAGAGGTTGAATTTTCAGTTCCAACAGCGTTTAGGAGTGATCTCTTACAATTTGTATTTGCCAAGTCAGCCAACTCACAAGAATGTACGTGTGGTATCAGGTAAGATTCTAAAATTGCATATAAAAATACATGTGCTGAATAGGCTACAGAGAAAGAGAGACAGGAATTTACACATTTGTTAACTTTAATACACATGGAGAACTATTTCAACAAATTATTGACTAGATTCATAACTCCTACCCTATATAATGCAAAAGGCAATTCCAACTATACACCATGCCTCCTCTGAACTGCTTGTGTTTCTATTCTTTTGACTTATTTTACTCCATCTTATTAGGATTAGTAGTCAGAGTCTAGTAGGGTAGGTGTTAGATTCAGGTATTCAGTATTTTGAATAAAAAATTGGAAAATAAATCCAATGTGTATATAAATACGTGGTACAAAATAATCTTTCCACTCTCATCCAGAACAATGCCTTGACATTACAATCACCCAGAGTAAGACAAAATTAGAGGAGAAGAGTTAGAAAATCTGTGAATAAATATCTGGAAAAAAATGCTCAGGAGTTCACAACCTTGGAGGTGGTAGAGGAAATTCCAAAAGTAAGGGACAGGGTAAACACTCCACAAACATGAAGCTCTGCTGGCCTAAAGACTTTTTGAGAATCTGCCTCTGACGTTGGGCACTTGAAATATATGTTGTTGTCGGGAATTTTAGCTTTCTTTGTAGTGAGACCATCAAATCTGTGCCTGCATCTATGTGACTTGGAGGTCATGGTTTCTTATTTTCCAATGAACATGAGGCAGCAATATTGAATTCTCTCTTTTAGGGTAAACTGTGGCCACGGGGGGCTAAGTGTATCCACATGTGGACTGTGAAGCCATTTGGGCATCCTTCACTTTTTGTGGTGTTTCTTGCTGCTGAAATGGAATTTTTGTATTTGCTTCACGAAATACAAAGAATTCAACTGTTACCCAGTGCGTGAGGGAGATCTGTCACGTGTGGTAGGTCAAGGTCTGCAGGAGAATGCATCAACCGGGCTTATATTCCACATAGCTTGCCCCCATGACCATAGCAACCAGATTCTAAACATTGCCCTGAAACCTCTCCATATAACAAGATGCCTTTACATAGAAGGGACTGCTGGCTGCACCATGTCAGTCACAAGCCATTTGAAAGCCAATGGGAGATCCACATGGCCCCACCACTGATGTTTTATCACACACCTGACCACCACTGCTCTATGCCCACTCCTCAGCAGGCTTCAACTTCATGGCATCTCTGTTTGGCACCATCTTCATGAAAACCAGTAAATCAAGTCACTGACTGGTATACTCATGATCATCCTCAGGATATCCAAAGATTCTCCAGTGCCACCTGGTCATGGTAATTTTAAAAATTTCATGGTATTTATCTAGCCATTTTTCAAGGAGGAAGTTGGAGGCACTGTGGGTTTCAATTTATTCTGGATCCATTAAATGGTGAGGAAGCTCATTTCAATGAAATCTCTGGAGAACCCTCAAAGGAAGGTTTCCAAACAGTGGCCAAAAGATCACATGAATCCAGGCCTATTGAGGTCTACAATGTGATGTCCATGTGTGTTTTGACTCTCAACTATGGCTGCCAAGTTTTTCAGAATAAAATCATGTGATATCCTGGCTGAGATTCCAAGTGCTCTGGGAAAAGCCACCCTGGGCCTAGATCTCAGTTTCCAAGGGCGACTCTCATGTGTGGCCTCGTAAAATCCCAACACAATTTATGGCAATACTTCTCTGAGGTCAGTTCAAGAACTCATTCTCTAAGGGGAATCACACCAGAGTTCAAGTCCAGGTGGACCCAGGCATCTGTTCCAACCGCCACACAAATGACCACAATTTAAACCAAAACACTCCCACATGGCCCTCATATTCGTCCATACACTCATCATAACCTCTGGCTGGAGTTTTCCATGAGGGGTGCAGCCCAAGACAGTGTCCAAAATAACCTCCCTTGCCCCTCATTTGCATAAAGACATGGTGGCCTGGACACCCGTCTTGGGAACCAGGAATGATCAAATAGGCCTGCTGTTAATACTGCTCTGCTTCTCCAATATGAGGCCTACTGACTGTCAGGTATAGATTCTTTTTTTTTTTTTTTAGAAAGAGTGAGAGAGAGTGAGAAAGACGGAGAGAGAGAGAGAATTTTAATACTTTTCTTTTTTAGTATTTGGCGGACACAACGTCTTTGTCTGTATGTGGTGCTGAGGATCGAACCCGGACCGCACGCATGCCAGGCGAGCGCGCTACGGCGTGAGCCACATCCCCAGCACCAGGTATATATTCTTCATGTGATTTGGATTCAGTTGAAAACCCAAGCACCTATGGGCTAGCTTCTGCAGGGCTTTGAAGATCTTATTTGAACCAAAGGTTCGTATTCTTACTTGATGGAGGTCAGGAACCTTACAGAGAAAGGCGAGAGAATTCTTCCACAATGAATGCTCTTTTAGGCAATGTAGTTTATGATGCACACATGGGATCTTTCTTTAGATCCATCAGGTGCTGAGAATCTAAGCCACAGCCTCACAGAGGACCTATAGCCTGATTCAGACACATTCCTTTCCGAAGCAATTAAGCAAAGAGCCACAGGTGATGCCCATTCATTTTCATTTGAAAACTGTTTTCTTTATGCTTCCCAATGGGTGGCCTGAGGCAAAGATCATCCTGACATTCAGGGCAACAGAAAAATAGGTAAGCAAAAGGCCCAAATCAGTGTTTCTCCACTGAGACTTTCCTGAGCACACAGATATCTGAGTTTTCTGGGATGCTCGCCATTCCCTTCAGCTATCAAGTACATGGACATGTCACTGAGTTTGGAGGTGGTACATATCTTGGAAACAATACCATGAGCCTATTCTGGAGAGTGGCCAGAATTCAGAAAAAAAACAGAAACTTAGTAAGATATCAGGGGTTGCTCATTGATAAGGCAAGCCGCAGTCCATTCATAAATTGGGAAGTATGAATGCTGGGAAGCTTTCTACTAGACAGGACACATCAATTGAAGCTTTCTGTTTTCTAATGTCTACAACCACAGACACGGTGGGATACACAGACCTAGAAACACACGCCGTGTCAAACGACTTACTAGAATCAGTTCACTCCAAACCAAACAAACCGCCTTTCTTACCTATTCTCAGAACCTGAGACAAAACCACAAACCCACACCCACACCCACAAAGGCACCTCCTTCCCCCAAGTAGGTCTGTGACTATCCGGAGTGTCCTCTGACTTTTGAGCCATACTATGTTCCCCAAAAATGGCCTGTCCTGTCTCAGATCTGGTCTCCTTGGCCAACTCTGTGAAGTTGTCAGGAGCCAGCGGGGAGCCACTATCTGCTTTCCCAGGAATAGCCCCGCTTCAGAGCTTTTTTGCATTTGGCCTTCCTCACATCTGTAGGTACCAAGAAAGACTGACTCATACAGGAACATGAATGAATTTAGGGAATGTATAATAAGACACACTTATTTCATATTTTGGAAAATCTGGAGAGTATATATATATACACACACACACACACACACACACACACACACACACACATTAATATTTAGCAATATATATGCCAATCGAAATTCATCACAAAATATAATTCATCCACATATCCAAAAATATTCATTTTACTGAACATGGATTTATGTATAAGGTTTTTCACTAGGAAGCTCATCCATAGGTTGAATTTTCAGTTCCATCAGTATTTAGGGGAAGTAATCTCTTCTCACAATTTTTATATCCAAAGTCAGTGAGCTCACAAGAATATACGTGTGTTACCAGGTAGGATACTATATATGCGTAAAAAAATACATGTACTCAATAGGCTACAGAGAAAGAGAGACAGGAATTTACATATGTGTTAACTTTAAAAGCTCATGGAGAAATACTACAATGAAAACTTGACTAGATTTATAACACATACTCTTGATAAAGCAGAAGGAAAATTCAAGCATACACCATGCTTCCTATGAAAGGCCTGTATTTCTATTTAGTTAGGTTTCTTTTTCTCCATTATATTAGGATTAGTAGTCAGAGTCTAGTAGGGTATGGGTTAGTGTCAGGGATTCAGTATTTCAAATGGAAAATAGGAAAATGAATCTAATGTGTATGCAAACATGTGCTACACAAAAATCTTCCCACTCTCATCCAGAACGAAGCCTTGACATAACCATTCCTCCAAGTAAGACACAATTAGTTGAGAGGAGTTAGAAAATATGTGAATACATATGTGGAATGGAAAATGCTCAGGAGTTCACAACACTGGAGGTGGTAGAACAGTTTCCAAAAATAAGGGAGAGAGTAAACACTCCACAAACATGGAGCTGTGCTGGCCTAAAGACTTCTTGAGAAACTTCCTCTGAGGTTGGGCACATGAAATATATGTAATTGTTAGGAGAATTAGCTTCGTTTGTAGTGACCCCATCAAATCTGGGTCTGCATTTATGTGACCTGGATGACATGGTTCCTTATTTTCTAATGAACATGAGACAGCAGTTCTGAATTCTCTCTTTGTCGGTAAACTGTGGCCACTGGGAGCTAAGTGTCTCCCCGTGTTGTTTGTGAAGTCAGTTGGTCATCCTCCACTTTTCGTGGTGTTTCTTACTGCTGCACTGGGAGTTTGGTATTGGCTTCACGAAATACAAGGAGTTGAACTGGGACAAAATGCTGCAGGGAGTTCTGTCACGTGTGGTTTGTCAAGGTCTCCAAGAGAATGTACAAACCATGCTTCTATTCCAAATAGTTTTCCCCTTGACTATAGCAACCTGATTGTGAACATTGCCCTGAAACCTCTCCATATAACAAGATGCCTTTACATAAAAGGATCTGCTGCCTGCACCATGTAAGTCACATGTCTTTGGAAGCCAATGGCAGATCCAGGTGGTCCTACCAAAAATATTTATTCACACACCTACTGTCCACTGCTCTACACTCACTACTCAGTAGGCTCCAACTTATTGGCATCTCTGTTCTACACCATTATCACGAAACCCAGTCAATCAAGGCCCTGTCTGGTACACTCATGATCAGCAACCGGACATCCACAGGTTTTCCAGTGCCACCTGGTCATGGGAATTTCAAAAGTTTCATGGTATTTATATCGCCATTTTTCAAGGATGAAGTTTGAGGCACTGTGGGTTTCAATTCAGTCAGGAACCATTAAATGGTGAGGAAGCTCATTTAAATGAAAGCTCTGGAGAACTCACACAGGCAAGCCTTTCCAAAGAGTGGCCAAAACGTCACATGAATCCAGGACCATTGAGGTCTAAAATGTGAGGTCCATGAGTGTTTGGAATCTCAACTATGGCTGCAAAGTCTTTAAGAATAAAATATTGGGATATCGTGGCTTAGATTTTCCAAGCTCTGTGGAAAGCCATCCTGGGAATAGATCTCATTTTCCAAGGGCAATTCTCATGCATGGCCTCCTAAAATCGCAACACTATTTATTGCAATACTTCTCTGAGGTCAGTTCTAAAACTCAGTCTCTAAGGGGAATCATACCAGAGTTCAAGCCCAGGTGGACAGAGTCATCTCTTCCAACCACCACACAAATGACCACAATTAAAACCAAAACACTCCCATATGGCCCTCATCTTCTTTTATATAGACACTCATCATAACCTCTGGCTGGAGGTTTCCATGAGGGGTGCAGACCAAGACAGTGTCCAAAATATGCTCCCTTTCCTCTCATTTGCCTAAAGTCAGGGTGGCCTGGACACTTGCTGTGAACCTGGAGTAATCAAATACTCCTGTCATAAATTCAGGTCCACTTCTCCAATTTGAGGCCGACTGACCGTGGGGTTTAGAATCTTTATTTGAATTGGAGTCATGAGAAAACCCAAGCACCTATACCCTAGCCTCTGTAAGTTTGAAGAACTCATTTCACCCAAAGAATCCCTATTCTCACAGAGGAAGGTGAGAGACTTCATCCCAAAGACTGCTCTTTTGGCCATTTTGGTTTGGGATGCACACATGGAAATTTCTTTAAATCCATCAGGTGTTGAGAATCTAAGACACAGCCTCACACAGGGCCAAGGGGCTGATTCAGACAATTCCTTTCCAAAGCAATTAAGCAAAGAGCCACAGGTATACCCATTAATTTCCATTTGAAAACTGTTTTCTTCAGGCTTCACAAAGGGGTGGCCTGAGTCAAAGACCTTCCTGACATTCAGGTCAACAGAACAATAGGTAAGCAAAAGGCCCAAAGCAGGGTTTCTCCACTGAGACTTTCCTGGTCACACTGATATCTGAGTTTTCTGAGATGCTCGCCATTCACTTCAGCTATCCAGTTCATGGCCATGTTACAGAGTTTGGAGGGGGTACATATCTTGGACACAAAACCATGGGCTTATTCTGGAGAGTGGCCAGAATTCAGGAAGAAAACAGGAACTTAGAAAGATAGTAGGTGTTGCCCATCCATAAGGCAAGCTACAGTCCATTCATCAATTTGGCTGGATAAATGCTGTGAAGCTTTGTACTAGATAGGACACATCCATTGATGCATTTTTTTAATGTCTACAACCACGGACACAATGGGATACACAGACATAGAAACACTCGCCTTGTCAAACGACTTACTAGAAACAGTCCACTCCAAACCAAACAAACCGACTTTTCTACCTTTTCTAAGAACATGACACAAGACCACAAACCCATAACCACAAACAAAAAGTCACCTCCTTCGCCCAGGTAGGTCTGTGACTATCCGGAGTGTCCTCTGACTTTTGGGCCAATAATGTTCCCCCGAAATGGCCTGTCCTGTCTTAGATCTGGTCTCCTTGGCCAACTCTGTGAAGTTGTCAGGAGCCAGTGGTGAGCCTCTACTTGCTTTCTCAGGAAAAGCTCCGCTTCAGAGCTTTCTTGCATTTGGCCTTCCTCACATCTGTAGGTACCAAGAAAGACTGACTCTGTCCTTGGTAAATCCAAACAAGTGAGACCACTGGGACTGGGACTGGGACTGGCTATGGGTGCCTGGCATCCTGTATCCCAAGTTCAGAGAGTTCCATCACCAAGGAAGTGAGGTGAGGTCACTTCCTTCAGGAACTGAATGAGGTCACTGTCTTGGCAACCACTTTGTCCAAACTGTTGCTTCCAAGGTTCCCATGAGATGGAGGCTGGCCCTACTTCCTGTGACACTTTAACAAGTTTGAATCGTATATCAACCATAATCTCCCAGGAACAGATCTACACATAGGCCTGGTTTGGCTCATCTTCTCTGCTTTAAGAATAGAAGCTGATTCAGACACAACCCTTTATCCTGACCAAGTTGTTTGCCATGGAAGATGACTTTTGCTCTCTCAGGTCTTTCATAGCTGCCTACATATTCTCCAGGGATCATTTCGCCATGGACATTTGAGGTTATCACCAGGTGGAAGATCCATTACATTCCAGTATTATAAGACCAACTCTTTCCCTGCTCTTCTGTAAAGTAAGATTGAGGGAACACTGTATGGTTAGGGTTAATAACAGGTTCGATTTGGGTTAGGAATCATTTTGCTGGATGAATAATGGTATTGGGAACCTGCGATATTTATAAGAATATAGAGGTGAAATGTATGCATGAAAACAGAAATCTAAGTATAATTTGAAGCCCAGAAGGGCATTGGGCCCTTGATTGGGATACTTAGCATTGAATTAACTTCTGAACAGATGTCTCAGATAAATCGATATACAATGGCATATGACCTTGTACCTTGGATGATTGAATGTAGAAAAGAACATCCAGTCAAAAAGGGATAGTCGGTAGGGTTAGAAAGATAGTAGTTAGGTTTAGGAAGAAGAGTGCGTGTAGAATTTGCAACAAAAGTTCTTTAGCAATAGGTTTTCAGTTAGAGAATGAATTTAAATGTCAGCACATTTGAAGAGTCAGTCACAATGATGAAACTGGGAAAATATGTAGGAAAGCAGATATAAACAGAGACATAAGGTAATCAGGCAAAGTATATAGTGAGTGATAGGATTAGACATTTTCAACAGGGTTGAGGTTGAATATATTATCTTAGGAAGAAACAAATATGTAGTCACCAATAGGATTGACATTTGAGAGCATTAGGCAACCTGGACATGATATTTTTAGTAATCCATGTTCACTTTCCATTTAGGCTTTGGTACTATCATAAATGTGAACTCTGAATTTTGTGTCCAGAATATTTCTGTGATTAAATATATATATGTAGATCAGGTGACATGAGTATTTCTCCACCATTTTTGGGAGCAATATTGACTGACTACTACTGACTGATAGGTATTGATTCTTTATGTGATTTGGCATCATGAGAAAACCCAAGCACCTCTTCATGGCTTGAAGAACTCATTTGACCCAAAGAGCCACAAGTGATGCTCATGCTCATTCATTTCCGTTTGAAAACAGTTTTCTTCAGGCTTCACAAAGGGGTGACCTGAGGCAAAGAACTTCTTGACATTCTGGGCAACAGAACAGTAGGTAAGCAAATGGCCCAAAGCAGGGTTTCTCCACTGAGACTTTCCTGATCACACTCTCCCTGCTCACGTGTAAAGTTAGATTGAGGGAAAAGTCTATGGTTAGGGTTAATAACATATTTGATTTCGGTTAGGAATCATTCTGAAGGATGAATAATGGTATTGGGAGACTGGGATATTTACAAGAATATATAGGTGAAATACAAGTATGAAAACAGAAATCTAGGTACATTTGAAGCCCAGAAGGGCATTGGGCCCTTGAGTGGGTTACTTAGGTTTGAGTTATGTCCTGCCCAGATGTCTCAGATAAATCGATATTCAATGGCATAGGACCTTGTACCTTGGATGATTGAATGTTGAAGAGAACATCCAATTAAAAAAAGAAAGTCCTTAGGATTAGGAAGATAGTTGCTAGGTTTAGAAACAAGAGTGAGTATAGGATTTGGACCAAAAGTTCTGTAGCAATAGGTTTTCAAGTAGAGAGTGAATGTAAATATCAGCACATGTGAAGAGTCAGTCACAATGAGAACTGGGGAAAATATGTAGGAAAGCAGATGTCAATAGAGACTTTAAGAAATCAGGCAAAGTTTAAAGTGAGGGATAGAATGAGATATTTTCAACAGGCTTGAGATTGAATATATAATCTTAGGAAGAAACAAATATATAGTCAACAATATGATTTACATTTGAGAGCATTAGACAACCTGGACATGGATGTTTTTAGTAATGCATGATCACTTTCCTTTTAGGCTTCGGTACAATCATAAGAGTGACCTTTGTTTTCTGTGTCCAGAATGTTACTGTGATAAAATGTTTATGTAGATCAAGTGACATGAGTATTTTTTCCACCATTACTGGGAGCAATATTTTAAAGACGTATAAATTCGTATTGGGGAAACAAAGAGGTGTACCCATGTGTCTATGAATATAGAAATAATGCATGAATAGACCATACTGTGAACAAATAATATAACTGGTTCCAACTTTAAATAATTGATTTAATTAATATCTGAAAATGTAAAGGAAATCTTAAATTGATATACATACATTCATTATACCCAGTCATAAATATAACGGTAATATTAGGGTTATGGTTTATCAAGAAGAGTGTGTGAGTTTTGCTTCAAAAGTGATTATGGAAATCGAAAATAATGTGTTTGTAAAGAAGTCTCATGAAAAGACCAGTCAAATATCTGGAGAAATATATGTGTTCTGAAGCAGGAAGTGATTGAAATTGAAACAAATGCCTATAAATTTGTGAACTTGTGGATGAAATATATATCCTATGATGTGCATAAACTGAGGAAATAGTAATGTACCACTGTTGAATAAAAATGAACCGGAAAAAATACACATCATGTCCCATAGGAAAATACTTGCATTGATATTAAACTGGGTATTACTGTAGAAATATTAGGATTTGTATGCACCATCCACTGAAGTTAGCTATCAGTACTAGGTAACAAATATGTATTTCAGGTTGATGAATATTTCTGAGAATTATCTTGTGAAAAGTTGATCATAAATCCACATACATGAATATGAATGATTTTAAGGAGTGTATAATAAGACTCATATATTTCATGTTTTGAAAAATTTGTAGAGTGTGTATATATATATATATATACAAAAAAAGACATTAAAAACTAGCAATATGTATGCCAATCAAAATTCATCATGAAATATATAAGTCATCCACAGATGCAAAAATATTTATTTCACTGAAAATGGATTTATGTATAATGTTGTTCTACTAGGAAGCTCACCCATATTTTGAATTTTCAGTTCCAACAACGTTTAGGAGGAGTGATATCCTCTCATAATTTGTATCTGCAAGTCAGCCACCTCACAAAAATGTACATGTGATAACAGATAGGATACTATATGTGCATATAAAAATACATGTGCTGAATAGGCTACAGAGAAAGGAGACAGGAATTTGTTGAGAGCCACAGCTGAAGGGGCCCCAGCAAACTTCCAGCTGCCAGCAAATTTCCAGCTGCTGGCTGATTATTGGCTCACAGCGACCCCAGCATCATCTAGCTGATTGGCTCCTCTGTGGTGATGCTCATTGGGCTGTTTCCCTGCCCTTTCAGACCATGGAGCTGCTCCTTGGGGGACTTTTTTGGCTCCACCCACATGACCCAGCCAATCGGCCTCAAGAGCAGTAGGATTGTGGCAGGTGGAGAGGCTTGTGTGTGTGAGAGAGACTTTATAAGGAAGTCAGTAGTGGCAGTTGGGCTCTGAGGGTTTTTCCTGAGGAGTTGTTTTGTTTGCCATGTGTGGTTCTAAAAATAAAGTTCGTTTTTTTTTTTTTTTTTTTTGACAAGTGCCTCCTGAATCATGCCCAGCCAGACTGCAGCATTTGGTGGCTCGCATGGGGAACCACTGAGGGTAAGTGATAAGGTAAACTGCTTGCCCCTGTGGGCAAGGTGAAAGGATGGGTAGCCATTTTAATATTACTCCTTTGTTTTGCTTCACTTTTGTTTTAAGTTGCCTGTCCCTGGAGATGAGTGGGACGGAAGAAAAACTGCTCACATCTGAGAAAAAACTATTTACGTCTGAAGAACAGATAGGTATAAAGGACGGATGCACATGTCAGGAGGATAGAAAGGCTATAATGACTTTTTGTTGTTCCCTTTTTAATTCATTCTGTCTCAGTTTTGTTTGGCGTCATCTTGTTGGGTTGTATTATAATAGAAATACGGGATCAGAAATTAGTAAAAAACAAACTGAAAGAGTGTTAAATAAATTGTTAGAGAAAGGAGGCATCTCAGAAATATCAAGGACAGACAGGGCATTTGTTGATACAATACAAAAATGTAGCCCATGGCTTTTGAAGGAGGAGTCATTAAATATATCACAATGGAACCATCATGGTGAAGATTTAAAAAGATTAGAAAAGAGCAGCCCAGGGACTATGACAGTTGGCACATTGCCATTGTGGACGTTCATATCTGGTTTGCTTACTCCAAAGCCTTCAGTTCCGACAAAGATAGAGGAACCAAGTTTAGAGCAGAAAAAGCCATCAGGGGCAAAGTTAAAAAAGGAGACTGCTACTAACCCCTTTCTGTCACCAGAGGATGTAAATGTCCAACTAACAAGGCCACATCCATGTGCTGGGAGGCCCCCAACCCCCACAGTTGATAGTTCGGATCTTGAGACAGGATCTCAAGTATTAACATGCCCTGTATTTGAGGTAGGAGAGCAGCGAATTCACCATGCTTTAAATTTCAAAATAGTGAAGCAGCTAAAAGAGGCTGTAACAACCTATGGTCCTCAAGCACACTTCATTGTAAGCTTGGTCGAATCCATTAACACCTTGAACATGATGCCAGCAGATTGGGCTAATATGTGTAAAGCTGTGCTAAATGGAGGTCAGTACCTATTATGGAAGGTTGCCAATGAGGAATTTTGCAAAGAGACGGCTAGGAGAAATGCAGCAGCTGGTTATCCTCTGAGAAATCTAGATTTGTTGTTAGAAAAGAGACCTTATGAGGATCAGCAGCAACAAATTGCATATGATCCTGGCGTATATGCACAAATTGCTGTAGAGGCAGTTAGGGCATGGAAGACTTTACAAGGACATGGAGGTTTACAAGGTCAATTATCTAAGGTAATACAAGGAGCTAATGAATCTTACGTTGGATTTGTAGATAGGCTTATTGAAACAGCTACAGAGTTTTTGGGAATACAGAACAAGCAATGCCATTATTAAAACAACTGGCTTATGACCAAGCGAATCATTGCTGCAGAGGTATCATTAGACGATGGAAACATGAAGATTTAAACACATTTATTAAATTTTGTAGAGACATTAATGAACAAGAGCAAGTCGTGGCAGCTGCAGTAAAACAGGCTTTAGATGCCAGAGACATTAATGAAAAAGGGCAAATTGTGGCAGCTTTAGTAAAACAGGCTTTAGATGCCAGGCCAAGAAAATGCTACAATTGTGAACAAACAGGACTTTTTAAAAGGAATTGTCCCATAGGAGGAGGGTTTAACAAAACTAGGTATCAAAGGACTAGAATACCGGGTATTTGGCCACGATGCTGTAGAGGGAGATATTGGACTAATGAATACCGTTCTCAAACCACCATAGAGGGTACTTCATTATCAAAAATCAAAGAAGCACCAGGTGTTTATCCACGATATCATGGAGAAAGGCATCCGGCTCCATTGCCAAAAAATGGACAGGGGGGCCCAATGATCTGGGGCCCGAAACCACAAATATATGGAGCACTAGAGAAAACCAGCAACCCCATCAGTGTAGTGCCCACGACACATTGTTCATCAGATCCCTCATCAGACAAACCAGAGGGAGCGCAGGGTTGGACATCTGTGCCTCCGCCAGATCAATACTAACTCCAAAGATGGGAGTTCAAATCATTCCCACAGGGGTGAAAGGACCTATTCCCAAAAGAACTGTAGGCTTATTATTGGGATGCAGCTCTTCTACTCTAAAAGGA
Organism: Callospermophilus lateralis; assembly: GCF_048772815.1. Classification (NCBI taxonomy): domain Eukaryota; kingdom Metazoa; phylum Chordata; class Mammalia; order Rodentia; family Sciuridae; genus Callospermophilus; species Callospermophilus lateralis. The sequence continues at coordinate 6,187,927 of NC_135319.1, forward strand.
CTTATGATGAGTCCTGGGGTAATTGATCCCGATTATGAAGGTGAAATAAAAATTATAGCTAGTTCTCCAAAGGGTATATCAGTAATTTCTCCAGGAGATAGAATAGCACAATTACTAATAATACCCAGCCCACATGATAAATTTTACAGTCATGCTGTAGAAAGAGGTTCCAAGGGATTAGCCTCCACAGGTGTAGATTGGGCTATGCTTTCTTTAAATTTAGATTCTCGCCCCATGCTAAAACTAAATATTCAAGGACATGAATTTAATGGGCTACTGGATACAGGTGCAGAACTTAGCATCATCTGTCGTCAAGAATGGCCAAAACATTGGCCATTACAACAAGCCACTCAAACGCTTGGAGGCCTAAGAGTGGCGACTAATCCCCATAAAAGTGCAACGGTATTAGATTGGAAGGATCCTGAAGGATGTGAAGGAACTATGCAGCCATATGTATTGCAACATCTTCCCATAAATTTATGGGCATGAGATGTCCTAGATCAATTTGGTTTGACATTAACAAATAACATCAATCAAAATTCACACACTATATGGCTAGACAAGATTTTAGGAAAGGAAAAAGATTAGAAAAACAAGAACAAGTTATTGCAGCACCAATACAAAAAGATCAAGGAACAGATAGACATGGGTTGGATTTTCAGAAAGGCCACTGAGACAATAAAAATTACTTGGAAATCAGAAAGACCAGTATGGGTTCCTCAGTGGCCCCTGACTAAAGAAAAGATACAAGTAGCACATGACCTGGTCAAACAACAATTAGCGGAAGGGCATATACAACCTTCTGTGTCTCCCCATAATACTCTCATTTTTGTCCTTAAAAAGAAATCTGGTAAATGGAGATTATTGCAAGATTTAAGAGCCATTAATAATGAGGTGGTTATTATGGGACATGCTCAATCAGAGATTCCTCAATTGTGTGCTTTGCCAAAAACTTGGTATGTTTTTGTTGTAGATATTAAAGATCGTTTTATTTTCAGTTCCAATTCATCCTGAGGATAGTCCAAGTTTTGCATTTACTATACCTGCACTGAATCATGAAAGTCCTGACAAGAGATATGAGTGGAAAGTACTCCCTCAAGGGATGGCTAACAGCCCAACTATGTGTCAAATTTATGTTAACAAAGTAATCCAGCCACGTAGAAATCAAATTCCTGAAATACAAATTTTTCACTATACGGATGATGTATTATTAGCACACAAAGCTAAAAACCCATTGCTAGAATTGTATGCCACACTTACAAACGTATTAAAAAATTATAACCTAGAGATAGCAATTGGTAAAGTAGAATTAAATTTTCCAATTAATTATTTAGTAGCTCTATTATCCTCAACCATGGTCAGTCAACCAAAACTTCAAATACGAGTAGATCAACTCAAATCAATTAATGACTTTCAAGACTTATTAGGAGACATAAATTGGATAAGGCCTCATCTAGGTATACCAACAGGAGAGTTGGGACCTTTATTTAATATCCTAAAAGGTTCATGAGATCCAAATTCACTCAGAATGTTAACGCCTGAAGCAAGAAAAGCAATAAAAATCATTGAAACATATATGGGAAATATACATTTGGATAGAGTTGATATAATTTTGCTTTTATTATTTATTGTACTAACAACAACAAAAAATATTCCTACAGGAGTATTTTGGGAAGAAGGTCCATTATTATGGATACATTTATCTTATTCTTCTAACACTATTATTACTAGCTATCCTGAGACTGAGGGAGAATTAATACTCATGGGAATAAAAGCAGCAAAAAGAGTGTGTGTGGAATTTCACCCAATAAAATTATTACTCCATATACTATGAATCACATTGATGAATTAGCTAATGAGTTAAATACTTGGGCAATAATCGTGTGTAAATCTAATGTTTCATTTGATAACCACTTACCATCTTAACTTTTATTGTCTTTTTGGTCATCGCATCCTGTAATTTTTCCAAAAATGACAAGAAAACACCTATCATGAATGCTCCAAATATATTCACCGATGTGTTAAATAATGGTACAACAGCAATAGTTACACCTGATCCAACTTTTATATTTTTAGTACCAAAACAATCAGCTCACAAGGTAGAGCTTAATACAGTATTACAAGCCTTTTTGATTTTTAAAGATTCTGTATTTAATTTATTTTTCGATAGTCAGTATATAGTTAATGCTATAGTATCCCTTGAAGATGCTGGTAGGATTTCCCCTTTCTCTACTGTTTTCTCTTTGCTTTCCACAATACAAAGTCTAATCTGGGACAGAAAAGATCCATTCTTTATAGGACATATCAGGGCACATACAGGATTGCCTAAAGCCCTTAGTTTGGGCAATGATTTAGCAGATAAAACTACACTTGACATACATACATATTTTCTCTACACTAGAAGAAGCAATAAATTTTCATAAAAAGTTCCATGTCAATGCTTATACTTTACAAAAGCATTTCAAAATAACTAAGGAACAAACTAGACAAATTATAAAACAATGTCAAAATTGTGTGACCTTTTTACCACAAGTTAATCTTGGAGTCAATTCTAGAGGATTGATACCTAACCATATTTGGCTGATGGATGTCACACACTTGCCAGAATTTGGAAAATTAAAATATTTGCATGTTACAGTTGATATTTCTTCTGGATTTTTTATGGGCTCCCTTCATGCTGGAGAAAAAACTAAACATGTTATAGCTCATTGCTTACAAAATTTTGCCACTGTGGGCATTCCAAAACAGTTAAAAACAGATAATGCCCCCTTTTACACTTCTAATTCTTTTAAACAATTTTGCTCATCATTTGGCATTACTCATATAACAGGAATCCCATACAATCCACAGGGACAAGGCATAGTTCAAAGAGCACATCAAACAATAAAAATGTACTTATTAAAGCAAAAAGACGGAATTGAGAAGGGGTATATATTCCCCAAAGATAAACTTAAATTAACGCTTTTTACTCTAAACTTTTTAAACTTGGATTCATCAGGACTTAGTGCTGTGGAAAGGCATATGTGTCCAAAAAATGTGCATAAGCCCAAGGTACTTTGGAAGGATATTCTAATAGGACAATGGAAAAGTCTTGACCCAGTAATTGTCTGGAGTCGGGGGTCTGTTTGTGTGTTTCCACAGGAAGAACAGCAGCTGATTTGGATTTTGGAGAGATTAACTAAAGTCCTGACCCAGTGATTGTCTTTAGTCAGGGGTCTGTTTGTGTGTTTGCACAGGAAGAACAGCAGCCGATATGGATTCCAGAGAAATTAACTAAAGTGATTTCTATAGACCAAAAAGAAGATGATTTGGCTCAAATTCATAACAGCTGATATCCAAAACTCCAGTTTGGCTATCCTTACATCTGCGACAGAACCAGGATGCTTTTTTCAATATCTATTTTATTATTGCCCTTTCCCACATCATGAAATTCTATTTTATATATTTTTTTTTGAGCTCATACAGACCTAGGTTAATGTTTTTCTGATCAGTTCTATTTTTTGACTATAGAGTTTTTAAACATTCCAATGGTGATTTCACCTGTAAAAAGTTATAAGGCCTTTACTATTATGTTATGTGTTGTATATATTATATTATTTGTGCACACTTGTGTTTTGTGTTGTATGTTTGAATGTACATATATCCATATATCATATATGATGAGCGCTCATGAAAAAATGGATCCAAATTTTTTTTTTATTCACGTGATTTAAATAGTTTAATTTAAGTTGGGTAAACAACTGTTGAGGATTGTTTTAATATGTGTACAAAAAAGGAGTTTAGCAGAACTGTTTGTTTACTTTCACCTTTCCTTTTTATTATATTTAATAATTCTCTTCAAGATAATGTAAATTGTTAAGATAATTGGTTTTTTTAGTGCCTTCTGGAATGATAAGTAATTTTTTCTTTAGCCATTATTGCCAGAATTCCAATCTTCATCCCAGTGCTGGTGAAGACAAAGATAAAACCAATCTACAGCTTCTGCAATAGCCATCACTGAACTGCTTGCAGAACTTGCCTGGAATACGTATCACTTGTATGCATTGTGAACTCACATGTATGCATTGTGAACTATCTGTTGGTGCAGCGACTTGTGGTAGTGTTGGGGTATTTTTGCTGATGCTGTCATTGGTGGTACAATTTTTCCAAAAGGAGACATCAATTGGCTTGGTGTATCTTCCCTATTCTCACTTTATAGAGGTCAGGAACCTTACAGTGGAAGGCAAAAGACTTCATCTGCAATGACTGTACTTTCAGCCATTTCGGTTTTGGATGCACACATTGGATCTTTCTTTAGATCCATAAGAGGGTGAGAATTTAATCAACAGCCTCACACAGAGCTAAGAGGCTGATTCAGACACATCCCTTTCCGAAGCAATTAAGCAAAGAGCCACAGGTGATGTCCATTCATTTCCATTTGAAAACTGTTTTCTTCAGGTTTCACAAAGGGGTGGCCTGAGGCAAAGAACTTCCTGACATTCAGGGCAACAGAACAATATGTAAGCAAAAGTCCCAAAGCAGGGTTTATCCACTGAGACTTTTCTGGTCACAGTGATCTGAGTTTTCTGAGATTCTCGCCATTCACTTCAGCTATCCAGAACATAGCCATGTCACAGAGCTTGGAAGTGATTCATATCTTGGACACAAAACCATGAGCCTCTTCTGGAGAGTGGCCAGAATTCAGGAAGAAAACAGCAACTTAGGAAATTAGCAGGTGTTGCCCATCAATAAGGCAAGCCAAAGTCCATACATAAATTGGGCAGGATGAATGCTGGGAAGCTTTCTACCACACATCCATTGAATCATTCTCTTTTCTAATGTCTACAACCACGGACACAGTGCGATACACAGACATAGAAACAGTCGCCTTGTCAAATGACTTCTTCAAAGGAGTTCACTCCAAACCAAACAAACCACCTTTCCTACATATTCTCAGAATATGAGACAAACCAAAAAACCACACCCACACAACAAAGGCACCTCCTTCCCCCAAATGGGTCTGTGACTATCCGGAGTGTCCTCTGACTGGTGGGCCACACTATGTTCCCCTGAGATGGCCTGTCCTGTATGAGATTAGGTCTCTTCTTGGTCAACTCTGTGAACTTGTCAGAAGCCAGCGGTGAGCCTCTACCTGCTTGCTCAGAAAAGGCCCCTCTTCAGAGCTTTCCTATTATTTGGCCATTCCTACATCAGTAGGTATCAAGAAAGATTGACTCTATCCTTGGAAAATCAAAACAAGTGAGACCACTGCGACTGGGACTTGGACTGGCTCTGGGTGCCGGGCTTACTGGATCTAAGTTCAGAGAGATTGATCACCACGGAAGTGAGGTAAGTCACTTCCTTCAGGAACTGAATGAGTTTACTGCCTTGCCAACCACTTTGTCCTAAGAGTTGATTCCAAGGGTCCTATGAGATGGAGGCTGCCCCTGCTTCCTGTGACACTTTCACAAGTTAGAATGGTATATCAACCATAGGCACCCAGGAACAGCTCTCCACACAGGCCTGGTTTGGTCCATCTTCTCTACATTAAGATAAGAGAGGCTGATTCATACATATCCCTACATCCTGACCAGGTTGTTTGCCATGGAAGCTGACTTTTGCTCTCTCAGGTCTTTCATAGCTGCCTACAACTTATCCAGGTGTCATTTATGTATGGACATTTGAGGTTCTCAACAGGTGGAAGATCGCCCACATTCCTGTATTGAAATACCAACTCCTTCCCTGCTCTTCTGTAAAGTTAGATTGAGGGAAGAGTGTATGATTAGGGTGAATAACAGGTTCAATTTGGGTGAGGAAACATTCTGAGGGTTGAATAACAGTATTGGGAACCTGCGATATTTACAAGAATATATAGGTGAAATATAAGTATGAAAACAGAAATCTAGGTAAGATTTGAAGCCGAGAAGGGCATGGGAACTTGATTGGGATACTTAGCGTTGAATTACGTTCTGAACAGATGTCTCAGGTAAATCGATATACAATGGCATAGGAACATGTACCTTGAATGATTGAATGTAGAAGAGAACATCAAGTCAAAAAGGAATACTCGGTAGGAACAGGAGATAGTCAGTAGTGAAGAAGAGTGAGTATAGGATCTGGACCAAAAGTTCTTTAGCAATATGGTTTCGGTTGAGAGTGAATGTAAATGTTAGCACATGTGAAGAGTCAGTCACGATGATGAACTGGGGAAAATATGGAGGAAAGCAGATATCAATAGAGACATTAGAAAATCAGGCAAAGTATAAACTGAGTCATAGGATTAGACATTTTCAACAGGGTTGAGTTTGGATATATAATGTTAGAAAGAAACAAATATGTAGTCACCAATAGGATTGACATTTGAGAGCATTAGGCAACCTGGACATGGATGCTTTTAGTAATCCATGCTCATTTTCCATTTAGGCTTTGGTACAATCATAAGAGTGACCTTTGTTTTATGTGTCCAGAATATTATTTTGATAAAATATATATGTAGATCAGGTGACATGAGTATTTCTTTCACCATTTCTGGGAGCACTAATTTGAAGAAATATAAATTAGTATTGGGGGTACAAAGGGGTATACCCTGTGTCATAGAATATATTGATAATGCATCAATTGACCATCATGTGAATAAATAATATAACTGGTTACACTTTAAATAATGGATTGAATTGATATCTGATAATATATAAGAAATCTAATATTGATATACAGTCATTCATTCCAACGAGTTATACATCTAATGGTAATATTAGAGTTATGGTTTATCATGAAAGGTGTGTGAGTTTTGCTTCAAAAGTGATTATGGAAATCGAAAATAATGTGTTTGGAAAGAAGTCTCATGAAAATATCAGTCAAGAAACATGGAGAAATACATGTGTTCTGAAGCAGGAAGTGACTGAAAGTGAAACAAATGCCTATCAATTTGCTAACTTGTGGATGAAATATTTATCCTATGATGTGCATAAACTGATGAAATAGCAATGTACCAGTGTTGAATAAAAATGAACTTCAAAATACACATCATGTCCCATAGTAATCTACTTGAATTAATGTTAAACAGGGTCAGTTACTATAGAAATGTTAGGATATGTATGCCCCATTCAACGAAGTTAGTTTTCAGTACTAGGAAACAAGTATGTACTTCAGGTGGATGAGTATTTCTGAGAATAATCTTGTGAAAAGTTGATTATAAATCCACATACATGAATATTAATGAATTTCGGGAGTCTACAATAAGACACATATTTCATATTTTGAAAAATCTAGAGAGAGTATATATATATATATATATATATATATATATATATACTCTCTCTAGATTTTTAAAAATAGCAATTAAAAATTAAAATTAGATTAAAAATTAAAAATAGCAATATATATGCCAATCGAAATTTATCGTGAAATATATATCATCATCAGATCCAAAAATATTAATTTCACTGAACATGGATTTTTGTATAAGGTTGCTCAAATAGGAAGCTCACCCATGGGTTGTATTTTCAGTTCCAACAGCGTTTACGAGGAGTGATCACTTCTCACAATTTGTATCTGCCAATCAGCCACCTCATGAGACTGTATGTGTGATAACCAGGTAGGATTCTATATGTGCATATAAAAACAAATGTTCTGAATAAGCTAGAGAGAATGGGAGACAGTAATTCACATATTTGTTAACTTTAAGAACACATGGAGAAGTATTTCAATTAAAAATTGACTAGATTTATTACTCCTACCCTATATAATGCAAAAGGCAAGTCCAACTATACACCATGCCTCCTATGAAATGCTTGTATTTCTATTTTGTTTGGGTTATTTTTCTCCATCATATTAGGATTAGTAGTCAGAGTCTACTAGGATATGGGTTAATGTCAGGGATTCAGTATTTCAAATAAATGCTGCACAAAAATTTTTGCACTCTCATCCAGAAAAATGCCTTGACATTACCCTTGCCTGAAGTAAGACACAATTAGAGGAGAAGAGTTAAAAATTCTGTGAATACATATCTGGAATTGAATATGCTCAGGAGTTCACAACCTTAAAGGTGGTAGAGGAGTTTCCAAAAGTAAGGGACAGGGTAAACACTCAACAAACATGGAGCTCTGCTGGCCTAAAGACTTCATGAGAAACTGCCTCTGAGGTTGCACACTTGAAACATAAGTATTTGTCAGGAGCTTCCTTTGTAGTGAGACAATCAAAGCTGGGTGTGCATCTATCAAACTGGAGGACATAGTTTCTTATTTTCCACTGAACATGAGGCAGCAGTGCTGATTTCTCTCTATGTAGGTTAACTGTGTCCACTGGGGGCTAAGTGTCTCTCTGTGTGGACTGTGAAGCCATTTGGTCATCCTCCACTTTTCGTTGTGTTTCTTACTGCTGCACTGGGAGTTTGTTATTTGCTTCATGAAATACAAGGAGTTCACCTGGTACAGTGCTGGAGGGAGTTCTGTCACCTCTGGTGGGTCAGGGTCTGCAAGAGAATGCACCAACCATGCTTCTATCCCACATATCTTTCCCATTGACCATAGCATCCTGATTCTGAACATTGCCCTGAAACCTCTCCATATAACAAAATGCCTTTACATATAAGGGTCTGCTGGCTGCACCATGTCAGTCACAAGCCATTTGGAAGACAATGGAAGATCCCCATGGCCCCACCACAGATGTTTTATCACACACCTGCCCTCCACTGCTCTAGGCCCACTACTCAGAAGGCTTCAACTTACTGGCATCTCTGTTCTACACCATTTGCATGAAACCCAGTCAATCAAGGCACTGTCTGTTATACTCATGATCAGAAACCGGACATCCAAACTTTCTCCAGTGGCACCTGGTCCTGGGAATTTAAAAAATTTCATGGTATTTATCTAGCCATTTTTCAAGGATGAAGTTGGAGGCAATGTGGGTTTCAATTCATTCAGGAACCATTAAATTTTGAGAAAGCTGATTTCAATGAAATCTCTATAGAACACTCACAGTCAAGGCTTCTCAAAGAGTGGCCAAAAGGTCACATGAAACCAGGCCCATTGAGGTCTACAATGTGAGGTTCATGTGTGTTTTGACTCTCAATTATGGCTGCCAAGTCTTTCAGAATAAAATCATGTGATATCCTGGCTGAAATTTCCAATGCTCTGTGGAAAGCCACCCTGGGCCAAGATCTCAGTTTCCAAGGGAAACTCTCATGTGTGGCCTCTTATAATCCCAACACAATTCATGACACCTCTTCTCTGAGTTCAGTTCCAGAACTCAGTGTCTAAGGGGAATCACACCAGAGTTCACGCCCAGGTGGACCCAGTCTGTTAGGGTAAAAGAAATTGAAGTTAAAGTGTAAAATACTGGGTGTTGTAAAGTTTCTAAGTTGCAAAGCCTGAGTTAAAATGTAAAGGACCAGGTATTGTTAAGTTCCTATGCTAAACCTAAACCTGAAATTCCTGTAGCTGTTAGGACAATTCCTGGGACTGGCCATTAAATATTCCCCCTGATCATTCAGTTGTTTAATAATCTAGGACCCTGTGCAGCTTGTCACCTAAGCATATCAGGGCCCAAACCAATCAGTTTGAATGTACCCCCCTCCTTAGGATCGACCTATCACCCCCGCCCGACCTGATGCCACCAATGAATGTGCTAATCAAGTTTGATAGTTGTTGTTCGATTTTCCGGCTGGTCAAGATGATTTCCTCTGATATATATAAAGCCTCTGTCTACCCAAAAAGTGTACTGAAGCACTGCTTAACCTCTTCTCGGGGCTCTGGGCCACTGTTGCTTGTTGAGTGAGCACAGAGCCCCAGTGAACTGGATTGGATCCTCAATAAATCCCCATTGCTGTTTCATGAGCCAGTCTCTTGGTAGTCTCTTCCTCCGACGTCTGCTGGAATCTTACAAGTCATCTCTTCCAACTGCCACACAAATCACCACAATTAAAACCAAAACACTTCCACATGGCCCTCATATTCTTCCATATAGACACTCATCATATCCTCTGGCTAGAGGTTTCCATGAGGGGCGCAGCCGAAGACAGTGTCCAAAATAAGCTCCCTTGCCTCTGGTTTGCCTAAAGTCAGGGTGGCCTGGACAACCTTCCTGTGAACCAGGAGTGGTCAAATAGGCCTGCTGTTTACACTGCTCCGCTTCACCAATTTGAGGCCTACTGACTGTGGGGTTTTGATTCTTTATGTGAATTGGAGTAATCAGAAAACCCAAGCACCTATGGGCTAGCCTCTGCAGGGCTTTTAAGAACTCAATTGACCCAAAGGATCCCTATTCTCACTTGATGGAGGCCAGGAACCTTACAGAGGAAGGTGAGAGACTTCATCCACAATGACTGCTCTTTTGGCCAGTTTGGTTTGAATGCACACAAGGGATCATTCTTTAGATACGTCAGGTGGTGATAATCTAAGCCACAGACTCACTAAGAGCCAAAAGGCTGAATCAGACATATCTCCTTCCAAAGAAATTAAGAAAAGAGCCACAGGGGATGTCCATTCATTTCCATTTGAAAACTGTTTTCTTCAGGCTTCACAAAGAGGTTGCCTGAGGCAAAGACCTTCCTGACATTCAGGTCAACAGAACAATAGGTAAGCAAAAGGCCCAAAGCAAGGTTTCTCCAATGAGACTTTAATGGTCACTCTGATATCTGAGTATTCTGAGATGCTCTCCATTCCCTTCAGCTATCCAGTACATGGCCATGTCACAGAGCTTGGAAGTGGTACATATCTTGGAGAGAAAACCATGAGCCTATTCTGGATATTGGCCAAAATTCAGGAAGAAAACAGAAACTTAGAAAGATAGCAGGTGTTGCCCATCGATAAGGAAAGCCTCAGTCCATTCATAAATTGGGCAGGATACATGCTGGGATGCGTTCTACTAGACAACACAAATCCATTGATCCATTCTCTTTTCAACTGTCTACAACCACGGACACAGTGGGATACACAGACATAGAAACACTCGCCTTGTCAAATGACTTACTAGAAACAGTTCACTCAAAACCAAACAAACCGCCGTTACTACCTATTCTCAGAACATGAGACAAAACCACAAACACACACACACACACACATATAAAGGCACCTCCTTCCCCCAAGTAGGACTGTGACTATCCAGAGTGTCCTATGACTGGTGGGCCATACTATGTTCCACTGAAATGGCCTGTCCTTTTTCCGATCTGGTCTCCTTGTCCAACTCTGTGAAGTTGTCAGGAGCCAGTGGTGAGCCACTACCTGCTTTCTCAGAAAAGGCCCCTCTTCAGAGCTTTCCGGGCATTTGGCCATCCACACATCAGTAGTTACCAAGATACTCTGACTCTCTCCTTGGTAAATCAAAACAAATGAGACCCCAGGGACTGGGACTGTGACTGGCTCTGAGTGCCTGGCTTCCTGGATCCCAAGTTCAGACAGTTCCATCACCAAAAAAGTGTGATGAGGTCACTTCCTTCAGGAACTGAATGAGGTCACTACCTTGGCAACCGCTTTGTCCTCACAGTTGCTTCCAAAGGTCCCATGATATGGAGGCTGCCCCTACTTCCTGTGATACTTTCACAGGTTAGAATGGTATATCAACCATAGGCACCTAGGAACAGCTCTCCACATAGGCCTGGTTTGGTCCATCTTATCTACATGAAAAAAAGAGAGGCTGATTCAGACACAACCCTTCATCCTGACCAGGTTGTTCGCCATGGAAGATGTCTTTTGCTCTCTCAGGTCCTTCATAGCTGCCTACATCTTCTCCATGGATCAATTCTGCATGGGCCTTTTAGGTTCTCAGCACGTGGAAAATCCCCTACATGCCTGTATTTTGAGACCAACTCTGTCCCTGCTCTTCTGAAAAGTTAGATTGAGGGATCAGTGTATGGTTAAGATTAATAACATGTTTGATTTGGGTTAGGAATCATTCTGCTCAATTAATAATGGTATTGAGAACCTGTGACATTTTTAAGAATATATAGGTGAAATATAAGTATGAAAACAGAAATCTAGGTAAGATTTGAAGCCCAGAAGGGCATTGGGCCCTTGATTGGGATACTTAGCATTGAATTACGTTATGCACAGATGTCTCAGATAAATCGATATACAATGAAATAGGACCTTGTACCTTGGATGATTGAATGTAGAAGAGAACATCCAATCAAACAGGGATAGTCTGTAGGATCAGGAAGATAGTTGGTAGGTGTTGAAATAAGAGTGAGTATAGACTTTGGACCAAAAGTTCTTTAACAATAGGGTTTCAGTTAGAGAGTGAATGTCAATATCAGCACATGTGTAGGGTCACTCACAATGATGAACTGGGGAAAATATGTAGCAAAGCAGATATCAATAGAGACATTAGGAAATCAGGCATAGTACAAAGTGAGTGATAGTATTAGACATTTTCAACAGGGTTGAACTTGACTGTATAATCTTAGGAAAAAATAAATATGGAGTCACAAATAGATTGACATTTGAGAGCATTAGGCAATTTGGACATAGATGTTTTAGTAATCCATGGTCAATTTCCATTTAGGCTTTGGTACAATCATAAAGGTGAACTTTGCATTTTGTGTCCAGATTATTACAGTGATAAAATGTATATGTATATCAGGTGGAGTATTTCTTCCACTGTTTCTGGGAGCAATAGTTTGAAGATGCATAAATTAGTATTGGGGGTACAAATGGGTATACCATGTGTTTATGAATATTGAGATAATGCATGAAGAGACCATACTGAGAATTAATAATATAACTGGTTCCAACTTTAAATAATGGAATGAATTGATATCTGAAAATATACATGAAATCTTATATTGATATACATACATTCATTACAACCATTTATACATCTAATGGAAATATTAGGGTTATGGATAATCATGAAAATTGTGTGTATTTTGCTTCAAAAATCATTATGAAAATCAAAAATAATGTGTTTGGAAAGAAGTTTCATGAAAAGACCAGTCAAGAAACCTGCAGGAATACGTGTGTTCTGAAGCAGGAAGTGATTGAAACTGAAACAAATGCCTGTAAATTTGTTAACTTTTGGATTAAATATATATCCTATGATGTGCAAAAACAGAAGAAATAGTAATTTAACAGTGTTGAATAGAAATAAACGTCAAAATACAAAACATGTCCCATAGGAATCAACTTGCTTTGATATTAAACTGGGTCAGTTACTATAGAAATATTAAGATTTGTGTGCACCGTTCACTGAAGTTAGCTTTCAGTACTAGGTAACAAATATGGATTTCAGGTGGATGAATATTTCTGGAATAATCTTGTGAAAAGTTGATTATAAATCCAAGTACATGAACATGAATAAATTTATGGAGTGTATAAAAGACACATATATTTCATGTTTTAAAGAATCTGGAGAATATATATATATATATATATATATATATATATATATATATATATATATATAACACACATACACACACAAAAAACACACACAGAGACATTAAAAACTGGCAATATATATGCCAATAGAAATTCATCATGAAATATATATCATCCATTGAAGCAAAAACATTTATTTTATTAAACATGGATTTAAGTAAAATGTTGTTCAACTAGGAAGCTCACCCATAGGTTGAATTTTCAGTTCCAACAGGGTTTAGGAGGAGTGATCTCTTCTCACAATTTGTATCTGCCATGTCATCCACCTCACAAAAATATAAGTGTGATACCAGGTAGGATTCAATATGTGCATGTAAATATACATGTTCTGAATAGGCTTCAGAGAAAGGGAGACAGGAATTCACATATTTGTTAACTTTAAAAACACATGGAGAACTTTTTCATTTAAAAATTGACTAGATTTGTAACACCTACAGTTTATCATGCAAACGGCAAGTCCAACTATACAACAGGCCTCCTCTGAACTGGTTGTATTTCTATTTTGTTTGGGTTATTTTTCTCCATCATATTAGGATTAGTAGTGAGAGTCTAGTAGGGTATGGGTAAGTGTCAGGGATTCAAAATTTCGAATGGAAAATAGGAAAATTAATCTCATGTTTATTCAAATATGTGCTACACAAAAATCTCCCAACTCTGATCCAGAACAATGCCTTGACATTTCCTTCACCACAAGTAAGACACAATTAGAGGAGAAGAGATAGAAAATTTGTGAATACATATCCGGAATGGAAAATGCTCAGGAGTTCACAACCTTGGAGTTGGGAGAGGAGTATCCAAAACTAAGGGACAGGGTAAACACTCCACAAACATGAAGTTCTGTCGGCCTAAAGACTTCTTGACAAACTGCCTCTGAGTTTGGGCACTTAAAGTATATGTTGTTGTCAGGAGATTTAGCTTCCTTTGTAGTGAGACCATCAAATCTGGAATGGCATCTATGTGACCTGGAGGACATGGTTTCTTGTTTTCCAATGAACATTAGGCAGCAGTGATGAATTCTATCTTTGTCGGCAAACTTTGGCCACCTGGGTCTAAGTGTCTGCCCGCGTGGACTGTGAAGTCATTTGGTCATCCTCCACTTTTCGTGGTGTTTCTGGCTGCTGCACTCGTAGTTTGGTGTTGCTTCAAAAAATACAAGGAGTTCATCAGGGACACAGTGCTGGAGAGAGTTCTGTCAGGTGTGGTGGGTCAGGGTATACAGGAAAATGCACCAACCAAGCTTCTATCCCACATAGCTTGCCCCCTTGACAAGAGCAACCTGATTCTGAACATTGCCCTGAAACCCCTCCATATAATAAGATGCCTTTACATATAAGGGTCTGCTGGCAGCAGCATGTCAGTCACAAGCCATTTGGAAGCCAAAGACAGATCCACATGGCCCCACCACAGATGTTTATCACACACCTTCACACCACTGCTCTAGGCCCACTACTCAGCAGGCTCCAACTTACTGGCATCTCTGTTCTACTCCATTTTCATGAAACCCAGTCAATCAAGGCATTGTCTGGTACACTCATGATCAGGAACCAGATATCGAAAGGTTCTCAAGTGCCACCTGGTCATGGGAATTTCAAAACTTGCATGGTATTTATCTAGCCGTTTTTCAAAAATGAATTTGAGACACTGTGGGTTTCAATTAATTCAGAAACCATTAAATGGTGAGGAAGCACATTTCAATGAAAGCTCTGGAGAACACTCATAGGCAAGGCTACCGAAACAGAGGCCAAATGGTAACATTAAGCCAGGCCCATTGAGGTCTACAATGTGAGGTCCATATTGTGTTTTGACTCTCAACTATGGCTGCCAAGTCTTTCAGAATAAAATCATGTGATATCCTTGCTGAGATTCCCAGTTTTCTGTGCAAAGCCACCCTGGGCCTAGATCACAGATACCAAGAGCAAATCTCATGCGTGGCCTCCTAAAATCCCAAAACAATTCATGGCAATACTTCCCTGAGGTCAGTTCCAGAAAGCAGTCTCTAAGTGGAATCACACCAGAGTTCAAACCCAGGTGAACACACTTATCTCTTCCAACTGACACACAAATGACCACAATTAAAACCAAAACACTTCGACATGGCTCTCATTTTCTTCCATATAGACACTCATCATAACCTCTGGCTGGAGGTTTTCATGAGGAGCGCAGTCCAAGACAGTGTCCAAAATAAGCTCCCTTGCCACTCATTTGTAAAATCAGGGTGGCCTGGACATACTTTCTGTGAACCAGGCGTGATGAAAAAGGCATGCTGTGAAGACTGCACCGCTTCTCTAATTTGAGGCCAACTCACTCAGAGGTTAAGATTCTTTATGTGAATTGGAGTCATGATAAAACCCAAGCACCTCTGCAGGGCTTTGGAGAACTCCTTTGACCCAAAGGATCCCTATTGATGGAAGTCAGGAACCTCACAGAGGAAGGTGAGATGTCATTCACAAGGACTGCTCTTTTGGCCATTTTGGTTTTGGATGCACACATGGAATCTTTCTTTAGATCCATCAGGTGCTGAGAATCTAAGCCACAGCCTCACACAGGGCCAAGAGGCTGAATCACACACATCCCTTTCCAAAGCAATAAAGCAAAGGGCCACAGGTGATGGCCATTCATTTCAATTTGAAAACTGTTTTCCTCAGGCTTCACAAAGGGGTGGCCTGAGGCAAAGAACTTCTTGAAATTAAGGGCAGCAAAACATTATGGAAGTAAAAGGCCCAAAGCAGGGTTTCTCCACTGAGACTTTACTGGTCACACTGATATCTGAGTTTTCTGAGATGCTCGCCATTCCCTTCAGCTATCCAGTACATGGCCATGTCACAGAGCTTGGAGGTGGTACATATCTTGGACAAAAAACCATGAGCCAATTCTGGAGATTGGAAAGAATTCAGGAAGAAAATTGGAAATTAGGAAGATAGTAGGTGTTGCACATCCTTAAGGAAAGCCGCAACCCATTCATAAATTGGGCAGGATGAATGCTGGGAAGCTTTCTACTAGACAGGACAAATACATTGATGCATTCTCTTTTCTAATGTATACAACCACGGACACAGTGGAATACACAGACATAGAAACACTCGCCTTGTCAAACGAATTACTAGAAACAGTACACTCCAAAAAAAAAAAAAAAAAAAAAAACTAACCGCTTTTCCTACCTATTCTCAGAAGATGAGACAAAATCATAAACCCACAACCACACCCACAAAGGCACCTCCTTACCCCAAGTAGGTCTGTGACTCTATGGAGTGTCCTCTGACTGGTGGGCCATACAATGTTCACCCAAAATGTCCTGTCCTGTCTCAGATCTGGTCTCCTTGGCCAACTCTTTTAAGTTGTCAGAAGCCAGTTTTGAGCCACTACCTGCTATCTCAGGACAGGCCCCTCTTCAGAGTTCTCCTTGCTTTTGGCATCATAATATCAGTAGAAACAAAGAAAGACTGACTCTGTCTTTGGTAAATCCAAGCAAGTGAGCCCACTGGGACTGGGACTGGGACTGGCTCTGTGTGCCTGGCTTCCAGGATCCCAAGTTCAGAAAGATCCATCACCAAGGAAGTGAGGTGAGGTCACTTCCTTCAGGAACTGAATGAATTCACTGCCTTGTAAACCATTTTGTCCTAATAGTTGCTTCCAAGGGTCCCATTAGATGGAGGGTTCCCCTACTTCCTCTGAAATGTTCACAAGTTAGAAAGGTATGTCAACCTTAGGAACCCTGGAATAGCTATCCACACAGGCCTGGTTTGGTCCTTCTCCTCTACATTAAGAAGAGAGAGGCTGATTCAGACACATCACTTCATCCTGACCAGGGTGTTTGCCATGGAATATGACTTTTGCTCTCTCAGGTCCTTCATAGCTTACTATATCTTCTCCAGGGTTCATTTCTACATGGACCTTTGAAGTTCTCAGCAGGTGGAAGATCCCCTACATTCCTGTATTGTAAGACCAACTCTGTCCCTGCTTTTCATTAAATTTAGATTGAGGGAACAGTGTATTCTTAGGGTTAATAAAATGTTTGAAGTGGTTTAGGAATCATTCTGCGGGATGAATAATGGTATTGGGAACCTGCAATATTTATAAAAATATAGAGGTTAAATATATGAAAAAAAACAGAAATCTAGGTAATTTTGAAGCCTAGAGGGCATTGGGCGCTTGATTGGGATACTTAACTTTGATTTACGTTGTGCACAGATGTCTCAGAAAAAAAAGATATATAATGGCATAGGACCTTGTACCTTGGATGATTGAATGTCGAAGAGAACATCCAGTCAAAAACGGATAGTCGGTAGGATTAGGTAGATAGTAGGTTTAGGAAGAAGTGTTAGTATTGGATTTGGAATATATGTTCTATCGCAATAGTGTTTTGGTCAGAGAGTGAAAGTAAACATAACTTCATGTGAAGGGTCAGTCACAATGATGAACTGTGGAAAATATGTAGGAAACCACATATCAATAGAGACATAATGAAATCAGGCAAAGTATAAAGTGAGTGATATGATTAGGCATTTTCAACAGGGTAGAGTTTGAATATATAATCTTTGGAAGAAACAAATATGTAGTCACCAATAGGATTGATAATTGAGAGGATTAGGCAACATGGACAGGGATGTTTTTAGTAATCCATGTTCACTTTCCATTCAGACTTCGGTACAATCATAAGTGTGACATTTACTTTTTTTTTCCCGAATATTACTGTGATAAAATGTGTATGTAGATCTGGTGACATGAGAATTTCTTACACCATTTCTGGCAGTAATATTTAGAAGACATATACATAAGTATTGGTTGTACAAAGAGGTGTGCCCTGTGTCTATGAATATAGAGATAATGCATGAATTGACCACACTGTGAATAAATAATATAGGTGGTTCCACTTTAAATAATGGATGGAATTGATATCTGAAAATATTTAAGACATCTTATATTGATATAAAATCATTCATTCCAACCAGTAATACATCTATTGTTAATATTAGTGTTATTGTTTATCATGAACGGTGTCTGAGTTTCGCTTCAAAGATGATTATGAAAATTGAAAATAATGTGTTCTGTAAAGAAGTCTCATGAAAACACCAGTCAAGAAACATGGATGAATACATGTGTTTTGAAGAAGGAATTGATTGAAAGTGAAACAAATGCCTATAAATTTGCGAAACTGTGGATGAAAAATATATCCTATGATGTGCATAAACTGAAGAAATCATAATGTACCAGTGTTGAATAAAAGTGAACGTCAAAACACACAGCATGTCCCATTGGAATCTACTCACATTGATTTTAAACTGGGTCAGTTACTGTAGAAATATTAGGATTTGTATGCACCATTCACTGAAGTTAGTTTTCACTAGTAGGAAAAAAATGTGTATTTCAGGTGGATGAATATTTCTGAGAATAATCATGTGAAAATTTGATAATAAATCCACATACATGAATATGAATGAATTTAGGGATTGTGTAATAAGACACATATATTTCATATTTTAAAAAATCTGGAGACTGTATATATATATATATATATATATATATATATATATATATATATATATATATATATATACACACACACACAGACATTAAAAAGTAGCAATATATAGGCCAATCGAAATTCACCATGAAATATAAATCATCCACAGATGCAAAAATATTCATTTTACTGAACATGGATTTATGTATAATGTTGTTCATTTGGAAGCTCACCCATAGGTTTAATTTTCTGTTCCAACAGTGTTTAGGAGCTGTGATGTCTTCTCACAATTTGTATCTGCCAAGTAAGCCACCTCACAAGAATGTACGAGTGGTACCAGGTAGGATTCTGTATGTGCATATAAAAATGCATGTGCTGAATATGCTACAGAGAAAGGGAGACACGAATTCATACATTTATTTACTTTAAAAACACATGGAGAACTCATTCAATAAAAAAATTAACTAGATTTTTACCTTCTACCCAATATAATGCAAAAGACAATTCCAACTACACACCATGCCTTCTCTGAACTGCTTGTATTTCTATTCCGTTTGGGTTATTTTACTCCACCATATTAGGATTGGTAGTCAGAGTCTAATAGGGTATATGTTAGTGTCAGGGATTTAGTATTCTGAATGGAAAATTGGAAAATGAATCCAATGTGTATGCAAATATGTGCTACACAAAATTTTTCCCACTCTCATCCAGAACAATGCCTTGACAATACTTTCACCCCACGTAAGACACAATTAGGGAAAAAGAGTTAGGAATTCTGAGAATACAAATCTGGAATGGAATATGATCAAGAGTTCCCAAACTTGGAGGTGGTAGAGGAGTTTCCAAAAGTAAGGGACAGCGTCAAAACTCTCCATATAACAAGATGCCTTTACATATAAGGGTCTGCTGGCTGCATCCTGTGAGTCACAAGGCATTTGGAAGCCAATGGCAGATCTAAATGCCCCTAGCGCATATTTTGTGTCACACACCTGCCCACCACTGCTCTAGGCCCACTGCTCAGCAGGCTCCAACTTACTGGCATATCTGTTCTACACCATTTCCATGAAACCCAGTCAATCAAGGCACCGTCTGGTATACTCATGATCAGCAACAGGACATCCAAAGTTTCTCCAGTGCCACCTGGTCATGGGAATTTCAAAAATTTCATGGTATTTATCTAGCCATTTTTCAAGGATGAAGTTGGAGGCACTGTGGGTTTCAATTAATTCAGGAACCATTAAATGGTGTGGAAGCTCATTTCAATGAGTGCTCTGGAGAACTCTCACAGGCAAGTCTTTCCAAAGAGTGGCCAAAAGGTCACATGAAGCCAGACCCATTGAGGTCTACAATGTGAGTTCAATGTGTGTTTTGACTCTCAACTATGGCTGCCAAGTCTTTCAGAATAAAAATCATGTTATATCCTGGCTGAGATTCCCAGTGCTCTGTGGAAAGCCACACTGACCTTAGATCTCAGTTACCAAGGGTGACTCTAAAGCGTGGCCTAATAAAATCCCAACAAAATTCATGGCAATACTGCTCTGAGGTCAGTTCCAGAACTCAGTCTATAAAGGGAGTCACACCAGAGTTCAAGCCCAGGTGGACCCAGTCATCTCTTCCAACCACGATGCAAATGTCCACAATTAAAACCAAAACACTCCCACATGGCCCTCATCTTCTTCCATATAGACACTCATCATTACCTCTGGCAGGAGGATTCCATGAGGGGCACAGCCCACAACATTGTCCAAAATAAGCTCCCTTTTCCCTCATTTGCCTAAAGTCTGTGTGGCCTAGACACCCTTCCTGTTAACCAGGAGTGATCAAATAGGCATGCCGTCAATGCTGCTTTGCTTCTCCAATTTGAGGCCTAATTACTGTGCGGTTTAGATTCTTTATGTGAATTGGAATCATGAGAAAACCCATGCACCTATAGGCTAGCCTCTGCAGGGCTTTAAATATCTCATTTGACCAAAAGTATCACTATTCTCACTTAATGGAGGTCAGGAACTTTACATAAGAAGGCGAGAGACTTCATCTACAATATCTGCTCTTTTAGCCATTTTGGTATTGGATGCACACATGAGATATTTCTTTGGATCCATCTAGTGCTGAGAATCTAAGCCACAGCCTCACACAGTGCCAAGAGGCTGATTCAGACACATCCCTTTCCAAAGCAATTAAGCAAAGAGCCACAGGTGATGCCTATTCATTTCAATTTGAGAACTCTTTTCTTCAGGCTTCACAAAGGGGAGGCCTGAGGCAGAGACCTTCCTGACATTCAGAGCAATACAACAATAGGTAAGCAAAAGGCACAAAGCAGGCTTTCTCCACTGAGATTTTACTGGTCCTACTGATATCTGAGTTTTCTAAGAAGCTCGTCATTCCCTTCAGGTATCCAGTACATGTCCATGTCACAGAGCTTGGAGGTGGTACATATCTTGGACACAAAAGCATGAGCCTATTCTTTAGAGAGGCCAGAATTCAGGAAGAAAACAGGAACTTTGGAGGATAGCGGATGTTGCCCATCCATAAGTCAAGCAGCAGTCCATTCATAAATTGGGCAGGATGAAGGCTGGCAAGCTTTCTACTAGACAGGACACATCCATTGATGCATTCTCTCTTCTTATGTCTACAACCACAAACACCGTTTTATATACAGACATAAAAACACTCGCCTTGTCAAAGTACTTACCAGAAAGAGTTCACTCAATCCAAACAAACCGCCTTTGATACCTATTCTCAGAACAAGTGAAAACCACAAAGCTACACCTACACCCACAAAGGCACCTCCTTTCCCTAAGTAATTCCGAGACTATTTGGAGTGTCCTCTGACTAGTGGGGCACAGTATGTTCCCTTTAAATGGCATGCCCTCTCTCAGATCTGTCCTCCTTAGCCAACTCTGTAAAGTTGTCAGGAGCCAGCAGTGAGCAACTACCTTTTTCTCAGGAAAGGCCCCTCTTCAGAGCTCTCTTGGCATTTTGCCATCCTCACATCAGTAGGTACCAAGAAAGACTGACTCTGTCCTTGGTAAATCCAAACAAGTGGGACCACTGGGACTGAGACTGGGCCTGGCTCTGTGTGCCTGGCTTCCTGGATTTCAAGTTCAGATAGTTCCATCAACAAGGAAGTGAGGTGAGGTCAATTCCTTCAGGAACTGAATGAGGTCACTGCCTTGGCAACCACTTTGTCCTAACATTTGATTCCAAGGGTCCCATGAGATGCAGGCTGCCCCTACTACCTGTGACAGTTTCACAAGTTAGAATGGTATATCAACCATAGGCACCCGGGAACAACTCTCCAAACAGGCCTGGTTTGGTCCATCTTCTCTACATTAAAATTTGAGAGCCTGATTCAGATACAACCCTTCATACTGACCAGGTTGTTTTCCATGGAAGATGACTTTTGCTCTCTCAGGTCCTTCATTGCTGCCTACATCTTCTCCAGGGATCATATCTGCATGGATCTTTGAGGTTCTCAGCAGATGAAAAATCCCCTACATTCCTGTATTGTAATACCAACTCTGTGCCTTCTCTTCTGTAAAGTTAGATTGAGGGAAGAGTGTATGGTTATGCTTAATAACATGTTTGATATGGGTTAGGAATTATTCTGCTGGATGAATAATGGTATTGGGAACCTGAGATATTTATAAGAATATAGAGTTGGAATATATAATGGTCGGGCAGGCAAAGGAGGAAGAGACCACCAAGAGACTGTCTCATGCAACAACAAAGGGTTTATTGAGGGTCCAGCATGCTGGGGCTCAGAGCTCACTTGAATAGAGCAGAGAGTCCTGAGAACAGCTTAAACACAGCTTATATACTTTCCTTGGAGAGGGCAGGGAGGGAAATTTATTGATGCGTCAGGGAGAGTGGGAGGTTTGCTTTCAACGGGATGAGGGAGTACATTCTGCAGTTTGGCAGTTGGGGACAGCACATTCTGGGAACAAGATTAGCAAACAGTTCTCAAGATTTCAACAGTGTTTTATTAAGCATACAGAAAAATAGGAAGTGACAAGTACCTCTTTTATTAACTTTTTATTCCCCAATTCTTCTTCTGGTTACTTTTAATCATGAAAGTGATCATTGAAGGGTGTCACATTTTATGTCTCCTAGTGGGGTATATTGTTGTCTGATTACCATAAGTTTAACTTGTCCAATTTGAGCTTCGAGAAAGGAAACTACATGGTTGAGCCAACAGGGTCCTACAGTTAGCAATAATATGAGGATTATTAATGGACAGGCCTGGGCTGATGAAAGCATAGTTAACCAGAGGGACTGTGTGAACCAAGACTCAAACCACCCTTTTGGGGCCTCTCTCTCTCGTTGACACTCTTAAAGGCATTTTCTTAATATGCTCATAGGTTCTTATACAACTTCAGTATGGTCGGCATAAAAACAACATTCTTCCCTCAATGCAGCACAAAGTCCCCCTTCTCTCATGAAGAGAAGGTTTAACCCTCGCCAGTTCTGTAAAACAACTTCAGAGAGAGAGGTTAAACATTCCTGTAAAGCTGTGAAGGAGGTTTTATTATCTTTAATTTTTGGTCTATTGCTGCTTCTAATTGGGTCATTTGTTGTGTCCCATGGACTAGGGTTCCTGTGCTCACTCCTGCAGCAACTCCTATTCCTAATAGGATGGCTAAAGTGAGAGAAACAGGTTCCCGGTGGAACCAGGTTGTATGCCCTCCGATTTGATCTTTAAATGAACATGCATCATCCTAGAACAGTCTGGGAAACATCTGCACCATTACATAATTAATCACATCTGTTGACCATTTCATGAAAACATAAACAATGTTTAAGTATATAGAATTATACTGTTGTAGGTATGATAAAGGAAAGGAACCTAAGATAGCACCGAAGACAGGGAAGCAGCCCTATTTGGTTGCAAACGGATTTAGAGGGCATTGCTTCTGTTGTAATCAATTAATCTTCTGAACCCCAAGTTTAGGTAGTTTCAGAATTTGTACCCAACATGTAAGGGAAGGGGCTCAGAAGTTCACAGTCTGCAGAAGTTCACAAAAAGCAGTTTTTGTTTCTGTTATTTTTTCCTCTGTTCTGGGCAAGTTAACTTTTCAAGGACACTTGGGACAGGGAGAGCTTTTTTTTTTTCTCTTTTTTTTTCTCCCTGCCAGCTGTTACCATGGAGCCTAGTTGGTAACTTCTTTACTTAGAATTTTAGCCATCTCTGTGAAGCCCCAGCTCAAGGCCAGAGGCCTTGTTCACTTATTTTGTGAAAAACTCGTAAGGGGGTGTCTAGCTTAGGAGTGCTGATTTTTCCAGCCACTGGCCAAGTAGAACAGGGCGACATGAAAACAGGGAGTTTATCTACATTGAACTCTTTTATAGGGACTCTTTTGCTGAAAGTCCTAAAGTCAGCCATGGTGAAGACTTCTGGAGAAGGTCATATAAGACTTTTCTGTGGGCCTGGTAAAGAGGGGCAAGACGTGGAAAGCAAGGCTGAGAGCAGCTCCGTTTATCTGAGAATTAGGAAGGAGAGATGTAAAAGAATATTGGGAAAGGGTTTTGTGATTTTCCTGGCAACAAAAACTTGAGAAGTAGAACAGGTAGAGCAGAGGGGACACAGGAGTGAGTATCCCAAAAAGCCTGTGAGGGACTTTAAATTCTTAGTCACCTGTTTTCAGTAATGACAAAGCAACTTTAAAGGCCATTTTCATTAAATCTTGGATAGTGGTCTGAGGGATCTCCTCAACTGGTTTGAGCTTTGGGTTAGCTGGTAAAAGGACCTGATGGGACCTGCTCTGGGCACTGACTGGAGAAAAGAGGACTGAGTGGGTGGAGGGGTACCTCAGTACCTGATACCTCAGCAAGGGGGCAATGGTCTGAGAACCGGCAGAGGTTTGTTTTTTTGATCTAGTAAATGGAGGGGTGAAATCAGGTTGCTGAGGTGGGAGTGACAGCAGAGAGTCTGGAGCAGAAGGCTGAGGGTTAGGATCTATTGGAGAAGCATAGTTCAGGACGTGAGCGAAGGAGGGAAAAGGTCTTCACATAGGGGAATATCCTTCCACCCTTTTGAGCACTTGTAGAAGTTAAAAATGTCATGCAGATTTTGAGGATCTAGAGAGCCTTCTGGGGTCCATCGGTTTTGGTTGTCTAATTGGTAATATGGCCAATGCTGTGTACTGAATTTGATGGGGAGTTTGGGTTCCACCAGGCAGTCCCTGTATGCTAACATCCCCATGACTTACAGAAGAAGTTGGCTTTTCCCCCTCACGGCCGTGGCTGTTTGTGGCTTTGATAGTCTGCCATGCAAACATAGTAATCTGGGCTAGACAACCTGCATCTTGCTCGCGTGTCCCTACATCCATAATGTTTGTTTCCATTATCTATGATACAGAAGGGATTTAATAGAATTTTAGTGGGATCCACTTTATCAGATATATCCCAAAAGAAAAAACCTATAGCCAGCTGACAAATGTCTGGGTGGAGAGATGGCCACCAGGTCCCTATGGGGGCTGTATGCGAGATAGACCATACTTCTTCTCTAGTAGGATTTGTGATCAGCCATCGCTGCTGAACCACCTGATGAGGTTTAGGACTACTGGTGGCCAAGGGGAGAGTCTATAGCCTTATTCATATGGTGAATACACAATTTGAAAGGGTTACTAGTCATTTCCAGTTTCCAGCAAGAGTCTGGACAGAGCGCAGGCTTGAGATGAGAGACATGGATCCAGGAATTGATTCCGTATACATTTACTGATGCAGGTGTTATAAGTAGTACCTGGTATGTTCCTTTCCAGCGGGGTTCCAGGAATGATACCTGATGTCTTCTTATGTAGATGAAGTCTCTTACATTATATTGAAGTGGAGTCCCCTTGTCCCCAGTTTGGTAGGCCGTGGCCAGCTGTTTGAACAGATATCACTGAGTTCTTTCAAGAGCTTTAAGTCTGTAAAGCTAGGGGGTGTGGAAGGGATCCTTAGGTCTTAGAGTTGGGGTTAGGTCCCTTACTGGAGGAAGGGCACCATAGAGAATTTCACAGGGGGTGAGGTTACACAAAGAAACAGAGGGAGTATTTCTTGCATGAAACAGTGCATAAGGCAGGAGCATAGTCCAATCTTTTATGCAGGTCTCTAAGCTTAATTTTGTAAAGGTCTATTTAATGGTTCTATTTATTTTTTCTACCTGTCCTAAGTTCTGGGGTCTATAAGCATAATGTAACTACCAATTAATAACCAGGGTACTGGTTAACCTATTCTCAGAACATGAGACAAAACCAGAATCCCACACCCACACCCACAAAGGCACCTGCTTCCCCCAAGTACATCTGTGACTATCTGGAGTATTCTCTGACTGGTGGGTCATGCTATGTTCCCCAAAAATAGCCTGTCTTGTCTCAGATCTGGTCTTCTTGGCAAACTCTGCGAAGATTTCAGGAGCCAGCATGAGCCACTACCTGCTTTCTCAGGAAAGGCCCCTCTTCAGAGCTCTTCTGGCATTTGGCCATCCCCACATCAGTAGGTACCATGAAAGACTGACTCTGTCCCTGGTAAATCCAAAGAAGTGAGCCCACTAGGAGTAGGATTGGGACTGGCAATGGGTGCCTGGCGTCCTGGATCCCAAGATCAGAGAGTTCCAACACCAAGGAAGTGACTTGAGGTCACTTCCTTCAGAAACTAAATGAGGTCACTCCCTTGGCAACCACTTTGTCCGAACAGTTGCTTCCTATGGTCCCTTGAGATGGAGGATGCCCCTACTTCCTGTGACACTTTCACAAGTTAGAATGGTATATAAACCATAGGCACTCAGGAACAGCTCTCCACACAGGCCTGGTTTGGTCCATCTTCTCTACATTAATAAGAGAGAGGCTGATTCAGACACAAACCTTTATCCTGACCAGGTTGTTTGCCATGGAAGATGACTTTTGCTCTCTCAAGTCCTTCATAGCTGCCTACATCTTCTCCAGGGATCATTTCTGCATGGATTTTTCAGGTTCTAAGAAGGTTGAAGATCCCCTACATTCCTGTATTGTAAGACCAACACTGTCCCCGCTCTTCTGTAAAGTTAGATTGAGGGAACAGTGTATGTTAGGGTTAATAACATGTTCAATTTGGGTTAGGAATCATTCTTCGGGATGAAAAATAGTATTGGGAAACTCTCTCAGATCTGGTCTCCTTGGCCAACTATGTGAAGTTTTCAGGAGCCAGTGGTGAGACACTGCCTGCTTTCTCATGAACTGGCCCTCTTCAGAGCTCTCCTGGCATTTGGCAATCCTCACATCAGTAGGTACCAAGAAAGTCTGACTCTGTCCTTGGTAAATACAAACATGTGAGCCCACTGGGACTGGGACTGGAACTGACTCTGGGTGCCTGGCTTCTTGAAACCCCAGTTCAGAGAGTTCCATCACCAAAGAAGTGAGGTAGGTCACTTCATTCAGAAACTGAATGAGGTCACTGCCTTGGCAAACACTTTGTCCTAACAGTTGCTTCCTAGGTTCCCATGAGATAGAGCCTGCCCCTACATACTGTGACACTTCAAGCTAAGAATTGTATATCAAAAATAGGCACACGGGAACAGCTCTCCACACATGCCTGATTTGGTCAAACTTCTCTACATTAAGAAGAGAGAGGCTGATTCAGACACATCCCTTCATTTTGGCCTGGTTGTTTTCCATGGAAAATGAATTTTTCTCTCTCAGGTCCTTCATAGCTGTCAACATTCTCTCCAGGGATCATTTCTGTAAGGACCTTTGTGGTTCTCAGCAGGTGGAAGATCCCCTACATTCCTATATTGTAAGACAAACTGTGTCCCTACTCTTTTGTAAAGTTAGATTGATGGAAGAGTGTATGGTTAGGATTAATAACATATTCGATTTGAGTTAGGAATCATTCTGCAGGATGAATAATGGTATTGGGAACCTGCGATATTTACAAGAATATATAGGTGAAATGTAAGTTTGAAAACAGAAATCTAGGTAAGATTTGAAGCCCAGAAGGGAATTGGGCCTTTGATTGTGACACTTAGCTTTGAATTATGTTCTGCACAGATGTCTCAGATAAATCGATATAAAATGGCATAGGACCTTGTACCTTGGATGATTGAATGTCGAAGAGAACATCCAGTCAAAAGGGGACAGTAGGTAGGATTAGGAAGATAGTAAGTAAGTTTAGAAAAAAGAGTGAGTATAGGAATTGGACCAAAAGTTCTTTAGCAATAGGGTTTCGGTTAGTGAGTGAATGTCAATGTCAGCACATATGAAGAATGAGTCACAATGATGAACTGGGGAAAACATGTAGGAAAGCAGATATCAATAGAGACATTACAAAATCAGACAAAGTATAAAGTGAGTGATAGTATTAGATATTTTCAACAGGGTTGAGTTTGAATATATAATCTTAGGAAGAAACAAATATGTCGTCATTAATAGGATTGACATTTGAGAGCATTAGGCAAATTGGACACGGATTTTTTTAGTAATCCAGGTTTACATTCCATTTAGTCTTTGGTACAATCATAAGTGTGAACTTTGCATTTTGTGTCCAGAATATTACTGTGATAAAATGTATATGTATATCAGTTGACATGAGTATTTCTTCCACCATTTCTGGGAGCAATATTTTGAAGACATATAAATTAGTATTGGGGGTACAAAGAGGTGTACCCTGTGTCTATGTATGTAGAGATAATGCATGAAGAGACCATACTGTGAATAAATAATATAACTGATTACACTTTAAATAATCGATTGAATTGATATCTGAAAATATGCAGAAAATCTTATATTGATATACAATCATTAATTTCAACCAAGTATACATATAATGGTAATATTACTTTTATGGTTTATAATGACGGGTGTGTGAGATTTGCTTCAAAGTGATAATGGAAATTGAAAATAATGTGTTTGGAAAGAAGTCTCATGAAACGAGCTGTCAAGAAACATGAAGGAATACATGTGTTCTGAATCAGGAAGTGATTGAAAGTGGAACAAATGCTTATCAAATTGATAAATTGTGGATGAAATATTTATCCTATGATGTGCATAAACTGAAGAAATAGTAATGTACCAGAGTTGAATAAAAATGAACGTCAAAATACACTTCATGTTCCATAGGAATCTATATGCATTGATGTTAAACTGGGTCAGTTACTGTAGAAATATTAGGATTTGTATGCACCATTCACTGAAGTTTGTTTTCAGTTCTAGGAAACAAATATGTATTTCAGGTGGATGAATATTTCTGATAATAATCTTGTGAAAAGTTGATCATAAATCCACATATATGAATATGAATGAATTTAGGGAGTGTATAATAAGACACATATATTTCATATTTTGAAAAATCTGGAGACTATATATATATATATATATATATATATATATATATATATATATATAAAACACACACACAGACATTAAAAAGTAGCAATATATATGGCAATCTAAATTCATAATGAAATATATATCATCCACAGATCCAAAAATATTCATTTTACTGAACATGGGTTTATGTATAATGTTGTTCAACTAGGAAGCTCACCCATAGGTTGAATTTTCAGTTCCAACAGCGTTTAGAATGAGTGATCTATTCTCACAAATTGTATCTGCCAATTCATCCACCTCACAAGAATGTACGTGTGGTTCCAGGTAGGATATGATATGTGCATATAAAAATACATGTGCTGAATAGGCTAAAGAGAAAGGAAGACAGGAATTCATATATTTGTTAACTTTCAAAACACATGGAGAATTATTTCAATTGAAAATTTGCTAGATTTATAACTCCTGCACTATATAATGCAAAAGGCAAGTCCAACTATGCACCATGCCTCCTCTTAACTGCTTGTATTTCTATTTTTTTGAGGTAATTTATCTCCATCATATTAGCATTAGTAGTCAGAGTCTAGTAGGGTAGGGTTTAGTGTCAGGGAATAAGTATTTCGAATGGAAAATTAGAAAATGAATCCAATGTGTATGCAAAAAATCTTCAAATTCTCATCCAGAACAATGCCTTGACATTACATTCCCCCCAAGTAATACACAATTAGAGGAGAAGAGTTAGAAAATCTGTGAATACATATCTGGAATGGAAAATGCTCAGGAGTTCACAACCTTGGATGTGGAAGGGGAGTTTCCAAAAGTAAGGGACAGGGTTGATAGACCCAACCTGATCATTTATTAAAATTGGGAGCCCACTTGTCAGAAAGCCATGAAAAGATAATTTTGGCTTTATTATAAATTACTGCAAATTCTGAACCTGCTTGGAATGTTTGCCCATGCCTTAAACTCACCCTTGCCTGGCTCTCTGACTAGATTGCAGACCTCTCTGAAACTTTAGTGACACCTCATAAATATTTTCTTTCCCTGGCCAGACAACAAGTCTCTGAGGCTCTAATGGTCCTCATAATCTCTGATGTTGGGGTGAGCAAAAAAAAAAAAAATGTAAACTACCGTTAGTGTGATGCTTGTTAAAGTTCTGTTATCTGTAACCCCCTTTTTGTGTATCTTTCTGGGCTATATAGCTGGGCTATAGGAAAGGTGGGTTTACTGTCTTGTTCCCGCCATTTTGGGAGGGAGAGGTAGCCTTTCCCTTTGAAATAATAAGCTTGCCTTAATTTGATTTTACTAGGAGTCAGTGGTCTTTACATGCGTTCCTGGTCTAATATTTTGGAGTTCCCCAGTGAGATGACCCTGCCGGACCAGATCACAAGACCAGACTGCTGTAAATTCTGAAGCTGGCCTTCCTTCCAGGGCTCCAAGCTTGAGAGCAACTCTAGGGTTTGTGCAACTTGAGATGTTCCAAGGCCTTGGAGTTAGCCTTCAGTTCAGGGAGCACTGCAGTGAACCACCGCATTAAAACTATTAGCAAGCACCTGGTGGAGGAGGCATCCATAGGTAATTGGTGCCTTAATAACATCTGATATCCGGTTAAGGGAAATCTCTTCTGATGACAGAGAGGTGGACTGAGGAGGCTCACATATACTCCTGTCTGGGATAGTAACAAGAATCATTCTGTCATCTGTTCTGTTCTCTAGGGAATTCATCTGGAAGGGTAGAGAGGTGCCAATGGGCACGCATGCGCTCCTACCGGGAGCTTTAGGAAGACATTGCATTGCTCCTCTGTTTTTCTGTTTCGGCGCCGGATTTCTGTTTTTGTTTTTTTTGTTTTTTTTTTGTTTTTTTTTTTGTTTGTTGTTGTTGTTTTGTTCTGTGTTCTATATGTTTTTTGTTTGTTTGTTTTTGTGCATTTTGTTGTGTGATTTCTGTGGTAAAAAGTTAAGGATATCGGACATGAAAATGGGTAATAAAGCAAGTACGCCTGACACACTTTGGACTGAGTTTAAAGGAACTGCAATGAACTTTACACCCGTTTGTTAAGCAGTATGAGAGAAGCCCCTAGCTGGCTGCCTGGAGCACACGCACTGCAGAGGGCAGTGCCTGTGGGGGACCTAAGAACTGAGTATCTCCCAGGTTAACAAGTGAAACTCCTTTAAAATCCCTTGTTCCTCCAGATAAAGAGAGTCACAACCTTTTGGCAGAGTCCCTGTGTTTATCTTTGTAGGCAAAGCAATAAACCTTCCTTTTTCTTTTTCTCAAAACCCTGTCCTCATTTTTAAATTGGCATTAATTGGCTTCAAGTTAAGGAACCCAACTTTAAGTTACAAATTTTGATAACCCACCTGCACCCTGGAACTTTTTGAGAGCTGACTACCAAAATGTTAGGAGATGGAGCATGCTTGTGGTGGAACTGAACCAGAGGAGCAAATCCTGTAAGTAAAAGGAGGGACTGAGGGACTCCCAGCAGCTGCTGAAGCCTTATTTTTTCAGAGAATTTCCTAGGTCTTTCCCTGCAATTTAATGATAATGCCACCTCTGTCTTCTTAAAAAAGAGGAAAAAAAGGGGACACTAAATGCAGGAAAGTCACCATGGAGACCCTTGATTTTACATTTCAGGATGCTCCTCTGTGAAAACATCTGGTCCCCTTGTGGGGACATCTGTGGTGCAACTGGTGTAGGAGATTTTTCTCTTATCTGCTCTGTTTTAAAGGCTTCTGTCTGTCAGTCATAGTCTGGAGCTCCTTTTTGTCTGTCGTGTGTCTTTGTTTCTGGCCCTTTAAGACATGTGCAATAATGTGTTGATATTATATATTGTTTCTTGGGAATGATTTTACCTGAATGTGTGTCTAAATGATGATGTTTTATTGTAACAATCTGGTAGCTTATTGGGTTTTTGAAGCATTGCAGAATCTTGCCATTAAAAGTCAGGTTCAGATAATTTTTAGTTTATGATTTCAGATAATTCATGCCAGGTAACTTAAATACTTAGGATAGAAAATTAAGAACTCTACTTCCAAGTTGGCAAGAAATTTCCCAATCATTCAGTCTTTTTTTTTTCCACCAATTTTTAATTGGGTAGCCTGGGAAAATGTCACTGTGTGTACCAGTGCATTAATTTGGACAAGGATAGTAAATAATAGTATGGTATCTGTTGACAACACAAGATGTAAAGATATAAAATTTTGTAAATTTTGTCTTAAACTTGTATCAAAATTTTCAAAATCCTATCTGGAAAATTATGGTTAAAATGCGTTAGGCCTGAGGTGTTTGCTCAGAATAGTAGTTTTTTCCTGCTTCTTCCAGACCTCAGCCAGGACTTAGATTGAAATGCAAATGAAAAAAGCCTGCAAGATCAGTAGGAGACTGATATGAGGCTTAAGGAAAAAAAAGTAAATAGTATGGTATTTACTAATTACTGGTCAGTTATTTTTTCTAGGACTCTTATTTTTTTTCCTTAGATCCTTTAATTTTTTTAACTCATAATTTTGATCCTACAGACCTAGGTTAATGTTTTTCTGATCAGTTCTATCTTTGACCAACTGTGGAGTTTTTGAAACATGGCAATGGAGATTTCACCTGCTAAAAGCTACAAGGCCTTTACTATTATTATGTGTGCACACTTTTGTTATTTGTTGTATGTATATATATATATATATATATATATATATATATATATATATATATATATGATATATATGATACAGAAATTAACATATATAAGGAGCGCTCATAATAAAAAAAGCACTCATAAAAACAAATTTTAAGGGATGCCCTCTCTCACCACTTCTGTTCAACATAGTTCTCGAATCACTGGCCAGAGCAATTAGACAGACGAAAGAAATTAAAGGCATAAAAATAGGAAAAGAAGAACTCAAATTATCACTATTTGCAGATGACATGATTCTATACCTAGCAGACCCAAAAGGGTCTACAAAGAAAGCATTAGAGCTAATGAATGAATTCAGCAAAGTGGCAGGATATAAAATCAACACGCATAAATAAAAGGCATTCCTGTATATCAGCCACAAATCCTCTGAAGTGGAAATGAGGACAACCACCCCATTCACAATATCCTCAAATAAAATAAAATACTTGGGAATCAACCTAACAAAAGAGGTGAAAGACTTATACAATGAAAACTACAGAACCCTAAAGAGAGAAATAGAAGAAGATCTTAGAAGATGGAAAAATATACCCTGTTCATGGATAGGTACAACTAACATCATCAAAATGGCGATATTACCAAAAGTTCTCTATAGGTTTAATGCAATGCCAATCAAAATCCCAACGGCATTTCTTGTAGAAATAGAGAAAGAAATCATGAAATTCATATGGAAAAATAAAAGACCCAGAATAGCAAAAACAATGCTAAGCAGGAAGTGTGAATCAGGCGGTATAGCTATACCAGACTTCAAACTATACTACAGAGCAATAGTAACAAAAACAGCATGGTAGTGGTACCAAAACAGGCGGGTGGACCAATGGTACAGAATAGAGGACACAGAAACCAATCCACAAAACTACAACTATCTTATATTCGATAAAGGGGCTAAAAGCATGCAATTGAAGAAGGATAGCATCTTCAACAAATGGTGTTGGGAAAACTGGAAATCCATATGCAACAAAATGAAACTAAATCCCTTTCTCTCGCCATGCACATAAGTTAACTCAAAGTGGATCAAGGAACTTGATATCAAATCAGAGACATGGCGTCTAACAGAAGAAAAAGTTGGCTATGATCTACATACTGTGGGGTTGGGCTCCAAATTCCTCAATAGGACACCCATAGCACAAGTGTTAATAACTAGAATCAACAAATGGGACTTACTCAAACTAAAAAGTTTTTTCTCAGCAAAAGAAAGAATAAGAGAGGTAAATAGGGAGCCTACATCCTGGGAACAAATTTTTACTCCTCACACTTCAGACAGAGCTCTAATATCCAGAATATACAAAGAACTCAAAAAATTAGACAATAAGATAACAAATAACCCAATCAACAAATGGTCCAGGGACCTGAACAGAAATTTCTCAGAGGAGGACATACAATCAATCAACAAGTATATGAAAAAATGCTCACCATCTCTAGCAGTCAGAGAAATGCAAATCAAAACCACCCTAAGATACCATCTCACTCCAGTAAGATTAGCAGCTATTAGGAAGTCAAACAACAACAAGTGCTGGCGAAGATGTGGGGAAAAGGGTATTCTTGTACATTGCTGGTGGGACTGCAAATAGGTGCGGCCAATTTGGAAAGCAGTATGGAGATTTCTTAGAAAGCTGGGAATGGAACCACCATTTGATCCAGCTATTCCCCTACTCGGTCTATTCCCTAAAGACCTAAAAAGAGCACACTATAGGGACACTGCTACATCCATGTTCATAGCAGCACAATTCACAATAGCAAGAATGTGGAACCAACCTAGATGCCCTTCAATAGACGAATGGATTAAAAAAAATGTGGCATTTATACACAATGGAGTATTACTCTGCATTAAGAAATGACAAAATCATAGAATTTGGAGGGAAATGGATGGCATTAGAGCAGATTATGCTAAGTGAAGCTATCCAATCCCTAAAAAACAAATGCCAAATGTCTTCTTTGATATAAGGAGAGTAACTAAGAACAGAGTAGGGACGAAGAGCATGAGAAGAAGATTAACATTAAACAGGGATGAGAGGTGGGAGGGAAAGGGAGAGAGAAGGGAAATTGCCTATAAATGGAAGGAGACCCTCAGGGGTATACAAAATTACATACAAGAGGAAGTGAGGATAAAGGAGGAAAAATATAAGGGGGGAGAAATGAATTACAGTAGAGGGGGTAGAGAGAGAAGTGGGGAGGGGATGGGGGAGGGGGGATAGTAGAGGATAGGAAAGACAGCAGAATACAACAGACACCAGAATGGCAATATGTAAATCAATGGTTGTGCAACTGATGTGATTCTGCAATCTGTATATGGGGTAAAAACGAGAGTTCATATCCCACTTGAATCAAGTGTGAAATATAATATATCAAGAACTATGTAATGTTTTGAACAACCTACAATAAAAATTAATTAAAAAAAAGTGGATCCTAAGATCTTTAATTCACGTGATTAAAATGGTTCAATTTAATTTGGACAAACAGATAAAAATAAATGTTTTTAAATTTAAGCTTACAAGTTTTTATAGGTGTTCAAAAATCTAATAAAATATTAATATCTACAAAATGTCTAAAATGCCTTGATTCTAGGACTTTTCCTTCAACATAAAAATGGTTTACACTGTTCAATACATTTGTCTAATATTTTAATAAATAAGTAAAGTAAATTTGATGTGGAATTTCTCATTCTTGAGTACTTTTGTTCGATACCCGATTGATTTACTAAGGTCTGTATCAGATTGTAAAAATCAGTCATGTGTTAAAGAGACAAAATTTTTATAAAACATAATTTACCCATAACATTGTGTTTATTAAGTTTTATTTTTTCTAGAGCAAGCAAGCATAAAAATTAAACAACTGGTTAAATAAGAACTGTTATTTTAGAGCACTTTACTGCCATTTCTTTAAAAGCTAAACTTGGTTAATCTAGAAATATCAATGTAATTTTGATGCTATTAATGTGCTCATATCTTCCAGGTATACAAGTCTGTAAGTTAGAAACATTTAAAGAGCATTATATCAAGCTGGTATTCTGAAGTTGTATGGTAAAAAAAATGTACTGGGGATTTATTTACCTGTTATCAATAAGGTATGTAAAGTTTTATGTTACTTTTTTCATTGGGGAACAATTTAAATGTATTTTTAAGTTAATCAGAGCCTAATATATGTAAAGGTTAAAATCTTTCAGCCTTTGTTTAATCCATGTTTTAAATGTGATGTCATATGGTGTTAGATAATGTTCATGTGACCTCAAACAATTTATGTAAACTTTGTAAAATGATATTTAAAAAACAATGATCAGCTTTAGAACTAAAACACTTAATATTTATAAAGAGGCCTCCCTTACCTGAGATAAGGCTCTGTGTCCCATCTTACTACATGTGAGAATGACTACAAAAGGAGTAGGTCAGACTTTATTTCACTTAAAGTTATGTTCAAAAGTTCTTTTGTTTTCCTGTGAAGATTACTAGGATCTCATACAGGACATATAATGTATAATTCAGCCAAAAAATTCAGGGTAGCTATTACACAAACTAAGTATTTTTACTCTTGTTAAAAATTTTTATTTTTAATTTGCTTATAAGTGATCTAAAGATTCCCTGTTAGTCTTTTACAGAAGTGTTGCGTTAATAACACAACATGGGTTAATTTAAGATAATAAGTCATCACCTACAAGACAGATAGAATAATACATATCCCAATTAATGAAAAGATAAATAATAATAAAGTTATAGATATTAAAGGCCAGTACTCTCAATATAAGGCTGTTAAAATTTATTTGCTGGATGTTTAAGATTAGGATTTAAAATTAAAGTTAAATGAATCGGCCAAGAAAACAAATATTAATATTTTAAGGTATACACTTTATGTTAGCCTCCCAAAATAAGTAAGACTGGAGGTTACAAATAAGGATTCTCAGACAGGAATGCCTGATAACTATATAAAGAGACTATTAAGAGGAGCTGCCAGAGGCAGAAAATTTAGTTTAGGGCCTACAGATATTCCTAACCTACAGAGGTAGGCTTGATGTTTGCTAGTACGATTATCTAGCTCTGAGTAACAGAATTAAAGGTTTCTCTATTAGACACAGAGGTCGTACTAGAAAAAGGATTTTGCCAGATTAGATGACATTAAATTAATAAACTGTATCTCATGGGGAGGGACAACTGTAAAACAAAAAGTTAAATATTAAGTTGACAGTCCTGATAACTGAGGATATTAAAGAATGGTGAGGGAACTTCTATACGGTAACATGTTCCAGCTGCTGCAACATTTATTCAGTACTCATGGTTTTTGTTACTCTCATAGAAGAACCCATTCCCAGATGACTTTACAACCTGTTCTTCCCCAACCAGACTTCAAACCAAGCTGAAATCTAAAAGGCAACTCATGTACCTCAACTAAATTCTAAAAGGCAACTCATGTCCCTCACGCCATGCCCCCTTACGTCACCCTCTCTCAGCTCAAAAGAATCCAAAATGTGTGAGTCCTCTCTTCTTACAACAATAGAGCCAAAAATAAATAGACTATCAATATACGTAATTAATTAAGTCAGGTAAAATCAGGGAGACCCGTTTTGGGTGAGTTCTAGAAATTTGGAGACTGTTACCTGAGGGATTAAAATTTCCTCAGTGCACTTCCCTTAATCTATCAAAGATTTGAAAGGAACACATAAGAAAAGTGGGGAATGATAGGCCCAACCTGATCTTTTATTAAAATTGGGAGCCATCTTGCCACAAAGCCATGATAAGATAATTTTGGTTTTACTATAAATTACTGCAAATTCTGAACCTGCTTGGAATGCCTGCCCATGTTTTGAAATCACCCATGTCTGGCTCTCTGACCAGATAGCAGCACTCTGGGAAACATTAGTGACACATCATAAATATTGGCCTTCCCTGGACAGACAATGACCCTCTCTGAGGCTTTAATGGTCCTCACAAATTCTGATGTTGGGGCCAGCAAAAAAAAAAAAAAAAAAAAAAATATATATATATATATATATATATATATATATATATATATATATATATATATATATATATATATATATATATATATAAACTACCATTAGTGTGATGCTTGTCCGAGTTCTGTTATCTCTAACCCCCCTTTTGTGTAACTTTCTGGGCTTTAAAGCTGGGCTGTAGGAAAGTTGGGGTTGCTGTCTTGTTCCCGTCGTTTTGGGAGGGAGAGTTAGCCTGGCTGGTGAAAATAATAAGCTTAGTTTAATTTGATTTTAATTGGAGTCAGTGGTCTTTTCTTGCATCCTGGTCTAACAGGTAAACACTCCACAAACATGGAGCTCTGCTGGCCTAACGACTTTTTGAGAAACTGCCTCTGAGGTTGGGCACTTGAAATATATGTTGTTTTCAGGAGCTTTAGCTTCCTTTGTTGTGAGACCATCAAAGCTGGCTCTGCATCTATGTGACCTGAAGAAATTGGTTTCTTATTTTCCAATGAAAATGAGGCAAAGTGCTGAATTCTCTCTTTGTAGGTAAACTGTGGCCACTGAAGGCTAAGTGTCTCCCTGTGTGGACTGTGAACCCATTTGGTCATCCTCCACTATTCATGGTGTTTCTTGCTGCTGCACTGGGAGTTTGGTATTTGCTCCACGAAATACAAGGAGTTCAACTGGGTCACAGTGCTGAAGGTAGTTCTGTCACGTGTGGTGGGTCAGAGTCTGAAGGAGAATGCACCAACCAGGTTTTTATCCCACATAGCTTGCCCACATGAAGATAGCAACCTGATTCTGAACATTGCCCTGAAACCTCTCCATATAACAAGATGCCTTTACATGTAAGGGTCTGCTGGCTGCACCATGTCAGTCACAAGCCATTTGGAAGTCAATGGTAGATCCACATGGCCCCAACACAAATGTTTTATCCCACACCTGCACACCACAGTTCTGGGCCAACTACTCAGCAGGCTCCAACATACTGGCATCTGTGTTCTACACCATTTTCATGAAACCCAGTCAATCAAACCACTGTCTGGAACACTCCTGATCAGGAACAGGACATCCAACGGTTCTCCTCTGCCACCTGGTTATGGGAATTTCAAAAATTTCTTGGTATTTACCTAGCTATTTTTCAAGGATGAAGTTGGAGGCACTGTAGGTTTCAATTCTTTTAGGAACCATTAAATGGTGAGGAAGCTCATTTCAAAGAAAGCTCTGGAGAATTCTCACAGTCAAGGCTTCCCAAAGAGTGACCAAAAGATCACATGAACCCAGGCCCATTGAGGTCTACAGTGTGAGGTCCATGTTTGTTTTGAATCTCATCTATGGCTGCCAAGTCTTTCATAATAAAATCATGTGATATCCTGGCTGAGATTCCCGATGCTCTGTGGAAAGCCACCCTGGGACTTGATCTCAGTTTCCAAGGGCGACTCTAATGCATGGCCTCCTAAAATCCCAAGAGAATTCATGGCAATATTTCTCTGAGGTCAGTTCCAGAACTCAGTCTGTAAGGGGAATCACACCAGACTTCAAGCCCAGGTGGACCCAGTCATCTATTCCAACCACCACACAAATGACCACAATTAAAACCAAAACACTCCCACATGGCCCTCATCTTCTTCCATATAGACACTCATCATAACCTCCGGCTGGAGGTTTCCATGAGGGGCAAAGCTCATGACAGTGTCCAAAATAAGCTCCCTTACCCCTCATTTGCCTAAAATCAGGGTGGCCTGGACACCCTTCCTGTAAACTAGGAGTGATCAAATATGCCTGCAATTTGTACTGCCCAGCTTCTCCAATTTGAGGCCTACTGACTGTTTGGTATAGATTCTTTATGTGAATTGGAGTCATGAGAAAACCCAAGCAATTACGGGCTAGCCTCTTCAGGGTTTTGAAGAACTCATTTGACCCAATGGATCCCTCTTCTCACTTGATGTAGGTCAGAAACCTTACAGAGGAAGGCGAGAGACTTCAACCACAATGACTGCCCTTTTGGCCATTTTGGTTTTGGAAGCAAAAAAGGAATCTTTCTTTAGATCCATCAGGTGCTGAGAATCTAAGCCACAGCCTCACACAGGGCCAAGAGGCTGATTCAGACACATCCCTTTTGGAAGCAATTAAGCAAAGAGCCACAGGTGATGCCCATTCATTTCCATTTGAAAACTGTTTTTTCAGGCTTCACAAAGGGTTGGCCTGAGGCAAAGACCTTCCTGACATTCAGGGCAACAGAACATTATGTAAGTAAAAGGCCCAAAGCAGGGTTTCTCCACTGAGACTTTACTGGTCACACTGATATCTGAGTTTTCTGAGATGCTCGCCATTCCCTTCAGCTATCCAGTACATGGACATGTCACAGAGCTTGGAGGTGGTACATATCTTGGACTCAAAACCATGAGCCTGTTCTGGAGAGTGGCCAGAATTCAGGAAGAGTACAGGAACTTAGGAATATTGTAGGTGTTGCCCATCCATAAGGCAAGCCACAGTCCTTTCATAAATTGGGCAGGATGAATGCTGTTAAGCTTTCTCCTGGAGAGGACAAATCCATTGATGCATTATCTTTTCTAATGTCTAGAACCAGAGATGCAGTGGGATACACAGATATAGAAACACTTGCCTTGTCAAACAACTTACTAGAAACAGTCCACTCAAAACCAAACAAATCGCCTTTCCTACCTATCACGCCTTTTCTACTTTATCAACATACACTAGTTATTCATCACCCCCTGCCCCGGTTATTTTGCTGCAGTGGGACTGCTGCAGATGGTGGCCCATACAGGGAGCCCTGGGACACTTGGGGGTAAGTGACGAATAAAAGCTGCCCATCCATAGATAGGATGGGAGCAAATCTGCTCATCCCTAGGCAGATAGGGTGAGAGGACAAACGGTCATTTCAAAAAAATGGAGAAGATTGATACAGTATGATTGTGTCTTGTTTTGTCTCAGTGTATTGTATTGTCTTTGTGATGAAAATAAGGAAGGGGTGAGAAGTAAATTGATAATGGAAAGAGGCACCCCAGTGGAAACAAGAGCAATTAGGGCATGTATTGATGGAAGCCCAGGAAGTCTAATCAGAAAGAAAAAGAAAGTTAAGAAGAATAATGATTATCAGGAAAAAAGTTGCAGCAAAAGGCTATTACTGAATACTTTTTGTTTCCGGAGTGTGTGTGAATCGGCGCCGTGGCTGCCACATGCTCAAGCCGGTCACTGCGCAGCAAGGGCTTTTCAAGCAGTGGCAGCCGTCAATTCCCCGCCCCCAGCCTGGGGAGCGGGGCCCCATGGCAGTTTGAGTCCGGGACACTCCCCAGGGACATCTGTGGCTGCCCAGGATGCTAAAGCCAGCAAAAGATGCTACTGGCTCCCTGATGTTTGGTCATTTTCAATGCCAATAACTAAGCTACAATGGTTCTCCCACACCTGGAAGCTAATAAATAATAAGCACTATTAAGGCTTATTTCAAATGTAAAAAACCTTGAGATCATGTACTAAATTGTTCAGAAGGTTGTTTTCTTAGCACCTGGTCGAATACTATAGGATTTTCTTTAGCCAGTGGTAGGAGTTCCTGCCTTCATCCCAGTGCCGGTGAGGACGAGGGTGGAAGAATTTCCAGTGTTGCTGAAAACCGGAGGAGACTTTGGCTGAGAAACGGAGGAGACTTTGGATCAAGCTAGCTGCCTTGAGAACTTTCCTGGGCTGTGATTTAAGCTAGCTGCCTGCAGAATTTACCTGGACTGTGATTTAAGCTAGCTGCCTGCAGAACTTACCAGGACTGTGATTTAAGCTAGCTGCCTGCAGAACATACCTGGACTGTGGTTTACCTGAACTGTGAGTTAATCTATTGAGACACTGCTTTACCTGGACTGAGACAACAAACTGTAATCTATAACAAATTGTAACTCGGTGTCTTTGCTAACAGTGTCATTGCTGGTATTATTTCTCCAAGTGCTTCTTCCATGGAGCCATCAATTGGCTTGTATTGGGACATTTTGTATCCTCCCTTACTGTTTGTAGCAGGTTATTTATGGTGTTTCTGTAAAAACCACTGTGGTCTTTATTTAAATTAAATAAAAGGGGGAAATGTTAGAGTCTGTAAACATGTCAAAATAACACCTGGCATTCTGCCAGGGGAATGTTAGGGTGTGTAAACAAGTCTGGATGATGCCTGGCAAAATGCCAGAGGGAGTGGTTTGAGAAGTAACAAAAGCGAGCCATTAAGTGTGGAGATTCAAGATTGGTTGACTGCAGTATCTAGTTTATGTTAATTAGATAAGCTGGGTGGAATGTATAAATACCTCTATTGTCCTACAATAAATGGCTTCCACTCCTGCTATATCAACGTACACATGTTATTCATAACCCCCACCCCCCGGTTATTTTGCTCGAACCGGACTGCGGCAGTATCTGCCAAGTCAGAAACCTCTCAAGTATGAACATGTGATACCAGGTAGGATTCTATATGTGCATATAAAAATACATGTGCTGAATAGGCTACACAAAAAGGGAGAGAGGAATTCACATGTTTGTTAACTTTAAAAACACATGGAGAACTATTTTAATTAAAAATTGACTAGATTTATAACTCCTACCCTATATAATGCAAAAGGCAATTCCAACTATACAACATGACTCCTCTGAACTGCTTGTATTTCTATTTTGTTTGGGTTATTATTCTCCATCATATTAGGATTAGTAGTCAGAGTCTAGTAGGGTATGGTTAGTGTCCAAAATAAGCTCCCTCGCCCCTTATTTGCCTAAAGTCATGGTGGCCTGGACACCCTGCATGTGAACCAGGAGTGATAAAATAGGACTGCAGTTAATACGGCTCTGCTTCTCCAATTTGAGGCCTACTGACTGTCAGGTAACGATTCTTTATGTGATTTGGAGTCATGAGAAAACACAAGCACTTCTGCAGGGCATTGAAGAATTCATTTGAACCAAAGGATCCCTATTCTCACTTGATGTAGGTCAGGAACCTAACAAAGGAAGGCAAGAGACTTCATTCACCATAACTGATCTTTTTGCCATTTTGGTTATGGATGCACACATGGGATCTTTCTTTAGATCGATCAGGTGCTGAGAATCTAAGACACAACCACACACAGGGCCAAGAGGCTGATTCAGACACATCCCTTTCCAAAGAAATTAAGCAAAGAGCCACAGGTGATGCCCTTTCATTTCCATTTGAAAACTGTTTTCTTCAGGCTTAACAAAAGGGTGGGCTGAGGGAAAGAACTTCCTGACATTCAGGGCAACAGAAACATAGGTAAGAGAATGGCCCAAAGCAGGATTTCTCCACTGAGACTTTTCTGGTCACACTGGTATCTGAGTTTTCTATGATGCTCCCATTCCATTCAGCTGTCCAGTACATGACCATGGCACAGAGCTTGGAGGTGGTATATATCTTGGACACAAAACCATGAGCCTATTCTGGAGAGTGGCCAGAATTCAGGAAGAAAACAGGAACTTAGGAAGATAGTAGGTGTTCCCTATCCATAAGACACACCGCAGTCCATCCATCAGTTTAGCAGGATGAATGCTGGGAAGCTTTCTACTAGACAGGACACATCCATTGATGCATTCTGTTTTTTAATGTCCAAAGCCATGTACACAGTGGGATACACCGAACTAGAATCACTCACCTTGTCAAACGATTTACTAGAAACAGTCCATTCCAAACCAAACAAACCGCCTTTTCTACCTATTTTCAGAACATGAGACAAAACCACAAACTCACACCCACACCCACAAAGGCATCTCCTTCCCCCAAGTAAGTCTCTGACTATCCAGAGTGTCCTCTGTCTGTTGGGCCATACTATGTTCCCCGAAATGGCCAGTCCTGTCTCAGATCTGGTTGCCTTGGCCAACTCTGTGAAGTTGTCAGGAGCCAGTGGTGAGCCACTACCTGCTTTCTCAGGAAAGACGCCTCTTCAGATTTGTCCTGGCATTTGGCCATTCACTCAGCAGTAGGTTTCAAGAAAGACTGACTCTGTCCTTGGTAAATCCAAACAACTGAGCCCAGTGGGAGTGGGACTGGGACTGGCTCTGGGTGTCTGGCATCTTGGATCCCAATTTCAGAGAGTTCCAACACCAAGGAAGTGAGGTAGGTCACTTCCTTCAAGAACTGAATGAGGTAACTCCCTTGGCAACCACTTTGTCCTAACAGTTGCTTCCAAGGGTCCCATGAGATAGAGGCTGCCCCTACTTCCTGTGACACTTTCACAAGTTAGAATGGTATATCAACCATAGGCACCCGGGAACATCTCTCAACAAAGGCCTGGTTTATTCCACCTTCTCTACATTTAGAATAGAGACACTGATTCAGACATGACCCTTCATCCTGACCAGGTGGTTTGCCATGCAAGGTGACTTTTGCTCTCTC
Organism: Callospermophilus lateralis; assembly: GCF_048772815.1. NCBI lineage: Eukaryota > Metazoa > Chordata > Mammalia > Rodentia > Sciuridae > Callospermophilus > Callospermophilus lateralis. The sequence goes on from NC_135319.1 coordinate 6,232,020, forward strand.
AACTCCTTCAAAGCTGCCTACATCTTCTCCAGGTATCATTTCTGCATGGACCCTTGAGGTTCTCAGCAGGTTTAAGATGCCCTACATTCCTGTATTGTAAAAACAACTCTGTCCCTGCTCTTCTGTAAAGTTAGATTGAGGGAAGAGTGTATGGTTAGGGTTAATAAAAGGTTCGATTTGGGTTAAGAATCATTCTGTGGGATGAATAATTGTATTGGGAACCTGTAATATTTACAAGAATGTAAAAGTGAAATATAAGAATGAAAACAGAAATCTAGGTAAGATTTGAAGCCCAGAAGGGTATTGGGCCCTTGATTGGGATACTTAGCTTTGAATTATGTTCTGCAGAGATGTCTCAGATAAATCGATGTACAATGGCATAGGACCTTGTACCTTGGATGATGGAATGTCGAAGAGAACTTCTAGTCAAAAAGGGATACTCGGTATTATTTGAAAGATAGTCAGTAGGTTTAGAAAGAAGAGAGAGTATAGGATTTGGACAAAAGTTCTTTAGCAATAGGGTTTCGGGTAGGGAGTGAATGTAAATGTGAGCACATGTGAAGAGTCAGTCACAATGATAAACTGTGGAAAATATGTAGGAAAGCAGATATTAATAAAGACATTAGGAAATCAAGCAAATGATAAAGTGATTGATAGGATTAGACATTTTCAACAGGTTTGAGGGTGAATATATAATCTTAGGAAGAAACAAATATGTAGTGACCAATAGGATTGACATTTGAGAGCGTTAGGCAACCTGGACATGGATGTTTTTAGTAATGCATACTCACTTTCCATTAAGGCTTTGGTAAAATCATAAGTGTGAACTTTGCATTTTGTGTCCAGAAAATTACTGTGATAAAATGTATATGTAGATCAGATGACATAAGTATTTATTCCACCGTTTCTGGGAGCAATATTTTGAAGATATATAAATTAGTACTGGGGTTACAAATAGGTGTACCCTGTGTCTAGGAATATAGAGATAATGCATGAATAGACAATACTTTGAATAAACAATGTAACAAGTTCTAAATTTAAATAATGGATTGAATTTATATCTGAAAATATACAAGAAATCTTATATTGATATGCAATCATTCAATCCAACCAGTTATACATCTAATTTTAATATTAGGCTTATGGATTATCATAAATTAGTGTGTGAGTTTTGTTTCAAAGGTGATTATGGATTTCTGAAATAATGTGTTTGGAAAGAAGTCTCATGAAGAGACCAGACAAGAAACCTGGAGGAATACATGAGTTTTGAATAAGGAAGTTATTGAAAGCGAAACAAATGCCTATAAATTTGTGAACTTGTGGATAAAATATATATCCTATGATGTGCATAAACTGAAGAAATAATAATGTACCAGTTTTGTTAAAAAATGAAAACGTCAAAATACACATCATGTCCCATAGGAATCTACAAGCATTGATGTTAAACTGGGACAGTTACTGTAGAAATATTTGGATTTGTATGCACCATTCACTGAAGTTTGTTTTTAGTAATAGGAAACAAATATGTATTTCAGGTGGATGAATATTTTTGAAAATAATCTTGTGAAAAGTTGATTATAAATCCACATACATGTACATTAATGAATTTAGGGAGTGTATAATAAGACACATATGTTTCATATTTTCAAAAATCTGGAGAGTGTATATATATCTATCTATATCTATCTATCTATCTATATATATACACACACACAGACACACACACTCAAACAAACATTAAAATGTAGCAATTTATATATATATATATATATTTATATATAAATATATATATTTATCATGAAATATATATAATCCACAGATCCAAAAATATTAATTTCACTAAACGTGGATTTATGTATAATGTTGTTCAACTAGGAAGTCACCCATAGTTTGAATTTTCACTTCCAACAGCATTCAGAGGAGTGATCTCTTCTGACAATTTGTATCTGCTAAGTCAGCAACCTCTCAAGAAAGTACATGTGATACCATGTAGGATTCTATATGTGCATATAAAAATACATGTTCTGAATAGGCTACAGAGAAAGGGATAGAGGAATTCACATGGTTGTTAACTTTAAAAACACATGGAGAACTATTTCAATAAAAATTGACTAAATTTATAACTCCTACCCTATATAATGCAAAAGGCAAGTACAACTGTACAACATGACTCCTCAAAACTTCTTGTATTTTTATTCTGTTGGGGTTATTATTCTCCATCATGTTAGGATTACTAGTCAGAGTCTAGTAGGGTATGGGTTAGTGTCCAAAATAAGCTCCCTTTCCCCTCATTTGCCTAAAGTCATGGTGGCCTGGACACCCTGCATGTGAACCAGGAGTGATAAAATAAGACCGCAGTTAATACTGATCTGCTTCTCCAATTTGAGGCCTACTGACTGTCAGGTATAGATTCTTTATGTGAATTGGAGTCATAAGAAAACCCAAGCACTTCTTCAGGGCTTTCAAAAATTTATTTGAACCAAAGGATCCCTATTCTCACTTGATGTAGTTCAGGAACCTAACAAAAAAGGCAAGAGACTTCATCCATCATAAGTGATCTTTTTGAAATTATTGTTTTGGATGCACACATGGGAACTTTCTTTAGATTCATCAGGTGCTGAGAATCTAAGCCACAACCTCACACAGTGCCAAGAGGCTGATTCAGACACATCCCTTTCCAAAGCAATTAAGCAAAGAGCCACAGGTGATGCCCATTCATTTCCATTTGAAAACTCTTTTTTTCAGGCTTCACAAGGGGGTGGCCTGAGGCAAAGAACTTCCTGACATTCAGGGCAACAGATACATAGTAAGAGAATGGCCCATAGCAGGGTTTCTCCACTGAGACTTTCCTGGTCACACTGATATCTGAGTTTTCTGAGATTCTCCCATTCCCTTCAGCTGTCCAGTACATGGCCATTTAACAGAGCTTGGAGGTGGTACATTACTTAGACACAAAACCATGTGCCTATTCTGGAGAGTGGCCAGAATTCAGGAAGAAAACAGGAACTTAGCCAGATAGTAGGTGTTGCCCATCCATGAGGCAAGCCGCAGTCCATTCATCAATTGGGCAGGATGAATGCTGCGAAGCTTTCCACTAGACAGAACACATCAACTGATGCATTCTCTTTTCTAATGTCGACAACCACGGACACAGTGGGATACACAGACATAGAAAGACTCGTCTTGTCAAACGACTTACTAGAAACAGTTCACTACAATCCAATCAAACCGCCTTTCTTTCCTATTCTCAGAACATGAGACAAAACCACAAACCCACACCCACACCCACACCCACAAAGGCACCTCCTTCAACCAAGTAGGTCTGTCATATCCGGAGTGTCCTCTGACTGGTGGGCCATACTATGTTCATGTCCTGTCTCAGATCTGCTCTACTTTGCCAACTCTGTGAAGTAGTCAGGAGGCAGCGGTGATCCACTACCTGCTTTATCAGGATAGGACCCTCTTCAGAGGTTTCCTGGCATTTGTCCATCCTCAAATCAGTAGGTACGAAGAAAGATTGACTCTGTCCTTCGTAAATCCAAACAAGTTAGACCACTGGGACTTGGACGGGTTATGGCTCTGGGTGCCTGGCTTCCTGGATCCCAAGTTCAGAGACTTCCATCACCAAGGAAGTGAGGTGAAGTCACTTCCTTGAGGAACTGAATGAGGTCACTGCCTTGGAAACCACGTTTTCCTAACATTTGCCTCCAAGGTTCCCATGAGATGGAGGATGCCCCTACATCCTGTGACACTTTCACAAGTTCGAATCGTATATCAAACATAGGAACCTGGGAACAGCTCTCCACACAGGCCTGGTTTGGTCTATCTTCTCTATATTAGAAGAATGAGGCTGATTCAGACACATTCCTTCATTCTACCAGGTTGTTTGCCATTGAGATGACTTTTGCTCTCTCAGGTCCTTCATCGCTGCCTACATCTTCTCCAGGGATCATTTCTGCATGTACCTTTGAGGTTCTCAGCAGGTGGAAGATCCCATACATTCCTGTATTGTAAGACCAACACTGTCACTGCTCTTCTGTAAAGTTAGATTGAGGGAACAGTGTATGGTTAGGGTTAATAACATTTTCATTTTCGGTTAGGAACCATTCTGCTGGATGAATAATGTTATTGGAACCTGTGATATTTATTAGAATACAGACGTGAAATATATGTACATAAACAGAAATCTAAGTAAGATTTGAAGCCCAGAAAGCATTGGGCCCTTGATTGGGATACCTATCGTTGAATTACATTCTGCACAAATGTCACAGATAAATCGATATACAATGGCATAGGACCTTGTAACTGGATGATTGAATGTAGAAGAGAACATCCAGTCAAAAAGTGATAGTCGGTAGGATTAGGAAGATAGTAGGTAGGTTTTAAGAAGTAGAGTGAATATAGGATTTGGACCAAAAGTTCTTTAGCAATAGGATTTCGATTAGAGTGTGAATGTAAGCGTCAGCACATGTGAAGATTTAGTCACAATGATGAACTGTGGAAAAGCAGATACCAATAGAGACATTACAAAAACAGGCAAAGTATAAAGTGAGTGACAGGATTAGACATTTTCAACAGGGTTGAATTTGAATATATAATCTTTGGAAGAAACAAATTTGTAGTTACCAATAGGATTTTCATTTGAGAGCATTAGGCAACCTGGACATGGATGTTTTTAGTAATTCATGTTTGCTTTTCATTTAGCTTTGATACAATCATAAGTGTGACCTTTGCTTTTTGTGTCCAGAATATTTCAGTGATAAAATGCATATGTAGATCAGGTGACATGGGTATTTCTTCCACCATTTCTGGGAGCAATATTTTGAAGATGTATAAATTAGTGTTGGGGGTACAAAGAGGAGTACCCTGTGTCTATGAATATAGAGATAATGCATGAAAAGACCACATTGTGAATAAATAATATAACTGGTTCCACTTTAAATAATGGATTGAATTGATATCTGAAACTAAGTAAGAAATCTTATATTGATATACAATCATTCATTCCAACCAGTTGTACATCTAATGGAAATATTAGGGTTATGGTTTATCATGAGGGGTGTGTGAGTTTTGCTTCAAATGTGATAATGGAAATCGAAAATAATGTGTTTGGAAAGAAGTTTCAAGAAAAGACCAGTCAGAAACATGGAGGAATACATGTTTTCTGAAGAAGGAAGTGATTGAAAGTGAAATAAATGCCTATAAATTTGTGAGGGTGTGAATGAAATATATATCCTATAATATGCATAAACTCAAGAAATAGAAATGTACCAGTGTTGAATAAAAATAAACTTCAAAGTACATATCATGTCCCATAGGAATCTACTTGCATTGATGTTAAACTGGGTCAGTTACTGTAGAAATATTAGGATTTTTTTTTTTTTTTGGTGTTATACTACAATTTATTTTAGCACTAGAATGCCACAGAATGTAGAGGAAATAGCAATGGATTTTTAGTTATAGCACTAATAATCTAACATTTAATGACTCTTTTGGGGAGTCTAGAAATTACATAAGGCTATGTAACATATATTTTATTATTTAACATTCATAAAAGCTTGGGATTTTAGTAATATTTCTAGTTTTTTATTTTTTATTTTTTAAGTTGTTGATGGATCTTTATTTTGTTTATTTGTAGGTGGTGCTGAGAATAGAACCCAGTTCCTCACACATACTAGGCAAACATGTTAGCACTGAATCACAAGCCCAGCCGCTCCACTTTTGTCTTAACATAGAACATGCCTCTCCCTCTTCTTTACTCACTTTCTTCCTCATTTTTCCCCTTCTCTCTCTTCCTTTTTCATTTTCCCTCCATATCTATTTTTCTCTCATGTCGTTACAAACAGTTGTATGCTATGAAATTTAAATTTGAGACTGTTTTTTATAGTCACTCATTTTTCTTGAGAAAATTTAATAATTATAATCACCTGATAGATATATTACAATACATTTATTATACATATGTGCCTATATTCATTCATATGCATTACATATGTTATATATATATATATATTTAAAAGTACTTTGATTAGCCTGTTAGAAATAATATACACCAAGACTTTCTTAATTCTGAAGTCTTCCAGAATTAACATCTTACAATGAAAATCAAATAAACATATTTAAGAAAAAAGGTATAATTCTTTATTATCAATATTGATAATTTAAGGTTTTTTATCACATTAAGCTGTAATATGGCATATTATATCTTATGAATTAAAGAAATTTTTTTGAACAACCTATTATTTAAGGACCATATGCACTGACATTTTAAATGGCTTTCTTGTGATTTCAATTTCTATCAATTATGTATTAATTGCCAAATACTTATTTTAGTACTTTTCATATTAATAATTGATATAAAGTGAATTGTTTAATTTTTCTTGTAAGTAGTTACTTATTACAGTAGGGAGATTATTAATAGTTCTAAATTTTTATAAGAAAATAGTACAAAGATATTTTCATGCAAAATTAAGAATAATTGCATCCTCTAAATGTTTGATTGTTGATACATATAATACAGAGCTTTTGATGAGTCTCTTCCCAGTAAAACATAAAATGCAAAGATATAGTTGGGTATGTATGTCCAAATAAAGATAATGAAAAATACACATTATCAGCTAGAAACTATTAAATAAAAGATGAAAAGAACAATCCAACACATTGTACCAACTTATCAGATGAGGCAGTATTCTGAAAGAATAGCCTAAGACTAGACCTGGTCCATGACAAAATATTTACCAAAAAATGAAATATGAAAAATATAGGAAATGCTATGAATTTTTCATGAAGGTAGGTGGATTATCCTTTAATCTCAATTAAGTGCATTTTCAAAAGCCAGTTTTCTGGTAAAATAAATTTGTGATAGATACAACTACACAAAACAAAGTTTCTGCTTAGCAAAATGAATGCATCTCAACACTTTTTTAGCTGATTTCTTGCAACTCAATTTTAAACCTTTATTTATTTATTTATTTTTATTGATTGTTCAAAACATTACAAAGCTCATGATATATTATCTTTCATACATTTGACTCAATTGGGTTATGAACTCCCATTTTTTCCCCAAATACAAATTGTAGAATCACATTGGTTACACATTCACATTTGCACATAATGGCATAATAGTGACTGTTGTATTCTGCTACCTTTTCTATCCCCTATTATCCCCCCTCCCCTCCCCTCCCATCTTCCCTCTCTACCTCATCTGCTGTTGTTCAATTCTCTCCATTGTTTCCCCCCCATTTCCCCTCACTACCTCTTATATGTAATTTTGTGTAACATTGAGGGTCTCCTACCATTTCCATATGCTTTCCCTTATCTCCCCCTTTTTCTCCCCCAACTCGTCTTTGTTTAATGTTAATCTTTTCCTCATGCTCTTCCTCCCTGTTCTGTTCTTAGTTGCTCTCTTTATATCAAAGAAGACATTTGGTATTTTTTTTAAAGGATTCGTTAGCTTCGCTTGGCATAATCTGCTCTAATGCCATCCATTTCCCTGCAAAGTCTATGATTTTGCCATTTTTTAGTGCTGCGTAATACTCCATTGTGTATAGATGCCACAGTTTTTTAACCATTCATCTATTGAAGGGCATCTAGGTTGGTTCAACAGTCTAGCTATTGTGAATTGTGGTGCTATGATCATTGATGTGGCAGTATCCCTATAGTACGCTCTGTTAAGATCCTCTAGTCCGAGAAGGGTGATAGCTGGGTCAAATGGTGCATCCATTCCCAGCTTTCCAAGAAATCTCCATACTGCTTTACAAATTGGCCTTATCAATTTTTAGTAACACCAGCAGTGTACAAGTGTACCCTTTTCTCCACATCCTTGCCAACACTTATTGTTGTTTGACTTCATTATGGCTGCTAATCTTACGGGAGTGAGATGGTATCTTAGGGTGGTTTTGATTTGCATTTCTCTGATTGCTAGAGATGGTGAGCATTTTTTCATGTACTTGTTGATTGATTGTATGTCCTCCTCTCTGAAGTGTCTGTTCAGGTCCTTGGCCCATTTGTTGATTGGGTTATTTGTTATCTTGTTGTCTAATTTTTTGAGTTCTTTGTATATTCTGGATATTAGGACTCTATCTGAAGTGTGAGGGGTAAAAAATTGTTCCCAGGATGTAGGCTCTCTATTTACCTCTCTTATTGTTTCTCTTGCTGAGAAAAAATTTTTTAGTTTAAGTAAGTCCCATTTGTTTATTGTTGTTATTAACTCTTGGGCTATGGGTGTCCTATTAATGAATTTAGAGCCCGACCCCACATTATGTAGATCGTAGCCATCTTTTTCTTCTATCAGATGCAGTGTCTCTGATTTCATCACTTGCTCCTTGATCCATTTTGAGTTAACTTTTGTGCATGGCAAGAGAAAGGGATTCAGTTTCATTTTGGTGCATATGGATTTCCAATTTTCCCAGCACCATTTGTTGAAGATGCTTTTCTTCTCCCAATATACTTTTAGCCTCTTTATCATATATAAGAAAGTTGTAATTTTGTGGATTAATTTCTGTGTCCTCTATTCTCTACCACTGATCCACCTGCCTGTTTTGGTACCAGTACCACACTGTTTTTATAACTATTGCTTTGTAGTACAGTGTGAACTCTGGAATCACTATACCTCCAGATTCAAATTCCTGCTTAGAATTGCTTTTGCTATTCTGGGTCTTTTGTTTTTCCATATGAATTTCATGATTGCTTTATCATTTCTACAAGAAATGCCATTGGGATTTTGATTGGCATCCATTTTAACCTGTAGAGAACTTTGGGTAATATCACCATTTTGATGATGTTAGTTCTGCCTATCCATGAACAGGGTACATTTTTCCATCTTCTAAGATCTTCTTCTATCTCTCTCTTTAGGGTTCTGTAGTTTTCATTATATAAATCTTTCACCTCTTTTGTTAGGTTGATTCCCAAGTATCTTATTTTATTTGAGGATATTGTGAATGGAGTGGTTTTCCTTCTTTCCATTTCAGAAGTTTTGCTCCTGATATACATAAATGCCTTTCATTTATGTGTGTTGATTTTATATCCTGCCACTTTGCTGAATTCATTTATTATCTCTAGCTGTTTCTTTGTAGATCCTTTTGGGTCTGTTATATATATTATCATGTCGTCCACAAATAGCGATAATTTAAGTTCTTGCTTTCCTATTTTTATGCCTTTAATTTCTATTGTCTAATTGCTCTGGCTAGAATTTCAAGAACTAAATTGAATAGAAGTGGTGATAGAGGGCATCCAGATTTTAGAGGGAATGCCTTCAGTTTTTCTCCATTTAGGATGATGCTAGCCTGAGGTTTAGCATATATAGCTTTTACAATGTTGAGGTAAGTTCCTGTTATCCCTAGTTTTTCTAGTGTTTTGAACATAAAGGGATGCTGTACTTTGTCAAATGTTTTTTTCTGCATCTATCGAGATGATCATATGGTTCTTGTCTTTAAGTCTACTGATGTGGTGAATAGTATTTATTGATTTCCATATATTGAACCAGCCTTGCATCCCAGGGGTGAATCCTACTTGATCATGGTGCACAATTTTTTTGATATGCTTTTGTATTCGATTCATCAGGATTTTATTGAGAATTTTTGTATCCAAGTTCATTAGAGATATTGGTCTCTAGTTTTGTTTCTTTGAAGTGTCTTAGTCTGATTTCAAGATCAGGGTGATTTTGGCCTCATAGAATGAATTTGAAAGAGCTTCTTCTTTTTCTATTTCTTGAAATAGCTTGAAAAGAATCGGTATTAATTCTTCTTTGAAGGTTTTGTAGAACTCCGCTGTTTACCCATCCGGTCCAGGGCTTTTTTTCGTTGGTAGTCTTTTGATGGCTTCTTCTATTTCTTCCTTTGTTATTGGTCTGTTTAAATTGTGTGTGTCTTCTTGACTCAATCTGGGAAGATCGTATGACTTAAGAAATTTATTGATATCTTCACTATCTTCTATTTTATTGGAATATAGGGTTTCAAAATACTTTCTAATTATCTTCTATATTTCTGTAGTGTCTGTTGTGATATTGCATTTTTCACCCCGTATGTTAATAATTTGAGTTCTCTCTCTTCTTCTCTTCGTTATCATGGCTAAGGGCCTGTCAATCTTATTCATTTTTTCAAAGAACCAACTTTTAGTTTATCAACTTTTTCAATGATTTTTGTTTCAATTTCGTTGATTTCTGCTCTAATTTTAATGTCGTCTACCACATTTGCTGTTGTTTTGCTCTTCCTTTTCTAGGTTTTTTAGGTGTAGTGTGAGTTCATTTATTTGTTGGTTTTTTCTTTTTTTTAGGAAAGAACTCCAAGAAATGAATTTTCCTCTTAAAACTGCTTTCATTGTGTCCCATAGATTACAGTATGTTGTGTCTGTATGGTCATTTGTCTCTAAGAATTTTTTTGTCTCCTCCTTAATGTCTTCTGTAACCCATTGATCATTCAGTAGAATATTGTTCATTTTCCATGTGATGTAGGATTTTTCCTTCCTTCTTTTATCATTGATTTCCAGTTTCATTTCATAATGATCAGATATGGTGCATGGTATTATCTCCATGCCTTTATATTTCCTAAGAGTTGCCCTATGACCTAATATATGGTCTATCTTTGAGTAGGATCTATCTGCTGCTGAGAAGAAGGTGTATCCACTTGATGATGGTTGATATATTCTATATATGTTGGTTAAGTCTAGGTTATTGATTGTGCTGTTGAGTTCTATAGTTTCTTTATTCAGTTTTTGTCTAGAGGATCTGTCTAATGGCGAGAGCGGTCTGTTGACGTCATCTATAATTATTGTGTTGTAGTCTATTTGACTCTTGAACTTGAGAAGAGTTTGTTTTATGAGCGTGGCAGCTCATTTGTTTGCTGCATACAAATTGATAATTGTTATGTTATGTTGGTGGATGGTTCCTTTTAACGTTATATAGTGTCCTTCTTTATCCCTTTTGATTAACGTAGGTTTGAAATTGATTGTATTTGATATGAGTTTGGGCACTCATGCTTGCTTCCGTGGGCCCTGTGAGTGGTATGATTTTTCCCAACCTTTTACTTTCAGCCTGTGTATGTCTTTACCTATCATATGAGTCTCCTGAAGGCAGCATATTGTTGGATTTGTTTTTTTGATCCAGGTTACTACCCTATGTCTCTTGATTGGTGAGTTTAGGCCATTAACATTTAAGGTTACAATTGAAATATGATATTTACATCCATTCATGTTAATTTATTTATTTATTTTAGTTTGGCTAGTTTTTACTTTTTGGTTATTTTCCTCCCCCTTTACTGAGATGCCTCCCACTGTTAGTTTGGGACACTATTTTTCAATTCTTCTTCTTGCAGTATTTTGCTCAAAATCCTTTGCAGTGCTGGTGTTATGGGTGCGAATTCTTTTAGTTTTTGTTCATTGTGAAAGACTTTAATTTTATTGTCAAATCTGAAGCTTAATTTTGCTGGATAAAGTATTCTTGGTTGAAATTCATTATTTTTCAGTGTTTGAAATACATTGTTCCAGGATCTTCTCACTTTCAAAGTTTGTGATGAAAAATCAGTAGTTAATCTAATTGGTTTACCCCTGAATGTAATACGCCTCCTTTCTCTCGTAGCTTTTAATATTCTCTCCTTGTTCTGTATGTTGGCTATCTTCATAATTATATGTCTTGGAGTTGGTCTATTATGGTTTTGAATGTTTGGGGTCCTGTAGGCTTCCAGGATTTGGCAATCCATTCCATCTTTCATCTCTGGGAAGTTTTCTAGAATTATTTCATTTAATATGTTGTCCTTTCTTTTGGTTTGGATCTCTATGGCTTCTTCTATCCCGATGACTGTGAAATTTGTTTTTTTTATGACATCCCATATCTTTTGAATAGATTGCTCTTGGGACTTAAGCATCTTTTCTGTGTTGACTATATTATTTTCAAGTTGATTAAACGTTGTCTTCATTATCTGATGTTCTGACTTCTACTTGATCTAGTCTATTTGTAATATTCTCGTTTGAGTTTTAATTTAGTTTATAGTTTCATGCATTTCTAGGATTACGATTTGATTTTTTTAAGATCTCTATCTCCTGGTAAAGCTTGTTCTTTGCCATTTGAATTTGTTTAATTCATTTTCAAAATATACTTTTATTGCTAGGACATGCTGCCTCATGTATTCTCTAATATCCCTTTCCATCTGAGTTAGGTAAGCCTTGAGTTTTTTTCCCTATCCCTGTTTCTGATGATTCTAGGTCCTCCTGTAGAATTAAGTTGTCCTGCATTGTTTGTACACATTTTTTCCCTTGTTTTTTCATGATGTTCACGTTACTTTCCATCTCTATTTGATTGCTGTGTTTCTGCTCTATTCTATAGATTTGTTTTGGTTTAATATATCTGTTGTCTCTTCTTTGTGTTGGTAGACTATGCCTGCTAAAGTGAATTCTGCTTGGAAGGAATTGCGATGGCCGAGCTCCAGTGATGTCACCTGTCTGCTATGGCGGGCTCCAGGCTCCTTGCCAGGGTGTTCAAATGGGGGTGGGCTGGGACTGATGTGTCTCTGTTTGTTTTCAACTCCTGGTCGCAGGCGGGCGGGCGGTCTCCAGCCGTCCAGTCACACAGTCAGCGGGTGGGCTGTCACTGGTGGGCGGGAGATCTCTAGCCACCCAGTTGCACGGGCAGCCAGCGGGCGTTTGGTCGCTGGTAGGCAGGCGGGCACCAGCCACCGAGTGGTACCAGCAGTGGGCTGTTTGTCACCAGCGGGCGGGCGTTCTCCAGCCGCCCAGTCACGCGGGCCTGGCCTCTACTCCCCTGTTTTCTCCTGCTAGTCCTGGTTTCTCGTGCTAGACCAGATTTCCCCTGAATGATGCCTCTCGGCAGCTCAAACTGTACTCTGGGCCTGCCGTTTCTTGGGTGTGGATGGTGTCTATGGGGAACCCCGGCACTCTATTGTTTTGATTTTTTCCTCTTGCCCCTCCCCCAGCACTGGCTAGACAGGTTTCGTTTTCGCCGCTGATGGGAGGGGGAGTTGAAGGTCAGGTGCCTCTAGTTTTCCCGACGTCTTTATGCAGGCTCTCTCTGATAATCCCTCCAATGGAAAGCCTAAAAGAGATTTTATGTGAATTCCCTGCTGTATGGGATATGAGCTGAGTAACACAAACCTGTTTTATTGTTGCAATCTGTTGGAGAGTGGCGGTGGTTACTTCTGCTCTCCAAGATGGTGGCCGTTGGTTTCCTTGGTGGAGTTTTTATTGTGGGGGGATAGAACTGTAGCACTTCCTTCCCCGTCTGAAATCCCAAACTCAGCCTGGGGATCAGTGGGAGGTCAGCCAGCAGGATTCCACGGAATCTGCAGCAACATTTCTCCCTGCTGGCTGGTCGCTTCTAGGTGGTGCCCTGCCGTCTGTAGCCACGGGGGAGGCCACACGGATTTGTCAGCGCGGATCTCCGATTGCACATTTGGCTCGTGTTTGAGACTCAATTACCGGACCTCGTTGGTGGAAATCATTCTTCTAGGTTTCGGTGCACACCCACTTTTCTGTAAGATCCTAAGAAGATAATTTTTTGTCATTCTAACTCGTTATTCACCTGTGAAGTGACGCAGTACACTGGGTGTGAGTGGCAGATTCAGAGACATCCCTTCATCCTGACCAGGTTGTTTGCCATGGAAGATGACTTTTGCTCTCTCAGGTCCTTCATTGCTGCCTACATCTTCTCCATGGCTTATTTCTCCATGGACCTTTGAGGTACTCAGCAGGTGAAAGATCCCCTACATTCCTGTATTATAAGACCAACTCTGTCCGTGCTCTTCTGTAAAGTTAGATTGAGGGAACAGTGTAGGGTTAGGGTTAATAACATGTTCGATTTGGGTTAGGAATCATTCTACTTTATGAATAATTGTATTGAGAAGCTGCGATATGTATAAGAATATATAGTTGAAATATATGTAGGAAAACAGAAAACTAAGTAAGATTTGAATCCCAGAATGGCATTGGGCCCTTAATTGGGATACTTAGAGTTGAATTACGTTCTGCACAGACGTCTCAGGTAAATCGATATACAATGGTATAGGACCCTGTAACTTGGAAGATTGAATGTAGAAGAGAACATCCATTTAAAAAGGTATAGTTGTTATTGAATGGTTAATAAAATAGGTACTTGTCACTTCCTGTTTTTCTCTATGCTTAACAAAACACTGTTGAAATCTTGAGAACTGTTTGCTAATCTTGTTCCCAGAATGTGCTGTCCCCAGTTTCCAAACTGCAGAATTTACTCTCTCACCTGGTTGCATGCAAACCGCCCTCTCCCACTGACCCATCAATAAACTTCCCTCCTTGCCCTCGGCAAGGAAAGTATATAAGCTCTGCTCAAGCTGTTCTCAGGGCTCTCTGCTGTATTCAAGTTAGCTCTGAGCCCCAGCATTCTGGAACTCCAATAAACCCTTTGCTGTTGCATGAGTCAGTTTCTTGGTGGTCTCTTCCTCCAATGCACGCCCGACCTTTACACATGAAGTTTCCACTGATATCTGGCAGCGGCGGATGAGAGACCCCAACGGGCTACTCTCGGGGTAAGTAAATCGCCTCTTCCTGGTTTCAGGTTTCAGGTTAGGACTTGGAAAAATGGCTGTCGATGAAGAGTGTGAGCTCTCTCCGACAGTGGCTGACAGACGTGTCACAGAGCCATAGGCCACGTCCCTGGGTGACGCCCCAGAGGACTTGGGAAATTTAGTTATAATAGATTCCTCGACTCAGTGATATTTTGTTTTGGATTCGGTATTGCCAGCCCATTGGTTATTGCCGGCTACTCAGTCCTGATCTCAGTGTTGGACGTCCATTGCCTGTCTTTATTGTCTTGTCTTGTCTGTTTCATGTGTCGTTGCTTTCACTGTTTGTGAATCTTTCATTATGGGACAGAGCACTTCAATGCTAGATCTCAGTTTAAAGGGCGACTCTTATGCATGGTCTCATAAAACCCCAACACAATTTATGGCAATACTTCTCTGAGCTCAGTTCCAGAACTCAGTCTCTAAGGGGAATCACACCAGAGTTCAAGCCCAGGTGGACCCAGTCATCTCTTCCAAATGCCACACAAATGACCACAATTAAAACCAAAACACTCCCCAATGGCCCTCATCTTCTTCCATATAGACACTCATCATAACCTCTGGCTGGACGTTTCCATGAGGGGCACAGCCCAAGACAGTGTCCAAAACATGCTCCCTTGCTGCTAATTTGCCTAAAGTCAGGGTGGCCTGGAAACCCTTCCAGTGAACCAGGAGTGATCAAATACGCCTGCCATTAATACTGATCTTCTTCTGCAATTTGAGGCCTAGTGACTGTCAGGTGTAGATTCTTTATGTGAATTTCAGTCATAAGAAAACCCAACCACATCTGCAGTGCTTTGAAGAACTCATTTGACCCAAAGGATCCCAATTCTCACTTGATGGACGTCAAGAACCTAACAGAGGAAGGAGAGAAACTTCACCCACAATGACTGCTCTTTTGGTCATTTTGGTTTTGGATACACACATGGGATCTTTCTTTAGAATGATCAGTTGCAGAGAATCTAAGCCACAGCCTCACGCAGGGCATAGAGTTGGATTCAGACATATCAATTTTCAAAGCAATTAAGCAAAGAGCCACAGGTTATGCCCATTCATTTCCATCTGAAAACTGTTTTCTTCAGGCTTCACCAAGGGGTGGTCCGAAACAAAGAACTTCTTGACATTCAAGGCAACAGAACATTATCTAAGCAAAAGGCTCAAAGAAGGGTTTCTCCACTGAGAGTTTACTGGTCACACTGATATCTGTGTTTTTTGAGATGCTCGCCATTCCCTTCATCTATCCAGTACATGGCCATGTCACAGAGCTTGGAGGTGGTACATATCTTGGACACAAAACCATGAGCCTATGATGGAGATTGGCCAGAATTCAGAAAGAAAATTGGAAATTACTAAGATCATTGGTGTTGCCCATCCTTAAGGAAAGCTGCAATCCATTCATTAATTGGGCAGGATGAATGCTAGGAAGCTTTCTACAAGACAGAACAAATCCACTGATGCATTCTCTTTTGTAATGTCTACAACCACGGACATAGTGGGATACACAGACATAGAAACACTCGCCTTGTCAAACGTCTTACTAGAAACAGTTCACCCCCAAAAAAACAAACCACCTTTCCTACCTATTCTCAGAACATGAGACAAAATCATAAACCCAAAACCACACACACATTGGCACCTCCTTCCCCCAAGTAGGTCTGTGACTCTAGGGAGTGTCCTCTGACTGGTGGGCCATACAATGTTCCCCCGAAATGTCCTGTCCTGTCTCACATCTGTTCTCCTTGGCCAACTCTGTTAAGTTGTCAGAAGCTAGTGTTTAGCCACTACCTGCTTTCTCAAGAAAGGCCCTTCTGCAGAGCTCTCCTTGCTTTTGCCATCCTAACATCAGTAGGTACAAAGAAAGACTGACTCTGTCCTTGGTAAATCTAAACAAGTGAGCCCAATGGGACTGGGACTGGGACTGGCTCTATGTGCCTGGTTTCCAGTATCCCAAGTTCAGAGAGATCCATCACCAAGAAAGTGAGGTGAGGTCACTTACTTTAGGAACTGAATAAATTCACTGCCTTGTAAACCATTTTGTCCTAATAGTTGCTTCCAAGTGTCCCATTAGATGGAGGCTTCCCCTACTTCCTTTGAAACTTTCACAAGTTAGAATGGTATGTCAACCTTAGGAACCCAGGAATAGCTATCCACACAGGCCTGGTTTGGTCGATCTCCTCTACATTAAGAAGAGAGAGGCTGATTCAGACACATCCCTTAATCCTGACCAGGGTGTTTTCTATGGAAGATGACTTTTGCTCTCGCAGGTCCTTCATAGCTGACTATATCTTCTCCAGGATTCATTTCTGCATGGACATTGGAGGTTCTCAGCAGGTGGAAGATCCCCTACATTCCTGTATTGTAAGACCAACTCTGTCCCTGCTTTTCTTTAAATTTAGGTTGATAGAACAGTGTATTCTTAGGGCTAATAAAATGTTTGATTTGAGTTAGGAATAATCCTGTGGGATGAATAATGGTATTGGGAACCTGAGATATTTATAAAAATATAGAGGTTAAATATATGAATAAAAACCGAAATCTAGGTAATTTTGAAGCCAAGAAGGGCATTGGGCCCTTGATTGGGATACTTAACTTTGATTTACATTGTGTACAGATGTCTCAGATAAATAGATATACAATGGCATAGGACCTTGTACCTTGGAAGATTGAATGTTGAAGAGAACATCCAGTCAAAAACGGATACTAGGTAGGATTAGATACATAGTTGGTTTAGGAAGAAGAGTGAGTATAGGATTTGGAACAAAAGTTCTAGCGCAATAGGGTTGTGGTTAGAGAGTGAAAGTGAACATAAGTTCATGTGAAGGGTCAGTCACAATGATGAACTGGTGAAAATATGTAGGAAACCACATATCAATAGAGACATTATGAAATCAGGCAAAGTATAAAGTGAGTGATATGATTAGGCATTTTCAACAGGGTTGAGTTTGAATATATAATCTTAGGAAGAAACAAATATATAGTCACCAATAGGATTGATATTTGAGAGCATTAGGCAACCTGGACAGGAATGTTTTTAGTAATCCTTGTTCACTTTCCAATCAGACTTCGGTACAAACATAAGTGTGATATTTGCTTTTTGTGTCCCGAATATTACTGTGATAAAATGTATATGTAGATCAGGTGACATGAGTATTGCTTCCACCATTTCTGGCAGTAATACTTTGAAGACATATACATAAGTATTGGTTGTACAAAGAGGTGTGCCCTGTGTCTATGAATATAGAGATAATGCATGAATAGACCACACTTTTAATAAAAAATATAGCTGGTTCCACTTTAAATAATGGATTGAATTGATATCTGAAAATATATAAGATATCTTATATTGATATAAAATCATTCATTCCAACCAGTTATACATCTATCGTTAATATAAGGGATATTGTTTATCATGAACAGTGTGTAAGTTTCACTTCAAAAATGATAATGAAAATTGAAAATAATGCGTTTTCTAAAGAAGTCTCATGAAAAGCCCAGTCGAGAAACATGGATGAATACATGTGTTCTGAAGAAGGAATTGATTGAAAGTCAAACAAATGCCTATAAATTTTCGAAATTGTGGATGAAAAATATATCCTATGATGTGCATAACCTGAAGAAATCATAATGTACCAGTGTTGAATAAAAAAGAACGTCAAAACACACAGCATGTCCCATAGGAATCTACTCGCATTGATGTTAAACTGGGTCAGTTACTGTAGAAACATTAGGATTTGTGTGCACCATTCACTGAAGTTAGTTTTCACTAGTAGGAAACAAATATGTATATCAGGTGGATGAATATTTATGAGAATAATCTTGTGAAAATTTGATTATAAATCCACATACATGAATATGAATGAATTTAGGGAGAGTGAAATAAGACAAATATATTTCATATTTTGAAAAATCTGGAGACTATATATATATATATATATATATATATATATATATATATATATATATGTATATATATATATATATGTATATACACACAGACATTATAAAGTAGCAATATATATGCCAATCGAAATTCACCATGAAATATATATCATCCTCAGTTGCAAAAATGTTCATTTTACTGAACATGGATTTATGTATAATGTTGTTCATCTAGGAAGCTCACCCATAGGTTGAATTTTCAGATCCAACAGTGTTTAGGAGCTGTGATGTCTTCTGGCAGTTTGTATCTGCCAAGTAAGCCACCTCACAAGAATGTGCGTGTGGTACCAGGTAGGATTCTGTATGTGCATATAAAAATACATGTGCTGAATATGCTACAGAGAAAGGGAGACAGGAATTCATATATTTGTTAACTTTAATAATGCATGGAGAACTATTTTAACAAAAAATTGACTAGATTTATAACTCCTACCTTATATAATGCAAAAGGAAAGTCCAACTATACAACATCTCTCCTCTGAACTGCTTGTATTTATAATCTGTCTGGGTAATTTTTCTCCATCTTATTAGGATTAGAAATCAGAGTCTAATAGGGTAGGGTTTAGTGTCAGGGTTTCAGTATTTCAATTGGAAAATTGGAAAATAATTCCAATGTGTTTGTAAATATGTGCTACACAAAAATCTTCCCACTCTTATCCAGAAGAATGCTTTGGCATTACCGTCGCCACAAGTAAGACACAATTAGAGGAGAAGAGTTAGAAAATCTGTGAATACATATCTGGAATGGAATATGCTCAGGAGTTCACAACCTTGGAGGTGGTGGAGGAGTTACCAAAAGTAAGGGACAGGGTACACACTCCACAAACATGGAGCTCTGCAGACCTATAGACTTCTTGAGAAACTGCCTCTGAGGTTGGGCACTAGAAATATATGGTGTTGTCAGGAGCTTTAGCTTTTTATAGTGAGACCATCAGAGCTGGGTCTGCATCTATGTGTCCTGGAGGACATGGTTTCTTATTTTCCAATTAACATGAGGCAGTAGTGCTGAATCCTCTCTTTGTAGGTAAACTGTGGCCACTGGAGTCTATTTCCCCGTGTGGACTGTGAAGCCATTTGGTCATTTTCCACTTTTCCGGGTGTTTCTTGCTGCTGTACTGGGAGTTTGGTATTTTCTTCACGAAATACAAGAAGTTCAACTGGGACAAAGTGCTGGAGGGAGTTCTGTGAGGTGTGGTGGGTCAGGGTATGCATGAGCATGCAACAAACAGGCTTCTATACCACATAGCTTGCCCCCTTGACCATAGCAACCTGATTCTTTAAATTACCCTGCAACCTCTCCAAAAAACAGGATGCCTTCACTTATAATGGTCTCTTGGCTGCACCATGTCATTCTAAAGATATTTGGAATCCAATGGCAGATCCTCATGGATTTCCACCACAGATGTTTTATCACACACCTTCCCAGCACTGCAATAGGCTCTCTACTTAGCAGGCCCCAACTTACTGGCATTTCTGTTCTACACCATTTTCATGAAACCCAATCAATCAAGGCACTGTCTGGTACACTCATGATCAGCAATAAGACATCCAAAGGTTCTGCATGCCACCTGGTCATGGGAATTTCAAAAATTTCATGGTATTTTTCTAGCCATTTTTCAAGGATGAAGTTGGAGGCACTGTGGGTTTCAATTCATTCAGGAACCATTAAACGGTGAGGAAGCTGATTTCAATGAAAACTCTGGAGAACTCTCACAGGCAAGGTTACCAAAGAGTGTCCAAAAAATCACATGAAGCCAGGCCCATTGAGGTCTACAACTGAGGTCCATGAGTGTTTTCATCTCACCTATGACTGTCAAGTTTTTCGGAATAAAATCTTGTGATATCTTGGCTGAGATTCCCCATGCTCTGTGCAAAGCCACCCTGGGCCTAGATCTCAGTTTCCAAGGGTGAATATCATGCGTGGCCTCCTAAAATCCCAACACAATTCATGGCATTATTTCTCTGAGGCCAGTTCCACAACTCAGTTTCTAAGGGGAATCACACCAGAGTTCAAGCCCAGGTATACCCAGTCATTTCTTCCAACCACCACACAAATGACAAAAATTGAAACCAAAACACTCCCACATGGCCCTCATCTGCTTGCATATAGTCACTCATCAAGACAGGGTTCAAAATAAGCTCCCTTGCCCCTCATTTGCCTAATGTCAGGGTGGCCTGGACACCAGGAGTGTAAACCAGGAGTGATCAAATAAGCCTTAACTTAATACTGCTCCATTTCTCCATTTTTAGGCCTACTGACTGTCAGTTATAGATTCTTTATGTGATTTGGAGTCATGTGAAAACCCAAGCACCTATGCAGGGCTTTGAAGAACTCATTTGACCCAAAGAATCCATATTCTCACTTGATGCTGGTCAGGAACCTAAGAAAAGAAGGCAAGAGAATTCATCCACAATGACTGATCTTTTTGCCATTATGGTTTTGGATGCACACATGGGATCATTCTTTAGATCCATCAGGTGCTGAGAATCTAAGTCACAGCCACACACAAGGCCTAGAGCCTGATTCAGACACATCCATTTCCAAGGCAATTAAGCAAAGAGCCACAGGTGATGCCCATTCATTTCCATTTGAAAAATGTTTTCTTCAGGCTTCACAAAGGGGTGGCCTGAGGAAAAGACTATCCTGACATTCAGGGCAACAGAACAATAGGTAAGCAAAAGGCCCAAAGCAGGATTTCTCCACTGAGATTTTCCTGGTCACACTGATATCTGAGTTTTCTGAGATGCTCGCCAATCATTTCAGCTATCCAGTACATGGCCATGTCACAGAGCTTCGAGGTGCTACATATTTTGGACAAAAAAACATGATCCTATTCTGGAGATTGGCCAGAATTCAGAAAGAAAACAGGAACTTAGGAAGATAGCATGTGTTTCCCATCGATAAGGCAAGCTGCAGTCCATTCATAAATTGGGCAGGATGAATTATGGGAAGATATATACAAGATAGGACACATCCATTAATGCATTCTCTTTTCTAATGTCACAACCACGGACACAGTGGGATTCACAGACAAAGAAACACTCGCTTTCTCAAACGATTACTAGAAACAGTCCACTCCAAAACAAACAAACCACCTTTCCTACCTATTCTCAGATCATGAGACAAAACAACAAATCCACACCCACTCCCACAAAGGCCCCTTCTTCCCCCAAGTACGTCTGTGACTATTAGGAGTGTCCTCTTACTGTTGGGCCATATTTTGGTCCCACAAAATGGCCTGTCCAGACTCACATCAGAATCCTTGGCCAACTCTGTGAAGTTGTCAGGAAAATGTGGTGAACCACTACCTGCTTTCTCAAGAAAAATCCTTCTTCAGTACTCTCCTGGCATTTGTCCATCTTTACATCAGTAGGTACCAAGAAAGACTGACTCTGTCCTTGGTATCCAAACAAGTGAGCCTACTGGGACTTTGATTGGGACTGCTTCTGGTTGCCTTTCTTCTTGGATACCAAGTTCAGAGAGTTCCATCACCAAGGAAATGATGTATGTCACTTTCTTTGGAACTAAATGAGGTCACTGCCTTGGCAACCACTTTGTCCTAACAGTTGCTTCCAAGGGTCTCGTGAGATGGAGTCTGCCCCTACTTCCTGTGACATTTTCGCAAGTTGGCATGGTATATCAACCATAGGCACTCGGGAACAGCTCTCCACACAGGCCTGGTTGGGTCCATCTTCTCTACAATAAGAAGTGAGAGGCTGATTCAGATACATCAATTCATCCTGACCAGGTTGTTTGCCATGGAAGATGACTATTGCTCTCTCAGGTCCTTCATACCTGCCTAGAACTTCTCAAGGTATCATTTCTGCATGGATGTTTGAGGTTCTCAGCAGGTGGAAGGTCCCTTAATTTCTTGTATCGAAAGAACAACTCTTTTCCTGCTCTTCTGTTAAATGAGATTCAGGGAACAGTGTAAGCTTAGTGTTAATAACCGGTTCGATTTGGGTTAGGAATCATTCTGCATGATGAATAATGGTATTGGGAACCTGCAATATTTACTACACTATAGAGGTGAAATATAAGTATGAAAACAAAAATCTAGCTATGATTTGAAGCCAAGAAGGGCATAGGGCCCTTCATTGGGATACTTAGCTTTGAATTATGTTCTGTACAGATGTCTCTGATACATCGATATACAATGACATAGGACCTTGTACCTGGGATGATTGAATGTAGAAGAGAACATCCAGTCAAAAAGTGATAGTGGGTAGGATTAGGAAGAAAATCAGTAGGATTAGGAAGAAAAGTAAGTATAGGATTTGGATAAAAAGTTTTTTGGCAATAGGGTTTCTGTTAGAGAGTAAATTTAAATGTCAGCACTTGTGAAGGGTCAGTCACTATGATAAACTGGGGAAAATATGTAGGAAAGCAGATAACAATATACACATTATGAAATCAGGCAAAGTATAAAGTGAGTGATAAGATTAGACATTTTAAACAGGGGTGATGTTGTATATATAATCTTAGGATCAAAAAAAATATTTAGTCACCAATAGGATTGACATTTGAGAGCATTAGGCAACCTGGACATGGATGTTTTTAGTAATCCATGCTTACTTTCCTTTTAGGCTTTGGTACAATCATAAGTGTGACCTTTGCATTTTGTGTCCAAAATATTACTGTGATAAAATGTATATGTAGATCAGGTGACATGAGTATTTCTTCCACCATTAATGTGGACTGTGAAGTCATTAGGTCATCCTCCAATATCCTGGTGTTTCTTACAGCTGCACTGGGATTTTGGTATTGGCTTAACTAAATACAAGAAGTTCAACTGGGACACAGTGCTGAAGGGAGTACTCTCACGTGTGGTGGGTCATGGTCTGCAAGAGAATGCACCGATCATGCTTCTATCACACAAAGATTGCCCCCTTGTCCATAGCAAACTTATTCGGAACATTTCCCTGAAACCTCTCCATATAACAAAATGCCTTTACATATAAGTGTCTGCTGGCTGCACCATGTCAGTCACAAGCCATTTGGAAGCCAATGGCAGATCCAGGTTGACCCACCAGAGATGTTATATCATACACCTGCACACCACTGCTCTAGGCCCACTGCTCAGCAGGCTCTAACTTACTGGCATCCCTGCTCTACAACATTTTCATGAAACCCAGTCAATCAAGGCACTGTCTGGTACACTCATGATCAGCAACAGGACATCCAACGGTTCTCCATTGCCACCTGCTCATGGGAATTTCAAAAAATTCAAGGTATTTTTATATCCATTTTCAAGGATAAAGCTGGTTGCACTGTGGGTTTTAATTCATTCAGGAACCATTAAATGGTGAGGAAGCTCATTTCCATGAAAGCTCGGGAGAACTCTCACAGGCAAGGCTTCCCAAAGAGTGGACCAAAGGTCACATGAAGCCAGGCCCATTTACTTCAAGCCCAGGTGGACCAAGTCATCCCTTCCAACTGCCACACAAATGACCACAATTGAAACAAAAACACTCCCACATGGCCCTCATCTTCTTTTATATAGACCCTCATCATAACCTCTGGCTGGAGGTTTTTATGAGGGGCGCAGCCCAAGTCAGTTTCCAAAATAATCTTTCTTTCCACTCATTTGCCTAAAGTCAGCGTGGCCTGGAAACCCTTCCTGTGAACCAGGAGTGATCAAATATGCCTGCCATTAATACTACTCTACTTCTCCAATTTGAGGCCTACTGTCTGTGGGGTATAGATTCTTATGTGAATTGGAGTCATAAGAAAACCCAAGCTCCTATGAGCTACCCTCTGCAGGGCTTTGAAGAACCCATTTGAGTGAGTCTAGCAATTTGAACAAAAGTTCTTTAGCAATAGGGTTTTGTTTGCAGAGTGATTGTAAATGTCAGCACATGTAAAGAGTCAGTCACAATGATGAGCTGGGGAAAATGTGTAGAAAAGCAGATATCAATAGAGACATTAGGAAATCAGGCAAAGTACAATGTGAGTGATAGGATAAGACATTTTTAAAAGGGTTGAGGTTGAATATATAATCTTAGGAAAAAAAATATGTCGTCACCAATAAGAATGATATTTGAGTGCATTAGGATAACAGGACATGGATGTTGTTAGTAATACTTGCTCACTTTCAATTTAGGCTTTGGTACAATCATAAGTGTGACCCTTGCATTTTGTGTCAGCAATATTACTGTGATGAAATGTATATGTATATCAGGTGACTAGAGTATTTCTTCCTCCATTTCTGAAGGTAATGTTTTAAAGAATTATAAATTAGTTTGGGGATACAAATAATGTACCCTGTGTCGATTAATATAGAGATATTAGGATATGTATGCACCATTCCCTGAAGTTAGTTTTTAGTACTAGGAAACAAATATGTATTTCAGGTGGATGATTATTTCTGAGAATAATTTTGTGAAATGTTGAATATAAATCCACAACATGAACATTAATGAATTTAGGGAGTGTATATAAGACACATTTATTTCATATTTTGAAAAATCTGGAGAGTATATATATATACAATATATATATATATACAAAAACACATTAAAAATTAGCAATATATGTGCCAATCGAAATTCACCATGAAATATATATCATCCACAGATCCAAAACTATTTATTTTTCTGAACTTGGATTTATGTATAATGTTGTTCAACTAGGAAGCTCACCCATATATTGAATTTTCTGTTCCAACAGTTTTTATGAGGAGTGATCTCTTCTCACAATTTGTATCTTCCAGCCACCTCACAAGAATGTATGTGTGACACCAGGTAGGATTCTATATGTGCATATAAAAATACATGTGCTGTATAGGCTACAGAGAAATGGAGACATGAATTCACATATTTGTTAACTTTATAACCACATGGAGAACTATTTCAATTAAAAATTGACTAGATTTATAACACCAACACTTTATCATGCAAAAGGCAAGTCCAACTATACACCATGCCTCCTCTGAACTGCTTGTATTTCTATTCTGTTTGGGTTATTTTTCTCCATCATATTAGGATTAGTAGTCAGAGTCTAGTAGGGTCTGTGTTAGTGTCAGGGAATCAGCATTTCGCATGGAAAATAGGAAAATGTATCCAATGTGTATGCAAATATATGCTACATAAAAATCTTCCCACTCTCATCCAGATCAATGCCTTGCATTAGCTTCACCCCAAGTAAGACACAATTAGAGGATAAGAGTTAGAAAATCTGTGAATATATATCTGGAATGAAAATGCTCAGGAGTTCACAACCTTGGAGGTGGTAGAGGAGTTTCCAAAAGTAAGAGACAGGGTTGATAGACCCAACCTGATCTTTTATTAAAATTGGGAGCCATGTTGCCACAAAGCCATGAAAAAATAATTTTGGCTTTACTGTAAATTACTGCAAATTCTGAACCTGCTTTGAATGCCTGCCTGTGCCTTGAACTCACCCATGCCTATCTCTCTGACCAGAAAGCAGCCAACTCTGAAACTTTAGTGACACATCATAATTTTTGGCCTTTCCTGGCCAGACAACGACCCTCTCGTAGGTTCTAATGGTCATCATAATTTCTGATCTTGAGGCCAGCAAAAAAAATGCAAACTACCATTAGTGTGATGCTTGGTAAAGTTCTTTTACCTGTAATCCCCCTTTTATGTAACTTTCTGGGCTATATAGCTGTGCTGTTGTAAAGGTGGGGTTGCTGTCTTGTTCCCGCCATTTTGTAAGGGGGAGGCAGCCCGGCCGGTTGAAATAATAAGCTTGCATTAATTTGATTTTAATTGGAATCAGTGGTCTTTTTTTATTGGTTGTTCAAAACATTACAAAGCTCATGATATATCATCTTTCATACATTTGACTCAATTGGGTTTTGAACTCCCATTTTTACCCCAAATACAAATTGAAGAATCACATCGGTTACACACTCACATTTTTACATAATGGCATATTAGTGACTGTTGTATTCTGCTACATTTCCTTTCCCCTACTATCCCCCCTCCCCTCCCCTCCCATCATCCCTCTCTACCTCATATGCTGTTGTTCAATTCTCTCCCTTGTTCCCCCCCCTTTCCCCTCACATCCTCTTCTATGTAATTTTGTGTAATATTGAGGGTCTCCTATCATTTCCTTATGCTTTCCCTTCTCTCTCCCTTTCTCTCCCCCCACTCGTCTTTGTTTAATGTTAATCTTTTCCTCATGCTCTTCCTCCCTGTTCTGTTCCTAGTTGCTCTCTTTATATCAAAGAAGACATTTGGCATTTTTTTTTAAGGATTGGCTAGCTTTGCTTAGCATAATCTGCTCTAATGCCATCCATTTCCCTGCAAATTCTATGATTTTGTATTTTTAATTGCTGCATAGTACTCCATTTTGTATAGATGCCACTTTTTTTTATCCATTCATCTATTGAAGGGCATCAAGGTTGGTTCCACAATCTAGCTATTGTGAGTTCTGCCTCTATGATCATTGATGTGGCTGTATCCCTATAGTACGCTCTTTTAAGATCCTCAGGGAATAGTCCGAGGAGGGCGATAGCTGGTTCAAATGGTGGATCCATTCCCAGCTTTCCCAGGTATCTTCATACTGCTTTCCAAATTGGCCTTATCAATTTGTAGTCCCACCAGCAGTGTACAAGTGAACCCTTTTCCCCACATCCTCGCCAACACTTATTGTTGTTTGACTTCATAATGGCGGCTAATCTTACTGGAGTGAGATCGTATCTTAGGGTGGTTTTGATTTGCATTTCTCTGACTGTTAGAGATAGTGGGCATTTTTTCATGTACTTGTTGATTGATTGTATGTCCTCCTCTCTGAAGTGTCTGTTCAGGTCCTTGGCCCATTTGTTGATTGGGTTATTTGTTATCTAATTGTTAATTTTTTGAGTTCTTTTTATATTCTGGATATTAGGGCTCTATCTGAAGTGTGAGGGGTAAAAAATTGTTCCCAGGATGTAGGCTCTCTATTTACCTCTCTTATTGTTTCTCTTACTGAGAAAAATTTTTTTAGTTTAAGTAAGTCCCATTTATTTATTCTTGCTATTAACTCTAGGGCTATGGGCATCCTATAAGAAATGTGAAGCCCGACCCCACAGTATGTAGATCATAGCCAACTTTTTCTCCTATCAGATGCTGTGTCTCTGATTTGATACCTAGCTCCTTGATCCATTTTGAGTTAACTTTTGTGCATGGTGACAGAAAGGGAGTCAGTTTCATTTTCTTGCATATGGATTTCCAATTTTCCCAGCACCATTTGTTGAAGATGCTATCCTTCTCCCAATATGCTTTTAGCCCCTTTATCAAATATAAGAAAATTTAAATTTTGTGAATTAGTCTCTGTGTCCTCTATTCTGTACCATTGGCCCACCTGCCTGTTTTGGTACCAGTACCACACTGTTTTTGTTACTATTACTTTGTAGTACAGTTTGTACTCTGGTATCCCTATACTTCCAGATTCACACTTCCTACTTAGGATTGCTTTTGCTATTCTGGGTCTTTTGTTTTTCCATACGAATTTCATGGTTGCTTTATCTATTTCTACAAGAAATGCCATTGGGATTTTAATTAGCATCGCATTGAACCTGTAAAGAACTTTGGGTAATAACGCCATTTTGATGATGTTAGTTCTGCCTATCCATGAACAGGGTACATTTTTCCATCTTCTAAGATCTTCTTCTCTCTCTCATTTTAGGGTTCTGTAGTTTTCATTGTTTAAATGTTTCAACTCTTGTGTTAGGTTTATTCTCACCAATTTTATTTTCTTTGAGGATATTGTGAATGGAGGGGTAGACCTCATTTCCATTTCAGAAGTTTGTTGCTGATATACAGGAATTCCTTTGATTTATGCGTGTTGCTTTTATATCCTGCCACTTTGCTGAATTCATTTATTAACTCTAGCAGTTTCCTTGTATACCCTTTTGGGTATGTTAAATATATTATCATGTCTTTTGCAAATAGTTATAATTTAAGTTCTTCTTTTCTTATTTTTATGCCATTAATTTCTTTTGTCTGTCTAATTGCTCTGGCTAGTATTTCAAGAACTAATTTGAATAGAAGTGGTGATAGAGGGCATCCGTGTCTTGTTCCAAAATTTAGAAGGAATGCCTTCAGGTTTTCTCCATTTAGGATGACGCTAGCCTGAGGTTTAGCATATATAGCTTTTACAAAGTTGAGGTAAGTTTCTGTTATCCCTAGTTTTTCTAGTGTTTTGAACATAAAGGCATGCTGTACTTTGTCAATTTTTTTTTCTTCATCTATCGAGATGATCATATGGTTCTTGTCTTTAAATCTATTGATGTGGTGAATAGTATTTATTGATTTCCGTATATTGAACCAGCCTTGCATCCCAGGGATGAATCCTACTTGATCATGTTGCAAAATTTTTTTGATATGCTTTTGTATTTGGGAATCAGTGGTCTTTTCTTGTGTCCTGGTCTAACATTTTGGAGTTCCCCAGTGAGATGACCCTGCCCCACCAGAACACAAGACCAGACTGCTGGAAATTCTAAAGCTGGCCTTCCCTCCAGGGCTCCTGGCTGGAGAGCCACTCTAGGGGATGTGCAATTTGAGATGTTCCAAGGCTTTGGAGTGAGCCTTAGGTCCAGGGAGCACTGTAGTGAACCCCCGCACTAAAACTATGAGCAAGCACCTGGTGGAGGAGGCCTCCATAGGTAAGTGGCGCCTTTATAACATCTGATAACCTGTTAAGAGAAATCTCTTCTGATGACATAGAGGTGGCCTGGGGAGGCTCACATATACTCCTGTCCAGGACAGTAATGAAAATTGTTCTGTCCTGTATTCTGTTCTATGGGGAATTCTTCTGGAACGGTAGTGAGTTGCGGATGAGCAAGCACACGTTCCTACCCCGGAGCTTTAGCAAGATGTTGCATTGCTCCTCTGTTTTTCTGCTTCGTTGCTTGGTTTCTGTATTTTTGTGTTTTGTTCTATGTTCTATATGTTTATTATTTGTTTTTTTTTGTGCGTTTTGTTGTGTGATTTCTGTGGAAAAAATTTAAGGATATTGGACATGAAAATGGGTAACAAAGCAAGTAAGCCTAACACCCCTTTGGAATGTGTTTTAAGGAACTACGATAAACTTTATCCCCGTTTGTTAAGCAGGATGAGAGAAGCCCTAGATGGCTGCCTGGAGCACACCCACTGCACAGGGCAATGCCTGTTGGGGACCTAAGAACTGAGTATCTCCCAGGTTAACAAGTGAAACTCCTTTAAAATACCTTGTACCTCCAGATCAAGAGAGTCACAAACTTTGGGCAGAGTCCCCTGTGTTTCTCCTTTGTTAGAAAAGCAATAAACCTCCCATTTTTTTGCAAAAACCTGTCCTCATTTTTAAATTGGCATTAGTTGGTGTCAAGATCAGGAACTGAACTTTAAGTTACAAATTTTGATACACCACCCCCCCGCCATCCGCCTCGTAACTTTTTGAGAGCTGACTACTGAAATGTTAGGAGATAGAGCGTGCTTGGGGTGGAACCGAACCAGAGGAGCTAATCCTGTAAGTAAAAGGAGGGACTGAGGGACTCTCAGCAGCTGCTGAAGCCCTGTTGCTTCAGGGAATTTCCTCCTCCTTCCCTGCACTGTAAGGATTATGCCACGTCTGTCTTCTTAAATAAGAGAAAAAGAAAAGGGGGACACTAAATGCAGTAAAGTCACCATGGAGACCCTTGATTTTACATTTCAGGTTGGCCCTCTGTGAAAACATCTGGTCCCCTTGTGGGGACATCTATGATGCCACTTGTGTAGGAGATTTTTCTCTTATCTGCTCTATTTTAAAGGCTTCTGTCTGTCAGCCATACTCTGGAGCTCCTTTCTGTCTGTCTTTTGTTTTTGTATCTGGCCCTATAAGACATGTGCAATAATGTGTTGATATTTTAAATTGTTTCTTGGAAATGATCTTAGATGAATGTGTGTCTAAATGATGATGTTTTATTGTAACAATCTGGTATCTGAATGGGTTTTTGAAGAATTGCACAATCTTGCAGTGAATAGTCAGGTTTTGGTAATTGTTTAGTTCATGATTTCAGATAATTTATGCCAGAGAACTTAAATACTTACAATGTAAAACTAAAGAACTCTACTTCCAAAATGGCAAGTAACTTCCCCAACATTCCGTCTTTTTTTTTTTTTTTCACCAATTTTGAATTGGGTAGCCTGGGAAAATGTCACTGTGTGTACCAGTGCATTAATTTGGACAAGGATAGTAAATCATAGTATATCTTTTGACAAAAGAAGATATAAAGATATAAAATTTTGTGAATTGTATCTTAAATTTCTACCATAATTTTCAACATCCTAACCTGAAAATTATGGTTAAAATGCCTTAGGCCTGAGGTGTCTGCTCAGAATAGCAGTTTTTTCCTGTTCCTTCCAGACCTCAACCAGGAATTATGTTGAAATGCAAATGAAAGAAGTCTGCAAGCTCAGTAGGAGACTGATCTGAAGCCTAAGGGGGGAAAAAAAAAGGTAAATTGTATGGTATCTGCTAAAGACTGGGCAGTCATTTTTTTCGAGGACTCTTATTTTTTTCCTTAGATTCTTTATATTTTTTGAACTCATGATTTTGATCTTACAGACCTAGGTTAATGTTTTTCTGATCAGTTCTATCTTTGACCAACTGTGGAGATTTTGAAACATTGCAATGGAGATTTCACCTGCGAAAAGCAACAAAGACTTTATTATTATTATTTGTGCACACTTTTGTTACGTGTTGTATGTCTATATATATATATATACATATGTTAGTATATCATATATATGATACACAAATACACATATATATGGAGCACTCATTTAAAAAAGCGTTCATAAAAACAAATGTTAAAAAGTGGATCCAAAGATTTTTCATTCAAATGATTAAAATGGTTCAATTTAAATTGGATAACCAGATAAAAATAAATGTCTTTATATTTAAGCTTACAAGTTTTTCTAGGTGTTCAAAAATCTAATAAAATATTAATGTTGTCAATAGATATAATATGCCTTGATTCTAGGACTTTTCCTTCAACCAAAAAATGGTTTAAACTGTTCAATACAATTGTCTAATATTTTATAAATAAGTAAAGTAAATTTGATATGGTATTACTCACTCATGAGTACTTTTGATTGACATCCGATTAATTTACTAAGGTCTGTATAAGTTTTTACTAAAATCTGTATAAGATTTTAAAAATCAGTCATGTTTTAAAGAGACAAAAATTTCTTAAACATAAGTTTACCTATAACATTGTATTTATGAAGTTTTATTTTTTCTAGAGCAAGCAACCATAAAAATTAAACAACTGATTAAATAAGAACTGTTATTTTAGAGCACTGTACTGCCATTTCTTTAAAAGCTAAATTTGGTTAATGAAGAAACATCAATGTAATTGTGGTGCTATTAATATGCTCATGTCTTCCAGGTTTACAAGTCTATAAGGTAGAAACTTTAAAAGAGTATTATATCAAGCTGGTGTTCTGAAGCTGTATGGTAAAAACAATTTATTGGGGATTTATTTACCTCTTATCAATAGGATACAAAAAGTTTTATGTTACTTTTTACATTGGGGAACAATTTAAATATATTTTTAAGTTAATGAGAGCCTAATCTATGTAAAGGTAAAAAACTTTCAGCCTTTCTTTAATTAATGTTTTAAATGTGATAGAATATGGTGTTAGCTAATGTTCATATAACCTCAAACAATTGATGTAAACTTTGTAAAATGATATTTAAAAAACAAAGATCAGCTTTAGAACTATAAAACTTAATATTTATAAAGAGCCATGCCTTACCTGAGATAAGGCTCTGTGTCGGATCTTACTACATGTGAGAATGACTACGAAAGCAGTAGGTAAGATTTTATTTCAATTAAAGTTATGTTCAAAAGTCGTTTTTTTTTTCCTGTCAAGATTACTAGGATCTCAAACAGGGGATATAATGTAAAACTCAGCCAAAAATTTCAGGGTAGCTATTATGCAAACTTAGTATTTTTATTCTTGTTAAAAAATTTTATTTTGTAATTTTCTTATAAGTGATCTTATAAGATTCTCTGTTATTGTTTTACAGAAGTGTTGCTTTAAGAACAAAACATTGGTTCATTTAAGATAATATGTCGTCACCTAAAAGATAGAAAGAATAATACAGATCCCAATTAATAAAAAGGTAAATAGTTATAAAGGTATAGCCATTAAAGCTCAGTACTCTTAATATAAGGCTGTTAAATTCTATTCACTGGATTTTTAAGATTAGGATTTAAAATTAAAGTTAAATGAAAAGGGCCAAGAAAACCAATATTTGGCTCTTTCCCTCTGAGTCAGTCTGAATCCAGGGAACAGGGGACTTCTCTAAAGAGCTTTGCAGCTCTGGGCCACATAACCTCCCGATCAGGGAGATTAATGAGAACACTGGAGGACAGAAAGCCAGTCAGTGCATTTGATACAAAGAGAAGAGTCATCAGAGAAGGGAGACATCCCTGAAGCTTCCAAGAAAAGCCACATGGTCAAGCATGACCTGGACCCACCTATCACAAATGGCACTAGTGGAACTGAGAAGCTGCTCTCAAGTTTCCCCAGGAATTACTCCAATAAAATCTCAGCTGACTGGTAACAATAGATTGAAACAAAAGTCAGTTTGACTGTGTCATCTTTAACAATTAGCAAAGACAGTTACAACCAAAATACAGCCATTCCTGGGCATTTTAATTAATAATAATAATAATAATAATAATAATAATAATAATAATAATATTTTAAGGTATACACTTTATGTTAGCCTCCCAAAATAAGTAAGACTAGAGGCTACAAAGAAGAATTCTCAGACAGGAATGCCTGATAACTATAAAAAGAGACTATCAAGCGGAGCTGCCAGAGGCAGAAGTATTCAGTTTAAGGCCCACAGATATTCCTAACCTACAGAGGTAGGCTTGGTATTTGCTAGTATGATTATCCAGCCATTGAGTAACAGAATTAAAGGTTTCTCTATTAGACACAGAGGTCATACTAGTAAAAGTATTTTGAAAGATCAGATGACATTAAATTATTAAACTCTATCCTATGGGGAGGGACAACTTTAACACTAAAATTTAAATGTTAGGTTGACAGTCCAGATAACTGGGAATATTAAAGACTGGTGAGGAAACTTCTATACAGTCACATGTTCCAGCTGCTGCAACATTATTCAGTACTCATGGTTTTTGTTTCTCTCATAGAAGAACCCATCCCCAGATGACGATACAACCTGTTATTCCCCAACCAGACTTCAAACCGAACTAACTTCTAAAAGGCAACTCACGTCCCTCAACTGACTTATAAAAGGCAACTCATGTCCCTTATGCCATGCCCCCTCACATCACCCTCTCTCAGCTTAGAAGAATCCAAAATGAGTGATGCTTCTCTTCTTAAAACAATGGAGCCAAAAATAAATAGACTATAAATATAAGTAATTAATTAAGTCAGGTAAAACGAGGGAGACCGGTTTTTGGAGAGTTCTAAAAATTTGGAGACTGTTGCCTGAGGGATTAAAATTCCCTCAGTGCTCTTTCCCTAACCTATCAAAGATTTGAAAGGCACACATTAGAAAAGGGGGGGAATGATAGATCCAACCTGATCTCTTATTAAAATTGGGAGCCATCTTGCCTCAAAGGCATGCATAGATAATTTTGGATTAACTATAAATTACTGCAAATTCTGAACCTGCTTGGAATGCCTGCCCGTGCCTTGAACTCACCCATGACAGGCTCTCTGACCAGATAGCAGCCCTCTCTGAATCTTTAGTGACGCCTCATAAATATTCGCCTTCCCTAGCCAGACAACGACCCTCTCTGAGGTTCTAATGGTCCTCATAAATTCTGATGTTGGGGCGAGCAAAAAAAAAATGTAAACTACCATTAGTGTGATGCTTGTCAAAGTTGTGTTATCTGTAACCCCCCATTTGTGTAACTTTCTGGACTATAAAGCTGGGCTGTAGAAAAGGTGGGGTTGTTGTCTTGTTACCGCTGTTTTGTGAGGGAGAGGCAGCCCGGGGAGTGGAAATAATTAGCTTTAATTAATTTGACTTTAATTTGAGTCAGTTGTCTTTTCTTGCATCTTGGTCTAACAGGTAAACACTCCACAACCATGGGGCTCTGCCGGCCTAAAGACTTCTGGAGAAACTTCCTCTGAGGTTGGGCTCTTGAAATATATGTTGTTCTCAGGAGCTTTAACTTACTTTGTAGTGAGACCATCAAAGCTGGGTCTGCATATATGTATCCTGGAGGACATGGTTTCTTATTTTCCAATGAACATGAGGCAACAGTGCTGAATTCTCTCTTTGTAGGTAAACTGTGGCCACTGAAGGCAAAGTGTCTCCCCGTGTGGACTGTGAAGTCATATGGTCATCCTCCACATTTCGTGGTGTTTTTTGCTGCTGTACTGGGAGTTTATATTTTCTTCATGAAATACAAGTAGTTCAACTGGGACAAAGTGCTGGAGGGAGTTCTGTCACGTGTGGTGGGTCAGGGTCTGCAGGAGAATGCACCAACCAGGCTTCTATCCCACATAGCTTGCTCCTTTGAAGATAGCAACCTGATTCTGAACATTGCCCTGAAACTTCTCCAAATAACAAGATGCCTTAATATGGAGAGGTTTCTGACATATAAGGGATTCCTGGCTGCACCAGGTAAGCCACAAGCCATTTGGAAGTCAATGGCAGATCCACATGGCCCCACCACAGATGTTTTATCACACACCTGCACACAACAGCTCTGGGTCAGTACTCAGCAGGCTTCAACATACTGACATCTCTGTTCTACACCATGTTATGAAACCCAGTCAATCAAGGCACTGTCTGATACACTCATGATCATCAACAGAACATCCTAAGGTTCTCCAGTGCCACCTGGTCATAGAAAAGTGAAAAATTTCATGGTATTTATCTAGCCATTTTTCAAGTCTGTATTAGGAGACACTGTGGATTTCAATTCATTCAGGAACGATTAAATGGTTAGGAAGCTCATTTCAATGAAAGCTCTAAAACTCGCACAGGCAAATCTCCCCAAAGAGTGGACAAAACGTCACATGAAGCCAGGCCCATTGAGGTTTACAATGTGAGGTCTATGTGTGTTTTGACTCTCAACTATGGCTGCCAAGTCTTTCAGAATAAAATCGTGTGATATCCTTGCTGAGATTCCCAGTGCTCTGTGGAAAGCCACCCTTGGCCTAGATCTCAGTTTTCAAGGGTGACTCTCATGCATGGCCTCCTATAATCCCAACACAATTCATGGCAATACTTCTCTGAGGTCAGTTCCAGAACTCAGTCTCTAAGGGGAATCACACCAGAGTTCAAGCCCAGGTTGAGCCAGTATTCACTTCCAACCAACACACAAATGACCACAATTAAAACCATAACACTCCCACATGGCCCTCATCTTCTTCCATATAGACAATCATCATTACCTCTGCCTGGATGTTTCCATGAGTGGCACAGCCCAAGACAGTGTCCAAAATAAGCTCCCTTGCCCCTCATTTGCCTAAAGTCAGGGTGGTCTGGACACCTTTACTGTTATCCTGGAATGATCAAATAGGCCTGCCTTTAATACTGCTCTTTTTCTCCAATTTTAGTCGTACTGACTGACAGGGATAAATTCTTTATGTGATTTGGAGTCATGAAAAAAACAAAAGCACCTATGGGCTAGCCTCTGAACGGCTTTTAAAAACTCATTTGACCCAAAGGATCCGTATTCTCACTCATGGAGGTCAGGAACCTAACAGAGAAAGGCAAGAGACTTCTTCCACAATGACTGATCTTATTGCCATTTTTATTTTGGATGCTCACATGGGATCTTTCTTTAGATACATTAGGTGCTGAGAATCTAAGCCATAGCCTCACACAGGGCCAGGAGGCTGATTCAGACACATCACTTTCCAAAGAAATTAAAAAAAAAGAGCCACAGGTGATGCCCATTTATTTGCAATTTAAAACTGTTTTCTTCA
Organism: Callospermophilus lateralis; assembly: GCF_048772815.1. Lineage (NCBI taxonomy): Eukaryota > Metazoa > Chordata > Mammalia > Rodentia > Sciuridae > Callospermophilus > Callospermophilus lateralis. Next base: position 6,268,406 of record NC_135319.1, read on the forward strand.
GGCTTCACACGGGGGTAGCCTGAGGCAAAGACCTTCCTGATATTCAGGGCAACTGAACAATAGGTAAGCAAAACGCCCAAAGTAGGGTTTCTCCACTGAGACTGTACTGGTCACACTGATATCTGAGTTTTCTGAGATGCTCCCATTCCCTTCAGCTATCCAGTAATGGCTGTGTAACAGAGCATGGAGGTGGTACATATCTTGGACACAATACCATGAGCTTATTCTGGAGTTTGGCAAGAATTCAGGAAGAAAACTGGAACTTAGGAAGCCAGCAGGTGTTGCCCTTCGATACAGCTATTCAACAATTGGCCCTTCATCAATTGGCCAGGATGAATGCTGGGAAACTTTCTACTAGACTGGACACATCCACTGATGCATTCACTTTTCGAATGTCTACAATCACGGACACTCAGATACACAGACATACAAACACACGGCTTGTCAAATGACTTTGTAGAAACAGTCCCCTCCAAACCAAACATACCACCTTTCATACCTATTCTCAGAACATGAGACAAAACCAAAAACTCAAACCCACACCCACAAATGCACCTCCTTCCCCCAAGTAGATCTGTGACTATCCCGAGTGTCCTCTGACTGGTGGGCCATAGGATGTTCCCAAGAAAAGGCCTTTCCTGTCTCAGATCTGTACTCATTGCCCAAATCTGTGAAGTTGTCAGGAGCCAGCGGTGAGCCACTACCTGTTTTCTCAGGAAAGGCCCCTCTTCAGAGCCCTCCTGGCATTTGGCCATCCTCACATCAGTAGGTACCAAGAAAGACTGAATCTGCCCTTCGTAAATCCAAACAAGTGAGCCCACTCGGAGTGGGACTGGGACTGGCTCTGTTTGCCTGGTTTCTTCGATCCAAAGTTCAGAGAGTTCCATCACCAATGAAATTAGGTAGGTCACTTTCTTCAGGAACTAAATGAGGTCACTGCTTTGGCAACAACTTTGTCCTAACTGTTGCATCCAAGGGTCCCATGAGATGGAGGCTGCCCCTACTTCCTTTGACACTTTCACAAGTTAGAATGGTATATCAACCATAGGTACCCGGGATCAGCTCTCCACACAGGCATGGTTTGGTTCATCTTTTCTACATTAAGAAGTGAGAGGCTGATTCAGACATATCCCTACATTCTGACCAGGTTGTTTTCCATGGAAGTTGACTTTTGCTCTCTCAAGTCTATCGTAGATGCCTTCACCTTCTCCAAGATCTATTCTGCATGTATCTTTGAGGTTCTCAGCAGGTGGAAAAACCTCTGTGGTCCTGTATTGTAAGACCAACTCTGTTGCTGTAATTCTGTAAAGTTAGATTGAGGTAACAGTGTATGGTTAGGGTTAATAACAGGTTCGATTTGGGTTAGGAATCATTCTGCAGCATGAATAATGGTATTGGAAACCTGGAATATTTACAAGAATATATAGGTGAAATATAAGTATTGAAACAGAAATCTAAGTAAGATTTGAAGCTCCAAAGGGCATTGGGACCTTAGTTGGGATACTTACCTTTGAATTATATTCTGAAGAGTTGTCTCAGATAAATCGATATACAATGGCATAGGACCTTGTACTTAGGACAATGGAACGTTAAGAGAACATCCAGTCCAAAAGGGATGGTCAGTAAGATAAGCAAGATAATTGGTAGATTTTGGAAAAGAGAGAGTATAGGATTTGGACAAAAAGTTCTTTAGCAATAGGGTTTTAGTTAGAGAGTGAATGTCAATATCAGCACATGTGAAGGGTCAGTCACACTGATGAACTGGGGAAAAGAAGTAGGAAAGCAGATATCAATAGAGACATAAGGAAATCAGGCAATGTATAAAGTGAGTGATAGGATTAGACATTTTCAACAGGTTTGAGGTTGAATATATAATCTTAGGAAGAAACAAATATGTAGTCACCAATAGGACTGACATTTGAAACCATAAGGCAACATTAACATGGATGATTTTAGTAATCCATGTTCACTTTCCATTTAGGCTTTGGTACAATTATACGTGTTACATTTGCATTTGGTGCCCAGATTATTACTCTGAAAAAAAATGCATATGTAGATCTGGTATTATGAGTATTTCGTCCACCATTTCTGGGTGCAGTATTTCAAAGATGTATAAATTACTATTTGGGGTTCAAAGAGGTGTACCCTGTGTCTATGAATATAGAGATAATGCATGAATACACCATACTCTGAATAAATAATATAAGTGGTTCCATCTTTAAATAATGGATTGAATTGATATCTGAAAATATATAAGGGATCTTTTGTTGATATACAATCATTCATTCCAACAAGTTATACATCTAATGGGGATATTAGGGTTTTGGTTTATCATGAAGGGTAGTGTGAGATTTGCTTCAAAAGTGATTATGGAAATCAAAAATAATGTGTTTGGAAAGAAGTCTCATGAAAAGACAAGTCAAGAAACATTGAGCAATACATGTGTTCTGAAGGAGGAAGTGATTGAATGTGAAACAAATGCCTATAAATTTGCTAAATTGTGGATGAAATATATATCGTATGATTTGCATAAACTGAAGAAATTGTAATGTATCAGTGTTGAATAAAAATGAATGTCAAAATACACATCATGTCCCATAGAAATCTACTTGCATTGATGTTAAACTGGCTCAGTTTCTGTAGAAATATTAGGATTTGTATGCACCATTCACTGAATTTAGTTTTCAGTACTAAAAACAAATATGCATTTCAGGTGGATGTATATTTCTCAGAATAATCTTGTGAAAAGTTGATTATAAATTCACATACATGAATATGAATGAATTTAGGGAGTGTATAATAAGACCCATTTTTCATATTTTGAAAAATCTTGAGAGTATATATATATATATATATATATATATATATATATATACACTACATTTATATATGAACATGAATGAATTTAGAGGGTGTAAATAAGACATATATTTCATATTTTGAGAAATCTGGAGAGTGTGTGTATGTGTGTGTGTGTGTGTGTGTGTGTGTGTGTATATATATATATATATATATATATATATATATATATATATCTCCACACAAACACAGATATTAAAAAGTAGCAATATATATGCCTATCAAAATTCACCATAAAATATATATCATCCACAGTTCCAAAAATATTCATTTTACTGAACATGGATTTATGATTAATGTTTTTCAACTAGGAAGCTCACCCATATATTGAATTTTCAGTTTCAACAGCGTTAAGGAGGAGTGATCTATTCTCACAATTTGTATATGCCAGGTCAGCCACCTCATAAGAATGTACATGTGGTACCAGGTAGGATACTATATGTGCATATACAAATACACGTGCTGAATAGGCTACAGGGAAAGAGAGACAGGAATTCACATATTTGATAACTTTAAAAAAATGGAGAACTATTTCAACAAAAAATTAACTTGATTTATAACACCTACCTTGTATAATGCAAAATACAACTCCAAATATAAACCATGCCTCCTCTGAACTGCTTGAATTTCTATTCTGTTTTAGTTATTTTTCTCCATCATATTAGGATAAGTAGTCTGAATCTAGTATGGTATGGCTTAGTGTCAGGGATTCAGTATTTCGAATGGATAATTGGAAAATGAATCCAATGTGTATGCAAATATGTGCTACTCAAAAATCTTCCCACTCTCATCCAGAACAATCTCTTGACATTATATTCACCCAAAGTAAGACCAAATTAGAGGAGAAGAGTAAGAAAATCTGTGAATGCATATCTGGAATGGAAAATGCTCAGGACTTCACCACCTTGGATGTGGTAGAGGAGTTTCTCAATCTAAGGGACAGGGTAAACACTCCACAAACTTGGAGCTCCGCTGGCCTAAGCACTTCTTGAGAAACTGCCTTTGAGGTTGGGCACTTGAAATATATGTTCTTGTCAGGACACTTCTTTTGTAGTGATACCATCAAAGCTGGTTCTGCATCGATGTGACCTGGAGGACATGATTTCTTATATACCAATGAACATGAGGCAACAGTGATGAATTCTCTCTTTGTAGGTAAACTGTGGCTACTGGGGGCTAAGTGTCTCCACGTGTGGACTGTGAAGCCATTTGGTCATCCTCCACTTTTCATGGTGTTTCTTGCTGCCCCATTGGGAATTTGGTATTTGCTTCATGAAATACAAAAATTTCAACTGGGACAAAGTGCTAGAGGGAGTTCTGTCACGTGTGTAGGATCAGGGTCTACAAGAGAATGCACCACCGAAGCTTCTATCACTCATAGCTTGCCCCCTTATAAACTGCAACCTGATTCTGAACATTGCCCTGAAACCTCTCTGTACAACAAGATGCCTTTACATTTAAGGGTCTGTTGGCTGCACATGTCAGTCACAGGCCATTTGGAAGACAATGGCAGATACACGTGACCTCACCACAGATGTTTTATCACACACCTGCACACCACTCTAGGCTCTAGGCCCACTACTCAGCAGGCTCCAATTTACTGCCATCTCTGTTCTACACCATTTTCATGAAACCCAGTGAATCAAGGCTCTGTTTTGTACACTCATGATCAGCAACAGGAGATCCAAAGTTTCTCCAGTGCCAGCTGGTCATGGGAATTTCCAAACATTTCATGGTATTTGTATCGCCATTTTTCAAGGATTTAGTTGGAGGAACTGTGGGTTTCAATTCATTCAGGAACCATTAAATTATGAGGAAGCTCATTTAAATGAAAGCTCTGGAGAACTCTCACAGACAAGTCTTCCCAACGAGTGGCCAAAAGATCACATGAAGCCAGGCCCATTGTGGTCTAAAATGTGAGGTCCATGTGTGTTTTGACTCTCTACTATGGCTGCCAGGTCTTTCAGAATAAAATCCTGTGATATACTGTCTGAGATTCCCAGTGGTCTGTGGAAAGCCACCCTTGGCCTAGATCTCAGTTTCCATGGGCGACTCTCATGCATGGCCTCCTAAAATCCCAACACAATTCATGGCAACACTTCTCTGAGATCAGTTCCAGAACTCAGTCTCTAAGAGAAATCACACCAGAGTTCAAGCCAAGTTGGACCCAGTCATCTCTTCCAACTGCCACACAAATGACCACAATTAAAACCAATACACTCCCAAATGGTCCTCATTGTCTTCCATATAGACAATTCTCATAACCTCTGGCTGGAGGTTTCCATGAAGGGTGCAGCCCACGACAGTGTCCAAAATAAGCTCCCTTTCCCCTCATTTGTGCAGTGTCAGTGTGGCCTGGACACCCTTCCTGTTAAATAGGAGTGATCAAATATTCCTGCCATTAATACTGCTCTGCTTCTCCAATTTGAGGCGTACTGATTTTGGGGTTTAGATTCTTAATGTGAATTGGAGACATGAGAAAACCCAGGCACCTATTTGCTAGCTTCTGCAGGGCTTTGAATAACTCATTTAATCAAATGGATCCCTATGCTCACCAGATGGAGGTCAGGAACCTTACAGAGTAAGGCGAGAGACTTTATCCACAATGACTGATCTTTTGGCCAATTTGGTTTTGGATGCACACAAGGGATCTTTCTTTAGATCCATCAGGTGCTGAGAATCTAAGCCACAGCCTCACACAGAGCCAAGAGGCTGATTCAGACCCATCCCATTCCAAAACAATTAAGCAAAGAGACACAGGTGATGCCCATTCATTTCCTTTTGAAAACTGTTTTCTTCAAGCTTCACAAAGGGGTGGACTGAGGCAAAGACCTTCCTGATATTCAGGGCAACAGAACCATAGGTAAGCAAAAGGACCAAAGCAGGGTTTTCCCACTGACACTTTACTGGTCACAGTGATATCTGAGTTTTCTGATATGCTCGCCATTCCCTTCAGCTATCCAGTATATGGCCATGTCACAGAGTTTGGAGGTGGTACATATTTTGGACACAAAACTATGAGCCTATTTTGGAGAATGGCCAGAATTCAGAAAGAAAGCAGGAACTTAGGAAGATAGCAGGTGTTGACCATCCATAAGGCAAGCCGGAGTCCACTCATAAATTGGGCAGGATGAATGCTGGGAAGCTTTCTACTAGACAGGACACATCCATTGATGCTTTCTTTTCTCTAATGTCTACAACCACGAACAGAGTGGGATACACAGACATAGAAACACTCACCTTGTAAAAAAATCACTAGAAGCAGTTGACTCCAAACCAAAAGAACTGCCTTTTCTACCTATTCTCACAACATTAGACAAAACCACAAACTCACACCCACACCCACAATGTCACCTCCGTCCCCCAAGTAGGTCTGTGACTATCCAGTATGTCCTCTGACAGGTGGGCCGTACTATGTTCCCTCAAAATGGCCTGTCTTGTCTCAAATCTGGTCTCAAGGCCAACTCTGTGAAGTTGTCAGAAGCCAGTGTTGAGCCACTATCTGCTTTCTCAGGAAAGGACCCTCTTTAGAGCTCTCCTGGCATTTGGCCATTTTCATATCAGTAGATACCAAGAAAGTCTGACTCTGTCTTTGGTTAATCCAAACAAGTGAGCACACTGGGACTGGGATTGAGACTGGCTCTGGATACCTGGCTTTGTGGATCCCACATTCAGAGAGTTCTATCCCCAAGGAAGTGAGTAGGTCACTTCCTTTAGGAACTGAATGAGGTCACTGCCTTGGCAACCACTTTGTCCAAAGAGTTTCTTCCAAAGGTCCCATGAGATGGAGGCTGCCCCTATGTCCTGTGACACTTTCAGAAGTTCGAATTGTATATAAACTATAGGCACCCAGGAACATTTCTCCACACAGTCCTGGTTTGGTCCATCTTCCCTACATTAAGAAGAGAGTGGCTTATTCTGTCACAACCCTTCATCCTGACCAGATTTTTTGCCATGGAAGATGACTTTTGCTCTCTCAGGTCCTTCATAGCTGCCTACATCTTCTCCAGGGATCATTTCTGCATGGACTTTTCAGGTTCTAAGAAGGTTGAAGATCCCCTACATTCCTGTATTGTAAGACCAACTCTGTCCCTGCTCTTCTGTAAAATTAGATTGAGGGAACAGTGTATGTTTAGGGAAATAACGGGTTCGATTTGGGTTAAGAATCATTCTGTGGAATGAATAATGGTATTAGGAACCTGCGATATTTACAAGAATACAGGTGAAATAGAAGTATGAAAACAGAAATCTAGGTAAGACTGGAAGCCCAGAAAGGCATTGGGCCCTTGAGTGGGATACTTAGCTTTGAATTACGTTCTGCACAGGTGTCTCAGATAAATCAATATACAATGGCATAGGACATTGTACCTTGGATGATTGAATGTCAAAGGGAACATCCAGTCAAAAAGCGATAGTCGGTTGGATTAGGAAGACAGTCGGTAGGTTTAGAAAGAAGAGGGAGTATAGGACTGGGACCAAAAGTTCTTTAGCAATAGCATTTCCGGTAGAGAGTGAATGTATATGTCAGCACATATGAAGAGTCAGTCATAATGATGAACTGGCAAAATATGTAGGAAAGCAGATATCAATAGAGACATTAGGAAATCAAGCAAAGTATAAAGTGAGTGATAGGATTAGACATTTTCAACAGGGTTGAGGTTGAATTTATAATCTTAGGAAGAAAAAAATATGTAGTGACCAATAGGATTGACATTTGAGAGCATTAGGCAACCTGGACATGGTTTTTTTTTAGTAATCCATGCTCACTTTCCATTTAGGCTTTGGTGAAAGGTTAATAAAATAGGTACTTGTCACTTCCTGTTTTTCTTTATGCTTAACAAAACACTGTTGAAATATTGAGAACTGTTTGCTAATCTTGTTACCAGAATGTGCTGTCCCCAACTCCCAAACTGCAGATTGTACTCCCTCACCCGTTTGCTCGCAAACCGCTCACTCGCCCTGACCCATCAATAAAGTTCCCTCCCTGCCCTCTCCTAAGAAATCATTTAAGCTCTGCTTAAGCTGTTCTCAGGGGTCTCTGTTCTATTCAAGTGAGCTCTGAGCCCCAGCATGCTGGACCCCCAATAAACCCTTTGCTATTGCAATTGACAGTCTCTTTGTGGTCTCTTCCTCTGACGCTTGCCTGACCTTTACATCTGGAGGCCCCAGCAAAATCCGACAGCGGCGGAAGAATGACCCCCATCAGGCTCCTCTCAGGGTAAGTAAGGCGCCTCTTTCTGATTTCAGGTTTCAGGTTAGGGCTTGGAAAAATTGCTATCATTGATGAGCATGAGCTCTCTCTGATGGTGGCTGACAGACGTGTCACAGAGCCACAGGCCACGTCCCTGAGGGATGCCGAAGAGGACTCTGGAATTCGAGGAACAAAAGTCTCCTCGAGTCATTGGTATTTTGTTTTGGATTCGGGATTGCCAGCCCATCAGGTTTTGCCGGCTACTCAGTGCTGGTCTCAGTATTGGACGTCCATTGCCTGTCTTTATTTTCTTGTCTTGTGTGTGTCGTGTGTTGTTGCTTTCACTGTGTATCTTTCATTATGGGACAGAGCCCTTCAAGGCCTCTGTCCCTGACCCTTGATCACTGGACCAAAGTACGCTTAAGGGCTCAGAATCTTTCTTTTTCCGTAAAACACTGGACCTGGCAGACTCTCTGTGCCTCAGAATGACCCACCTTTGGAGTCGGATGGCCCCCAGAAGGATCTTTCTACTTCCCCCTAATTTGAAAAATCAGAGAAATTGCCTTTCACCTGGGGCCACATAGCCATCCAGATCAACAGCCATATATCTTAACTTGGCAGGATCTCTACAAATCTCCTGTTTCATGGGTGAAGTCTTTTCTTGTCCGTGCCCATGCTCCTACTCCTTTTCCCATGATTCTATCTCTCAAACCCTCTACTCTTCCTCCTCCACCCTCTGTTCTCCCTGAGTCTCAAGACTCTACTGGAGTCTCCTCCCCCTCCTTATCCCCTGCCCTCGTCCACTAACCCCCAACACCCTCTAAGTGATTCCTCTGCTGCTGAATCAGCCTCTCCGCAATTGGAGGAAGCCAGGCAGGCCGAGCACCCTCGAGATTACATCCCCGTGGCACACACAGCTTCTTCTTCCCTGGAGGAACCTGGGCTGGCTAAAAGAACTCAAAGAACTCGCTGGCGTTTTCACACCTGCCTACTTGGGGTGACTGCCAACAACTCCTAGGGACTCTTCATGACAGAGGAACGAGAGAGAAACCTCCTGGAAGCTAGAAAAAAATACCCTCAGACCAGATGGGCGACCGACACAACTTCCCAACATAATCAAAGCCAGCTTCCCCTTGAACTGACCCAACTGGGACCCCAACACATTTGAAGGTAGGGAGCATCTGTCCACTTATTGCTGGGCTCTAATAGAGGGTTTCCAAGTGGCTGCTAGGCGACCAACTAATTTGGCCAAAGTAAGAGAGATTATTCAAGGGCCTGATGAATCTCCCTCTATGTGTCTAGAGAGAATTATGGAGGCATATAGGAGATATACTCCTTTAGATCCTCAAGCAGAGGTGCCGGGGGGGGGGGGGTTGACGAATAACTTGTGTACGTTGATATAGCAGGAGTGGAAGCCATTCATTGTAGAATAAGAGCAGTATTTATACATTTTACACAGCTTATCTAATTAGCATAAAATAGATACAGCAGTCAACCAATTAGGAATCTCCACACTTAATGGCTCGCTTTTGTTACTTCACAAACCACTCCCTCTGGCATTTGGCCAGGCGCCATCCAGACTTGTTTACAGACTTTAACATTTCTCTGGCAAAATAACAGTTGCCAATCTGACTTGTTTACAGACCTTAACATTTCCCCCTTTTGTTTAATTTAAATAACGACCATAGTGTCTTTTACAGAAACACCATAAATAACCTGCTAGAAACAGAAAGGGAGGATACAAAATGTTACAATTTCAAGCTAATTGATGGCTCCATGCAAGAAGCCCTTGGAAAAATTATACCAGCAATGACACCATTAGCAAAAATACCGAGTTACAATTTGTTGTAGATTACAGTTTGTTGTCTCACTCCAGATAAAGCAGTGTCACAATAGATTAACTCACAGTCCAGGTATATCACAGTCCAGGTAACTTTTGCAGGCAGCTAGCTTAAGTTGTAGCAGCAGAAATAGCAACAGCTCTGAGTCTCGTCAGGTTCTCAGCCTAAGTTTCCTCCAGTTCTCAGCAACACTGTAAATTCTTTCAACTTTGTTTTCACCGGCACTGGGACGAAGGCGGGAACTCCGGATGGCTGAAAAAAATCCTGTAGCATTTCACTAAGAAAACAACCTTCTGAACAATTTAGTACATTATCTCAAGGTTTTTTACATTTTAAATAAGCCTTAATAGTGCTTATTACTCATTAGCTTTCAGGTGTGGGAGAACCATTGTAGCTTAGTTATTCGTATTGAAAATGACCAAACATCAGGGACGCTGGTAGCATCTTCTGTGGCTGCAGCATCCCAGGCAGCCCCAGATGGCCCTGGGGAGTGTCCCGGACTCAAACTGCTTCCGGGCACAGGGAGAAAAAGCTTGCCTCCAGGTCAGGTCTAGATTTGGGCTCGCAGTGGCGATCTGCTCCCCCGGGCAGGGGGGCGAGGAAGAGCCCGCAACTGCCGCTTGGAAAATTCTTGCTGCGCCATGATCGGCTTGGGCAGGTGGCAGCCGTCTTGTCGTTTCACGCACCCTCCGGTATCGAAAAGTATTCAGTAATAGCCTTTTGCTGCAACTTTTTTCCTGATAATCCTTCTTCTTCTGAACTTTCTTTTTCTTTCTGACTAGAATTTCTGGGCTTTTATCAACACATGCCCTAACTATTCTTGGTTCCACTGGGGTGCCTTTTTCCCTAATCAATTTACTTCCCACCCCTTCCATATTTTCATCACAAAGACAATACAACATTTCAAGACAAAACAAGACACAAACATACTGCATCAATCTTCTCCATTTTCTCGAAATGGCCATTTTTCCTCTCACCCTATCTGCCTAGGGACGAGCAGAGTGCTCCCCTCCTATCTATGGATGGGCAGCTTTTTTCATCACTTACCCCTGAGTGTCCCAGGGCTCCCTGTATAGGCCACCATCTGCCGGGGGGGGGGGTGATGAATAACTTGTGTACGTTGATACAGCAGGAGTGGAAGCCATTTATTGTAGAATAAGAGCAGTATTTATACATTTTACACAGCTTATCTAATTAGCATAAAATAGACACAGCAGTCAACCAATTAGGAATCTCCACACTTAATGGCTCGCTTTTGTTACTTCACAAACCACTCCCTCTGGCATTTGGCCAGGCGCCATCCAGACTTGTTTACAGACTTTAACATTTCTCTGGCAAAATAACAGGTGCCAATCTGACTTGTTTACAGACCTTAACACAGAGGATCAAAAGCATCTGTCAGGATGGCCTTCATTGGGCAAGCTGCCCTGGAGATTAAAAGAAAGTACAACGCTTAGATGGATTACAAGATATGACTTTGTGAGAATTAGTCAGAGAAGCCGAAAAAGTATACTATAAGAGAGAAACTGAGGAAGAGAAGGAACAAAGGAGGGAGAATAAAAGGGAGAAAAGGGAGGATGAGAGAAGCAAAAGACAGACTAAGGTATGGACTAAGGTCCTGGTCACAACAACAAATAGGCCAGAAATTAAGAAACAGGGAGACAGGAAGGGATGCTTGGGCCCACGCCAAATGACACCCCTGGCCTCAGATCAATGTGGCTACTGTAAAGAAAAAGGACACTGGGCCAAAGAGTGCCCTAGAAAGGGACAGCCATGCCAGCCAGACATTCTGACTCTGGAGGATAACTAAGAAAGCCGGGGCTCAGATCACCTCTCCAAGCTCAGGGTAACTTTTGAAGTGGAGGGGACCCCAGTAAACTTTGAAGTGGATACTGGGGCAGTATTCTCTGCCCTTAAGGCCCCATTGCACCCTCTATCCAACAAAAGGTCTCTAGTTCAAGGGGCTAATGGCAGTAAATATCGGGCTTAGACAACTAAGAAGACCATGGACCTGGGGAAAGGAAAAATCCATCAATCCTTCCTAGTAATCCCAGAATGGCCGGCCCAATTGAGATCTGCTCACCAAGCTCCAGGCCACAATAACTTTTAACCCTGAAGGCCCCTAAGTAAAATTTCTAAATCTTTCAGTAAAACTCTTATAGTCACGACATTAACTATGTCATTAGAAGATGAACATCAACTCTTCACACCCCCCCAAGACTGATCAAACAGGCAAGCTATCCCAGAAATGGATTACAGATTACCCAGATGCCTGGGCAAAAAATGCTGGGTTAGGCTTAGCCATGAAAAAAAGTCCAATAACAGTGGAGTTAAATACCTCAGCCTCCCCATTCAATGTCAGACAGTATCCTCTGAGCAAAAAAGCTAAAAATGGGATAAGGCCCAATATTCAGAAAAATCTGGCCTTTGGGTCCTAAGGCCCTGTCAATCGGCCTGGAACACTCCCCTGCTACCAGTAAAAAAAGCCAGGAACCGAGGACTATGCCCCATTCAAGACCTAAGAGAGATCAACAACAGAGTGCAGGATATTCACCCCATGGTACTTAATCCGAAAAATCTGCTTAGCACTCTGAATCCTGAGCAAAAATGGTATACTGTTCTGGACTTAAAATATGCTTTCTTTTGCTTGCCTCTGCATAAAGATAGTCAGTTGCTGTTTGCTTTCGAGTGGGTAGACCCAGAAACTGAAACATCTGGTCAACTAACTTGGACTAGACTCCCAAAGGGGTTCAAAAACTCCCCCACTCTTTTTCATGAAGCAATCCACAGAGATCTCAACAACTTCAGAACTACACACCCCAAAGTCACCCTGCTTCAATATGTGGATGACCTGCTGATGGCAGCCAACACCAAGGAAAACTGTGAGTCTGGGACCCAAGCACTATTATATGAGCTTGCTCAACTCTGGTATAGAGCTTCTGCCAAAAAGGCCCAAATTTGCTAGCAAGAAGTAATCTTCCTGGGCTATTCCCTTAGGGGCGGTATACGATGGATCACATAGCCCAGAAAACAAAATGTTGTGCAGATACCACCCCCATTTAACAGAAGAAAACTCAGAGAGTTTCTTGGGACTGCTGACTTCTGCAGGTTATGGATACCTTGGGTTGCATCCTTAGCTGCTCTCTTATACCCGCTCTTAAAGGGAGATGCCCAATTCCAATGGACCCCTGAGCACCAGGAGGCTTCTGATAACATCTAAGGACACTGACCCTGAACTCCTCAACTTCACTGAGCCGAGCCTGCAATTTCAGAAAGCCCTACACTACGTTAAAAAATGTACATCAACTCACTCACCTTGGTTCAAAGAAACTGCAGGCATTCCTGAAGGATGAAGAACAGAGTTTTCCACTAACCGACTCACAGCAAAAGGAAATAACTGAACAGCTAACAAAAGCCTGTCGGGTCTGTAAATTGGTTAATGCTTACCCTTCTAAGCTTCCTGCAGGAAAGCACCTAGGAGGAACCAGACCGGGACAATTCTGGGAAGTGGACTTTACTGAAATTAAGCCAGCGAGGTATGGACTTAAATATCTCCTAGTCTTTGTAGATACATTTTCAGGATGGATTAAAGCCTCTCCCCCTTCAAAAAAAAGGTGCAAATGGTGTTCAAGAAGATCCTGAAAGATATTTTTCCAAGATACGCCCTGCCTAAGGTAATTGTGTCTGAAAATGGACTGGCTTTCATGGACCATGTAAGTCAGCAGTTAGCCAGGACCCTGGGGATTAATTGGAAGTTACATTGTGGTTATAGACCCCAGAGCTAAGGACAGGTAAAAAAATAAATAGAACCATTAAGGAGACCTTAAAGAAATTAAGCTTAGAGACAAGCATAAAAGATTGGACTATGCTCCAGCCTTATGCACTGTTTTATGCAATAAATACTCCCTCTGTTTCTTTGTGTAACCTCACCCCCTGTGAAATTCTCTATGGTGCCCCTCCTCCAGTAAGGGACCTAACCCCAACTTTAAGTCCTAAGGATCCCTTCCACACCCCCTAGCTTGACAGACTTAAAGCTCTTGAAAGAACTCAGAAATACCTGTGGAAACAGCTGGCCACTGCCTACCATCCTGAGGATGAGGGGACTCCACATCGATATCAAGTAAGAGACTTCGTCTACATAAGAAGACATCAGGTGTCATCCCTGGAACCCCACTGGAAAGGATCATACCAGTTGCTACTTATAACACCTACAGTGGTAAAGGTAGACGGAATCACTTCCTGTATCCGGGACTCTCATCTCAAGCCTGTGCCCTGTCCAGACTCTGGCTGGAAACTGGAAAAGACTGGTAACCCTTTCAAATTGTGTATTTGCCATGTGTATAAGGCTATAGAGTCTCCCCTTGGCCACCAGTATTCCTAACCCTCACCAGCCCATTCAACAGCGATAGCTGATCACAAATCCTACTAGAGAAGAAGTATGGTCTATCTCACACACAGCCCACTTAGGGAACTTGGGGCCATCTCTCCACCCAGACATTTGTCAGCTGGCTATAGGTCTTTCTTATTGGGATATCCCTGATGAAGAGGATCCCACTAAAATTCCAATAAATCCCTTCCGTATCATAGATAATGGAAACAAACATTATGGATGCAGGGACACGCTTGCCAGATGCAGGTTGGCTAGCCTAGAATACTATGTTTGCCTGGTGGACTATCAAAGCAACAAACAACCACTGCTGTGTGAAGGAAAAGCCGACATCTTCTGTAAGTCATGGGGATGTGGGCATACAGGGGCTGCCTGGTGGAACTCAAACTCCTCATCAAATTCAGTACACAGCATTGGCCATATTACCAATTAGATAACCAAAACTGATGGCCCACAGAGGGGTCTCAAGATCCTCAAATTCTGCGTGAGAATTTTAACTTCGGCAAGTGCTCAAAAGGGTGGAAGGAAATTCCCCATGTGGAGGCCTTTTCCCTTCTTTGCTCACATCCTGAACTATGCTTCTCCAATAGATCCTCACCCTCAGCCTTCTGCTCCACACTCTCTGCTGTCACTCCCACCGCAGCAAACTTATTTCTTCCCTACAATTAATAGATCAAAAACCCAAAACTTCGCTGGTTCTCAGAAGATTGCCTCCTTGCTGAGGTAGCAGGTACTGAGGTACCCCTCCACCCACTGACTCCTCTTTTCTCCTGCCAGTGCCTGCACCGGGTCCCATCAAGTCCTCTTACCAGCAAATCCAAAGCTTATACCAGCTAAGGAGCCCTCAGACCCCTATCCAAGATGTAATGGAAATGGCCTTTAAAGTTGCTTTGTCATCAATGAAAACAGGTTACTAAGAATTTAAAATCCCTCCCAGGCTTTTGGGGATACTCAATCCTGTCTTCCCCTCTGCTCTACCTGTTTTACTGCTCAAGTTTTTGTTGTTGGGAAATCCCAAACTTCTTTCGCATTATTCTTTTACATCTCTCCTTCCTCATTCTCGGATCCACAGAGATGCTCTCACCCCCCCCCCCCGCCTGCCCCATCTTCCCCCTCTGTGCCTGGCCCACAGAAAAGTCTTAACTGACTTTCTACAGAAGTCTTCACCATGGCTGACTTTAGAACTTTCAGCAAAAGAGTCTCTATAAAAGAGTTCAATGTAGATAAACTTCCTCTTTTCGTGTTGCCCTGTTCTACTTGGCCACTGGATGCAAAAATCAACACTCCTAACCTAGACACCCCCTTTCTAGTTTTTCACAAAATATGTGAGCAAGGCCTCTGGCCTTGAGCTGGGGCTTCAAAGAGATGGCTACATTTCTAAGATAAAGAAATTACAAACTGGGCTCCATGGTAACAGCTGGCAGGGAGAAAAAAAAAGAGAAGAAAAAAGCTCTACCCTTCCCAGGTGTCCTTAAAAAGTTAACTTGCCCAGAACAGAGGAAAATAAAACAGAAACAAAAACTGCTTTTTGTGACTTTCTGCAGACTGTGAACTTCTAAGCCCATTCCCTTACAAGTTGGGTACAAAATTCTGAAACTACCTAAATGTATGGTTCACGGGATTAATTGACTACAACAGAAGCAATGGCCTCAAAATCGGTTTACAACCAAATAGAACTGTTTCCCTGTCTTCAGTGCTATCTTAGGTGCCTTGCCTTGTTGTCCCTACAATAGTATAATTCTATATACTTAAACATTTTTCATGTTTTCATGAAATTGTCAACTGATGTGATTAATTATGTAATGGTGCAGATGTTTCCCAGAGTTCTCTATCATGACGCAGTTTCATTTAAAGATCAAATAAGGGGGCATACAACCCGGTTCCGCTGGGAACCTGTATCCCTCACTTTAGCCATCCTATTAGGAATAGAAGTTGCTACAGGGGTGGGCACAGGAACCACTGCCCTAGTCCATGGGACACAACAAATGAAGCAGCAATAGACCAAAACTTAAAAATATTAAAAATCTCCATCACAGTTTTACAGGAATCTTCAAACTCTATCTCTCTCTGAAGTTGTTTTACAGAACAGGGCAGGGTTGGACCTCCTCTTCATGAAAGAAGGAGACCTTTGTGCTGCATTGAGGGAAGAATGTTGTTTTTATGCCGACCATACTGGAGTTGTAAAAAAATCTATGAGTAAATTAAGAAGATGCCTTGAAGAGTGTCAACAAAAGAGAGAGGCCCACAAAGGGTTTTTTGAGTCTTGGTTCACACATTCCCCCTGGTTAACCACGCTTTTATTAGCCCTGGACGGTCCATTAATAATACTCATATTATTGCTAACTATAGGACCCTGTTTGCTCTACCATGTAGTTTCGTTTCTCCAAGCTCAAATTGGACAAGTTAAACTTATGGTAATCAGAAAAAATATACCCCACTAGCAAACATAAAATATGACATCCCCCTATGAACAATTTTATGATTAAAAGTAACCAGAAGAAGAAGTGGGAATGAAAGGTTAATAAAATAGGTACTTGTACTTCCTGTTTTTCTGTATGCTTAACAAAACACTGTTCAAATCTTGAGAACTGTTTTCTAATCTTGTTCCCAGAATGTGCTGTCCCCAACTGCCAAACTGCAGAATGTACTCCCTGACCCAGTTGTAAGCAAACTGCCCACTCGACCTGACCCATCAATCAACATCCCTCCCTGCCCTCTCAAAGGAAAGTAAATAAGCTCTGATCACCTGTTCTCAGGGCTCTCTGCTCTATTCAAGTGAGCTCTGAGCTCCAGCATGCTGAACCCCCAGTAAAATCTTTGGTGTTGCATGAGACAATCTCTTGGTGGTTTCTTCCTGTGACGCTCGCCCGACCTTTACATTGGTACAATCATAATTGCGATCTTTGCATTTTGTGTCCAGAATATTACTGTGATAAAATGTATATGTAGATCAGGTGACATGAGTATTTCTTCCAATATTTCTCGGAGCAATATTTTGAAGATGAGTAAATTTGTATTGGGGATACAAAGAGGTGTTCCCTGTGGCTATGCATATAGAAATAATGCATGAATAGACCATACTGTGAATAAATAATGTAACCTGTTCCAAATTTAAATAATGCATGTAAATGATATCTGAAAATAAACAGGAAATCTTATATTGATATACATACATTAATTCCAACCAGTTATACATATAATGGTAATATTAGGGTTATGGATTATCATGAAGAGTGTGTGAGTTTTGCTTCAAAATAATTATGGAAATTGAAAATAATGTGTTTGGAAAGAAGTCTCATGAAAAGACCAGTCAAGAAAACTAGAGGAACACATGTGTTCTGAAGCAGGAAGTAATGGAAAATGAAACAAATGCCTATAAATTTGCTAACTTGTGGATGAAATATATATCCTATGATGTGCAGAAATTGAATAAATAGTAATGTACCAGTGTTGAATAAATATGAACATCAAAATACATATCGTGTCCCATAGGAATCTACTTGCATTGATGTTAAACTGAGTCAGTTACTATAGAAATATTAGTATTTGTATTCACCATTCACTGAAGTTAGTTTTCAGTACTAGGAAACAAATATGTATTTCAGGTGGATGAATATTTCTGAGAATAATCTTTTGAAAAGTTGATTATAAAACAACGTACATGAATGTGATTGAATTTAGGGAGTGTATATAAGACATATATATTTCATATTTTAAAAAATCTGGAGAGTGATTACATATATATATATATATATATATATATATATATATATATATATTCACACACACACATAAACACACACAAACTAAACACACACAGAGACATAAAAAACCAGCAATATATATGCCAATCGAAATTCATCATGAAAATTATATCATCCACAGATGCGAAAATATTTCTTTTACTGAATATGGATTTATGTATAATGGTGTTCAACTAGCAAGCTCTCCCATTGGTTGAATTTTCAGTTCCAACACCGTTTATGAGGAGTGATCTCTTCTCACAATTTGTATCTGCCAAGTCATCCACCTCACAAGAATGTACGTGTGGTACCAGGTAGCATTGTATATGTGCATATACATATACAGGTGCTGAATAGGCTACAGAGAAAGGGAGACAGAAATTCACATATTTGTAACTGTAAAAACACATGGAGAAGTATTTCAACAAAAAAATTGCCTATATATATAACTCCTACCCTATATAACGCAAAAAACAAGTCCAACTATACTCCATTCCTCTTCTGAACTTCTTCTATTTCTATTCTGTTTTGAATGCCCACCTGGGCCTATTTCTATTCTCTGTGGAAAGCAAACCTGGGCCTAGATCTCAGTTTTCAAGGGCGACTATCATGCGTGGACTCCTAAAATCCCAAAACACCTCGTTTCCTACCTTTTCTCAGAACATGAGAAAAAAACAAAACCCACACCTACACCCACAAAGGCACCTCCTTCACCCAAGTAGGTCTGTGATAATCCGGATTTTCCTGTGATTGGTGGGCCATATTATGTTCCCCTGAAATGGCCTCTCCTGTCTCAGATCTGGACACCTTGGGCAACTCTGTGAAACTGTCAGGAGCCAGGTGTGAGCCACTACCTTCTTTCTCAGGAAAGACGCCTCTTCAGATCTTTCTTGGCATTTGGCCATCCTCATATCAGTAGGTACCATAAAAGACTGACTCTTTCCTTGCTAAATGCAAACAAGTGAGGCCACTGGGACTGGGACTGGGACTGGCTCTGGGTGCATGACTTCCTGGATCCCAAGTTCAGAAAGCTCCATCACCAAGGATGTAAGGTGAGGTCACTTCCTTCAGAAACTGAATGAGGTCACCGCCTTGACAACCACTTTGTCCAAACAGTTGCTTCCAAGGGTCCCATGTGATGGAGGCTGCACATACTTCCTGTGACAATTTCACAAGTTACAATGGTATATTAACCATAGGCACCCGGGAACTGCTCTCCCGAAAGGCCTGGTTTGGTCCATCTTCTCTGCATTAAGAAGAGAGAGGCTGATTCAGGCACATGTCTTCATCCTGACCAGGTTGTTTGCCATGGAAGATGACTTTTGCTGTCTCAGGTCCTTCATAGATGCCTACATCTTCTACAGAGATCATTTCTGCATGGACTCTTGAGGTTCTCAGCAGGTGGAAGATACCCTACATTCCGGTATACTAAGACCAACTCTGTCCCTGCTCTTTTGTAAAGTTAGATTGAGGGAACAGTTTATGGTTAGGGTTAATAACATGTTCGATTTGGGATAGAAATCATTCTGCTGGATAAATAATGGTATAGGGAACATGCTATATTTATAAAAATATATAGTTGAAATATGTGTATGAAAACAGAAATCTAAGTAAAATTTGAAGCCCAGAAGGGCATTAGGCCCTTGATTGGGATACTTAGCATTGAATTGTGTTCTGCACACATGTCTCAAATAAATCGATATACAATGGCATAGGACATTGTACCTTGGATGATTGAATGTAGAAGAAAACATCCACTCAAAAAGGGATAGTCTTCAGGTTTAGGAAGAAGAGTGAGTACAGAATTTGAACCAAAAGTTCTTTAGCAATATGGTTTCAGTTAGAGAATGAATTAAATGTCAGCAAATGTGAAGAATCAGTCACAATGTTGAACTGGGGAAAATATGTTGGAAAGCAGATATCAATAAAGACATTAGGAAATCAGGCAAAGTATAAAGTGAGTGATAGGATTAGACATTTCCAACAGGGTTGAGGTTCAATATATAATCTTAGGAAGAAACAATTATGTATTGACCAAGAGGATTGACATTGAGAGCATTAGGCAACCTGGACATGGATGTTTTTAGTAATCCATGTTCACTTTCCATTTAGGCTTTGGTAAAATCATAAGTGTGGCCTTTGCATTTTGTGTCCAGAATATTACTGTGAAAAAACATATATGTAGATCAGGTGACATGCGTATTTCTTTCACCATTTCTGGGAGCAAAATTTTGAAGACGTATAAATTAGTATTGGGGGTACAAAGAGGTGTTCGCTGTATCTATGAATATAGAGAAAATGCATAAAAGACCATACTGCGAATTCATTATATACCTTGTTCCATTTAAATAATGGATTGAATTGATATCTGAAAATATATAAGAAATCTTATATTCATATACAATCATTCATTCCAACCAGTTATACATCTAATGGTTATATTAGGGTTATGGTTTATTATGAAGCATGTGTGAGTTTTGCTTCAAAATTGATTATTGAAATCGAAAATAATGTGTTTGGAAAGAAGTCTCATGAAAATAATAGTCTGGAAACATGGAAGAATACATCTGTTCTGAAGCAGGAAGTGATTGAAAGTGAAACAAATGCTTATAAATTTGATAACTTGTGGATGAAATATATAGCCTATGATGTGCCTAAACTGAAGAAATACTAATGTACCATTGTTGAATAAAAATGAACTTCAAAATTCACATCATGTCCCATAGGAATCTATTTGCATTGATGATAAACTTGGTCAGTTACTGTAGAAATATTAGGATTTGTTTGCACCATTCACTGAAGTTACCTTTCAGTACTAGGTAACATATATGTATTTCAGGTGGATGAATATTTCTGAGAATAATCTTGTGAAAAATTATAATAAATCTGCATACATGAATATGAATTAATTTAGGTATTGTATAATATGACACATATATTTCATATTTTGAAAAATCTGAAGAGTCTGTGTGTGTGTGTGTGTGTATGACATTAAAAACTAGCAATATATATGCCAACCGAAATACATCATGAAATATATATCATCCATAGATCCAAAAATACTAATTTTTCTGAACATGGATTTATGTATAATGCTGTTCAACTAGAATGCTCATCCATAGTTTGAATTTTCAGTTCCAACAGCATTTATAAGGAGTGATCTCTTCTCACAATTTGTATCTGCCAATTCAGCCAGCTCACAAGAGGTAGGATTCTATATGTGCATATAAAAATACATGTGCTGAATAGGCTACAGAGAAAGGGAGACAGGAATTCACATATTTGTTAACTGTGAAAACACATGGAGAACTATTTCAAAAAAAAATTGACTAGTTTTATAACTCCTACCATATATAATGCAAAAGGCAAGTCCAACTTGAAAATCTTTGAATACATATCTGGAATGGAATATGCTCAGGAGTTCACAACCTCGCAGTTGTTAGAGGTGTTTTCATAAGGACGGGACCGGGTAAACACTCCACAAACATGGAGCTCTGCTGGCCTAAAGACTTCTTGAGAAAATGCCTCTGAGCTTGGGCACTTGAAATATATGTTGTTGTCAAGAGCTTTAGCTTCCTTTGTAGTGAGACCATCAAAGCTGTGTCTGCATCTATGTGACCTGGAGGACATGGTTTCTTATTTTTCAATGAACATGAGGCAGCAGTGCTAAATTCTCTCTTTGTAGGTAAACTGTGGTCACTGAGGGCTAAGTGTCTCGCAGTATAGACTGTGAAGCCATTAAGTTATCCTCCACTTTTCGTGGAGTTTCTTTCTGCTGCAAAGGGAGTTTGGTATTTGCTTCACTAAATACAATGAGTTCAATTGGGACACAGTGCTGGAGGGAGTTCGGTCACATGTGGTGGGTCAGGGTCTGCAGGAGAATGCACCAACCAGACATCTATCCCACAGACATTGCCCTCTTGACAATAGCCACCTGATTCTAAACATTGCCCTGAAACTTCTCCCTATAACAATATGCTTTTATATATAAGGGACTCCAGGCTTCACCATGTCAGTAACAAGATATTTCAAAGCCAAGGGCAAATCCACATGGCCCCACCACAAATGTTTTATCACACACCGTCCTACCACTTCTCTTGGCCCACTACTCAGCAGGCTCCAAATTACTGGCATCTCTGTTCTACACCATTTTCATGCAACCCAGTCAATCAAGGTACAGTCTGGTATACTCATGATCAGCAATAGGACATCCAAAGGTTCTCCAGTCAAGGAAATTTCAAAAATTTTTTACTATTTATCTAGCCATTTTTCAAGAATATAGTTGGAGGCACTGTGGGTTTCAATTCTTTCAGGAACTATTAAATGGTGAGGAAGCTCGTTTCAATGAAAGCCTTGGAGAACTCTCACAGGCAAGGCTTCCCAAAGAGTGGCCAAAAGGTCACATGAATCCAGGCCCATGAGGTCTACAATGTGAGCTTCATGTGTGTTTTGATCTCAACTATGGCTGCCAAGTCATTAAGAATAAAATCTTGTGATATCCTGGCTGAGATTCCCAGTGCTCTCTGCAAATCCACCCTGGGCCTAGATCTCAGTTTCCAAGAGCGACTGTCATGATTGTCCTCTTAAAATCACAACACAATTCATAGTATACTTCTCTGAGGTCAGTTCCAGAACGCAGTCTCTAAGAAGAATCACAGCAGAGAACAAGCCCAGGTGAACCCAGGCATCTGTTTCAACCACCACACTAATGACCCCATTTAAATACAAAACACTCCCAAATGGCCCTCATCTACTTCCATATAGACACTCATCATAACCTCTGACTGGAGGTTTCCATGAAGGGCGCAGCCCAAGTCGGTGTCAAAAATAAGCTCCCTTGGCCCTCATTTTCCTAAAGTCAGCATGGCCTGGACACCATTCCTGTGAACCAAGAGTGATCAAATAGGCCTGCCATTAATACTGCTCCACTTCTCCAATTTGAGGCCTACTGACTGTTAGGTTGAGATTCTTTATGTGAATTGGAGTCATAAGAATACCCAAGCATATATGGGCTAGCCTCTGCAGAGATTTGAAGAACCCATTTGACCAAAAGGGTCCTTATTCTCACTTGATAGAGGTCAGGAACCTTACAGAGGAAGATGAGAGACTTCATCCACAATGACTGCTCTTTTGGCAATTTTGGTTTTGGATGCCCACATGGGATATTTCTTTAAATCCATCTAGTGCTGAGAATCTAAACCATAGCCTCACACAGGGACAAGAGCCTGATTCAGACACAACATTTTCCAAAGCAATTAAGCATATAGCCACAGGTGATGCCCATTCATTTCCATTTGAAAAGTGCTTCTTCAGGCTTCACAAAGGGTTGGCCTGAGGTAGAGACCTTCATGACATTCAGGGCAACAAAACAGTAGGTAAGCCAAAGGCCCAAAACAAGGTTTCTCCTCTGAGACTTTACTGGTCACACTGATATTTGAGTTTTCTGAGATGCTCACCATTCCCTTCAGCTATCCAGTACATTGCCATGTCACAGAGCTTGGATGTGGTATATATCTTGGACACAAAACCATGAGCCTCTTCTGGAGAGTCGCTAGAATTTAGGAAGAAAATGGGAATATAGGAAGATAGCAGGTGTTGCCCATAGATAAGGAAAGCTGCAGTGCATTCATAAATTATGCAGAATGATTGCTGGGAAGCATTCTACAAGAAAGGACACATCTGTTGATACATTCCCTTTTCTAATGTCTACAACCACAGACACAGTGGTATATTCAGACATAGAAACACTCGCCTTGTCAAAGGACTTACTAGAAACAGTTCACTCCAAACCAAACAAACTGCCTTTCCTATCTATTCTCAGTACATGAGACAATACCACATACACACACCCACACCCACAAAGGAACCTCCTTCCCCCAAGAAGGTCTGTGATATCTGCAGTGTCCTCAGACTGGTGGGCCATAATATGTTCCCCTGAAATGGCCTGTTCTTTCTCATATCTGGTCTCCTTGGCAACTGTGTGAAGTTGTCAGGAGACAGTGTTGAGCCAATAACTGATTTCTCAGGAAAGGCCCCTCTTCTGAGCATTCCTGGCATTTGGCCATCCACACATCAGTAGGTACTAAGAAAGACTGACTCTGTCCTTGGTAAATCCAAACAAGTGAGACCACTGGGACTGGAACTGGGACTTACTCTGTGTTCCTGGCTTCCTAGATTTCACATTCAGAGATTGCAATCACCAAGGGAGTGAGGTGAGGTCACTTTCTTCAGAAACTGAATGAGGTCACTGCATCAGCAACAAATTTGTCCTAACAGTTGCTTCCAGAGTCCCAAGGAGGCTGCCCCTACTTCCTGTGACACTTTCACAAGTAAGAATGATATATCAACCATAGGCACCCAGGTAAAGCTCTCCACACAGGCCTAGTTTGGTCCATCTTCTCTAAATTAAGAAGAGAGAGGCCGATTCAGACATAACCCTGCATCCTCACCAAGTTGTTTGCCATGGAATAAGTCTTTAGCTATCTCAGGTCCTTCACAGCTGACTATATCTTGTTCAGAGATCATTTCTGCATGGACCTTTGAGATTCTCAGGAGGTCAAAGATCCCATACATTCCTGTATTGTAAGACCAACTCTGTTCATGCTCTTTTGTAAAGTTAGAATGAGGGAACAGTGTATGGTTTGGGTAAATAATATGTTCAATTTGGGTTAGGAATCATTCTACTGGATTAATAATGATATTGGCAACCTGTGATATGTATAAGAATATGGAGGTGAATTATATGTATGAAAACATAAATCCAAGTAATATTTGAAGCCCAGAATGGCATTGGTCCCTTGATTGGAATACTTAGCTTTGAATTACGTTCTTCACAATGTCTCAGATAAATCGATATACAATGCCATAGAACCTTGTACCTTGGATGATTGAATGTTGAAGAGGAAATCCAGTCAAAAAGGGATAGTCCATAGGAATAGGAAGATAGTCAGTAGGTTTATGAAGAAGAGTGAATATAGGTTTTGGAACAATTATTCTTTAGCAATAGGGTGTCTGTTAGAGAGTGAATGTAAATGTCATCACATGTGAAGAGTCAGTCACAAAAGTGAACTGGGAAAAATAAGTAGGAAAGCAGATATCAACAGAGACATTATGACATCAGGCAAAACAAAAAGTAAGTTTTGGGATTAGACATTTTCAAGAGTGTTGAGTTTGAGAATATAATCTTAGGATGAAACAAATATGTAGTCACCAATAGGATTGACATTTGAGAGCATTAGGCAAACTGGACATGGATGTTTTTAGTAATCCATGTTCACCTTCCTTTTAGGCTTTGGTACAATCATAAGTGTGACCTTTGCGTTTTGTGTCCAGAATATTACTGTGATAAAATATTTATGTCGATCAGGTGACATGAGTGTTTCTTCCAACATTTCTGGGTGCAATATTTTGAAGACGTATAAATTAGTATTGGGGGTACAAATGGGTGTACCCTGTGTCTATGAATATAGAGATAATTCATGAATTGACCATACAGTGAATAAATAATATAACTGGTTCCACATTAAATAATGGATTGAATTGATTTCTGAAAATATACAAGAAATATTTTATTGATATAATATCATTCATTTCAACCAGTTATACATCTAATGGTAATATTATGGTTAGCGTTTATCATGAAGGGTGTGTGAGTTTTGCTTCAAAAGTGTTTATGGAAATCGAAAATAATGTTTTTGGAAAGAAGTCTCATGAAAAGACCAGTCAAGAAACATGGAGGTATACATTTGTTCTGAAGCTGGAAGTGAGTGAAAGTGAAACAAATGCCTGCAATTTTGCAAACTTGTGGATGGAATATATATTCTATGATGTGCATAAACTGAAGAAATATTAATGTACCAGATTTAAATAAAAATGAACATCAAAATACACATTATGTGCCATAGGAATTTACTTGGTTTGATGTTAAACTGGGTCAGTTACTGTAGAAATATTAGGATTTATATGAACCATTCTCTGAAGTTAGTTTTCAGTACTAGGAAAAAAATATGTATTTGAGGTGGATGAATATTTCTGATAATAATGTTGTGAAAAGGTGATTATAAATCCACATAAATGAATATGAATGAATTTAGGGATTGTATAATAAGACACATATATTTCATATTTTGAAAAATCTGGAGAGTGTGTATATATATATATATACACACACACACACAAACAAACACACATACACACACACATTAAAAAGTAGCAATATATATGCCAATCAAAATTCACCATGAAATATATATCATCTACAGTTCCAACAATATTTATTTTACTGTACATGGATTTATATATAATGTTGTTGAATTAGGAAGATCCCTCATAGGTTAAATTTTAAACCATAAGCCTATTCTGGAGAGTGGCGAGAATTCAGGAAAAAAACAGGAACGTAGGATGGTAGCAGATGATGCCCATCGATAAGGCTAGCCGCAGTCCATTCATGAATCGGGCAGGATGAATGCTGGGAAGAATTCTACTAGACAGGACACATAAATTGATGCATTCTCTTTTCTAATGTCCACAACCATGGACAAAGTGGCATACACACACATTGAAACAGAAGCCTTGTAAAACGACTTTCTAGACACAGTCCAGTCCAAACCAAACAAATCGCCTTTTCTACATATTCTCAGAAAATGAGACAAAACCACAAACTCACACCCACACCCACAAAGGCACCAGCTTCCCCCAAGTAGCTGTGTGACTATATGGAGTGTCCTCTGATTGGTGGGCCATACAATGTTCCCCCGAAATGGCCTGTCCTGTCTCAGATCTTGTCTTCTTGGCCAACTCTTTGAGGTTGTCAGTAGCCAGTGGTGAGCCACTACCTGTTTTCTCAAGAAAGGCCCCTCTTCAGAGCTTTCCGGGCATTTGGCCATCCTCACTTCACTAGGTACCATGAAAGACTCACTCTGTTTTTGGTAAATTCAAACAAGTGAGCACACTGAAACTGGGAATGAAAGTGGCTCTGGGTGCCTGGCTATCTGGATCGCAAGTTCAGAGAGTTCCATCAACAGGGAAGTGAGGTGAGGTCACTTCCTTCATGAAGTAATGAGGTCACTTCCTTGGCAACCAATTTGTCCTAACAGTTGCTTCCAAGAGTCCCATGAGATGGAGGCTGCCCCTACTTCCTGCAACACTGTCACAAGTTACAATGGTATATCAACCATTGTCACCCAGGAACAGCTCTCCAGACAGGCCAGGTTGGTCCACCTTCTCTACATTGAGAAGAGAGAGGCTCATTCAGACACATCCCTTCATCCTGACCAAGTTGTTTGTGATATAATATGACTTTTACTACTTCAGGTCCTCCATAGCTGCCTACATCTTCTCCAGAGATAATTTCTGCATGGACCTTTGAGATTCTCAGCAGGTCGAAGATCCCCTACATTCCTGTATTGTAAGACCAACTCTGTGCCTGCTCTTCTGTAAAGTTAGATTGAAGGAAAAGTGTATGGTTAGGGTTAATAACATGTTCAACTTGGGTTGGAAATCATTCTGCAAAATGAATAATGGTATTGGGAACCTGTGATATTTATAAGAATAATGAGGTGAAATATAAGTATGAAAACAGAAATCTAGGTATGATTTGAAGCCCAGAAGGACATCGAGCCCTTCATGGGGATACTTAGCATTGAATTACGTCTGCAGAGATGTCTCAGATAAATCGATATACAATTTCATAAGACCTTGAACCTTGGATGACAGAATGTAGGAGAGAACATCCAGTCAAACAGGGATAGTCGTTAGGATTAGGAAGATACTCGGTAGGTTTAGGAAGAAGAGTGAGTATAGGTTTTGGAAAAAAAGTTCTTTCGCAATAGTTTTCCGGGGAGAGAGTCAGTGTAAAGTTCAGCACATGTGAAGTGTCAGTCACAATGATAAACTGGAAAATATATGTAGGAAATCAGATATCTATAGAGAAATTAAGAAATAAGGCAAAGTATAAAGTGAGAGATAGGATTAGACATTTTCAACAGGCTTGAGTCTGAATATATAATCTTAAATAAAATAGGTATCTAGTCACCAATAGGATTAATATTTGAGAGCATTAGGCAACCTGGACAAGGATGTTTTTAGTAATCCATGCTCACATTCCATTTAGGCTTTGGTACAATTAAAAGTGTGAACTCTGAATTTTGTGTCCAGAATATTACTGTGATAACATGTATATGTAGATCAGGTGACATGAGTAATTCTTACACCATTTCTGGGAGCAATATTTTGAAGATGTATAAATTAGTATTGTCAGTACAAAGAGGTATAGACTGTGTCTATGAATATACAGATAATGTATGAATAGACCATACTTTGAATAAATAATATAACTGGTTCCAACTTTAAATAATGGATTGAATTGATATCAGAAAATATACAGTAATTCTTATATTGATATACCTACATTCATTCCAACCAGTTATATATCTAATGGTAATATTAGTGTTATGGTTTATCATGAATGATGTGTGAGTTTGCTTCAAAAGTGATTATGGAAACCGAAAATAATGTATTTGGATAGAAGTCTCATGAATAACGAGTCAAGAAACATGGAGGAATACATGTGTTCAGAAGCAGGAAGTGATTGAATGTGAAACAAATGCCTATAAACTTGTGAACTTGAGGATTAAATATATATCCTATGATGTGCATAAACTGAGGAAATATTAATCTACCAGTGTTGAATAAAAATGAACTTCAAAATACACAACATATCCCATAGGAATCTACTTGCATTGATGTTAAACTGGGTCAGTTACTGTAGAAATATTAGGATTTCTATGCACCATTCACTGAAGTTAGTTTTCAGTACTAGGAAACAAATATGTATTTCAGGTGGATGAAAATTTCTGAGAATAATCTTGTTGAAAGTTGATTATACATCCACATACATGAACAATAATGAATTTAGGGAGTGTATATAAGACACATATATTTCTTATTTTGTAAAATCTGTAGAGTGTATATATATATATATATATATATATATATATATACACACACACACACACAAAACACACACAGAGACATTAAAAATAGCAATATATATGCCAATCAAAATTCATCATAAAATATATATAATCCACAGATGCAAAATGTTTATTTTACTGAACATGGATTTATGTATAATGTTGTTCAAATAGGAAGCTCATACATAAGTGTAATTTTCAGTTCCAACAGCATTTATGAGGAGTGATCTCTTCTCACAATTTGTATCTGCTAATTCAGCCACCTCACAAGAGGTAAGATTCTATATGTGCATATAAAAATACATGTGCTGAATAGGCTACAGAGAAAGTGAGACAGGAATTCACACATTTGTTAACTTTAAAAACACATGGAGAACTATTTCAACAAATAATTGACTAGATTTATAACTCCTAACCAATATCATGCAAAGGGTAAGTCCATCTATACATAATGCCTCTTATGACCTGCTTGTATTTCTATTCTGTTTGGATTATTTTTTTCTATTATATTAGGATTTCTAGTCAATGTCTAGTAGGTATGGGTTAGGGTCAGAGATTCAGTATTTCGAATGGAAAATTGGAAAATGAATCCAATGTGTATGCAAATATGTGCTAAACAAAAATCTTCCCACTCTCATCCAGAACAGTGGCTTGACATTACCTTCGACCCAACTAAGACACAATTACAGGAGAAGAGTTAGAAAATCTGTGAATACATATCTGGAATGGAAAATGCTCAGGAGTTCACAACCTTGGAGGT
Source organism: Callospermophilus lateralis (assembly GCF_048772815.1). Taxonomy (NCBI): domain Eukaryota; kingdom Metazoa; phylum Chordata; class Mammalia; order Rodentia; family Sciuridae; genus Callospermophilus; species Callospermophilus lateralis. The sequence goes on from NC_135319.1 coordinate 6,298,160, forward strand.
GGAAGATGTGTTCTAAAAGTAAGGGACAGGGTAAACACTCCACAAACATGGATCTCTGCTTGCCTAAAGACTTCTTAAGTAACTGCCTCTGAGGTTGGGCACTTGAAATATAAGTTGTTGTCAGGAGCTTTAGCTTCCGTTGTAGTGAGACCATCAAAGCTACTTCTGCATCTGTCTGACCTAGAAAACATGGTTTCTTAGTTTTTAATGAACATGAGGCAGCAGAGCTGAATTCTCTCTTAGTAGGAAAACTGTGGCCACTGGGACTAACTGTCTCCCCGTGTGGACTGTGAAACCATTTGGTCATCCTCCACTTTTCGTGGTGTTTTTTGCATTTGCTATGGGAGTTTTTTATTTGCTTCACAAAATACAACGTATTCAAGGGGACACAGTTCTGGAGGGTGATCTGTCAGGTGTGCTGCATCAGGGTCTGCAGGAGAATGCATCAACCAGGCTTCTATCACACATACCTTGCCCCCTTGACCATAGTAATCTGATTCTGAAGGTTAAGAATTATGAATTATATATAATATATATATATGTATATATATGTATATATATATATATATATATATATATATATATATATATATATATATAAAGTGATTATAGAAATCTAAAATAATGTGTTTGCAAAGAAGTCTCATGAACTCATGAAAAGACCAGTCAAGAAACATGGAGGAATACATGTGTTCTAAAGCAGGAAGTGATTGAAAGTGAAACAAATGCATATAAATTTCTGAACTTGTGGACGAAAGATATATCCTATGATGTGCAAAAACTGAAGAAATAGTAATGTACCAGTGTTGATTAAAGTGAACGTCAAAGTACACACGTGTCCCATAGGAATCTGCTGCATTGATGTTAAACTGGGTCAGTTACTATAGAAATATTAGAATTTCTATGCACAATTCAGTGAAGTTATTTTTCAGTTCTAGGAAACAAATATGTATTTCAGGTGGATAAATATTTCTGAGAATAATCTTGTGAAACGTTGATTATAAATCCACATACATGAATATGAATGAATTTAGGTAGTGCATAAAAGACTCATATATTTCACATTTTGAACAATTTGGAGAGTGCGTGTATGTATATATGTGTATATATATATATATATATATATATATATATATATATATATATATACACACACACACACACACACACACACACACAAAACACACACAGGAAAATTAAAAAGTAGCAATATATATATACCAAAAAAAAATTCATCATAAAATATATATCATCCACAGATCCAAAAAGATTCATTTTACTGAACATGGATTTATGTATAATGTTGTTCCACTAGGAAGCTCAGATATAGGTTGAATTTTCATTTCCAACAGCATTTAGGTGGAGTGATTTCTTCCCACAAATTGTATCTGCCAAGTCAGTCACCCCACAAAAATGTAAGTCTTATAACAGGTAGGTTTCTATATGTGCATAAAAAAATACATGTGCTGAAAACGCTACAGAGAAAGGGAGACAGGAATTCATATATTTGTTTACTTTAAGAACACATGGTGAACTTTTTCAACAAAAAAATGACTAGATTTGTAACTCTCACCATATATAATGCAAAAGGCAATACAAATTATATACCATGCCTACAGTGAAATGCTTGTATTTCTATTCTGTTTGGGTTATTTTTCTCCATCATATTAGGATTAGTAGTCAGAGTCTAGTAGGGTATGGTTAGGGTCAGGGAGGAAACGGTTTCTTATTTTCCAATGAACATGAGACAGCAGTGCTGAATTCTCTTTGTATGTAAACTGTGGCTTCTGAAGGCTAAGTGTCTACCCATGTGGACTGTGAAGCCATTTGGTCATTCTCCATTTTTCATGGTGTTTCTTGCTGCTTCACCGGGAGTTTGGTATTTGCTTCACGAAATACAAGGAGTTCAACTGGAAAAGAGTGCTGGAGGGAGTTATGTCACGTGTGGTGTGTCATTGTTTGCAGGAGAATGCAGCAACCATGCTTCTATCCCACATAGTTTGCCCGCTTGACCATAGCACTTGATTCTGAACATTGCTCTGAAACCTCTGCATATAACATGATGCCTTTACATATAAGGGTCTGTTGGTAGCACCATGTCAGTCACAAGCCATTTGGAAGACAATGACAGATCCACAGGGCCACACCACAGATGTTTTGTCACACACCTGCACACCACAGCTCTAGGCGCACTACTCACTAGGCTCCAACATACTGGCATCTCTGTTCTACACCATTTTCATGAAACCCAGTCAACCAAGGCTGTCTGATATACTCATGATCAGCAACAGGAGATCCAAAGTTCTCCAGTGCCATCTGGTAATGGGAATTTCAAAAATTTCATGGTATTTATCTAGCCATTTTTCATGGATGATGTTGGAAGCCCTGTGGGTTTCAATTCATTCAGGAACCATTAAATGGTGAGGAAGCTCATTTCAATGAAAACTCTACAAAACTTTTACAGGCAAGGCTTCCCAAAGAGTGGCCAAAAGGTCACATGAAGCCAGGCACATTGAGGTCTAAATGTGAGATCCATGTGTGTCTTGACTCTCAAATATGGCTGCCAATTATTTGAGAATAAAATCATGTGATATCCTGGCTGAGATTCCCAGTGCTCTGTGGAGAGCCACCCTGGGCCTATTTCTCAATTTCGAAGGGTTCCTCTCATGCGTGGCCTCCTAAAATCCCAAAACAATTCATGGCAATACTTCTATGAGGTCAGTTCCAGAACTCAGTTTCTGGGGGCAATCACACCAGAGTTCAAGCTCAGGTGGACTCAGTAATCTCTTGCAACCACCACACAAATGTCCACAATTAAAACCAAAATAATCCCACATGGCTCTCATTTTCTTCCATATAGACACTCCTCATAACCTCTGGCTGGAGTTTTCCATGAGGGGCACAGCCCTAGACAGTTTCCAAAATAACCTCCCTTGCCCCTCTTTTGCCTAATGTTAGGGTTGCCTGGACACCCTTCCTGTAAACCAGGCGTGATCAAATAGGCCTGCCATTAATAATACTCTGTTTCTCCAATTTGAGCCCTTCTGATTGTTGGGTTTAGATTCTTTATGTGAATTGGAGTCGTGAGCTTTGATTCTTTATGTGAATTGGAGTCATGGGCTTTGAAAAACTCATTTGACCCAATGGATCCCTATTCTCACTTGATGAATGTCAGGAACCTTACAGAAGAAGGCTAGACACTTCATTCACAATTACAGCAATTTTGGCAAATTTGGTTTTGGATGCACACATTGGATCATTCTTTAGATCCATCAGGTGCTGGGAATCTAAGCCACAGCCTCACATAGGGCCAAGAGGCTGATTCAGACACATCCCTTTCCAAAGCAATTAAGCAAAGAGCCACAGTTGATGCCCATTCATTTCCATTTGAAAACTGTTTTCTTCAGGCTTCATAAAGGTGTGGCCTAAGGTAAAGACCTTCCTGACATTCAGGGAAAAAGAAGAATAGGTAAGCAAAAGGCCAAAAGCAGGGTTTCTCTACTGAGACTTTCGTGGTCACACTGATATCTGAGTTTTCTGAGATGCTGGCCATTCCTTTCAGCTATCAAGTAAATTGCCATGTCAAAGAGCTTGGAGGTGGTACATATCTTGGACACAAAACCATGAGCCTATTCTGGAGAGTGCCCAGAATTCAGGAAGAAAACAGGAACTTAAGAAGATATTAGGTGTTGCCCATTCTTAAGGCAAGCCAGAGTCCATTCATAAATTGGGCAGGATGAATGCTGGGGAGCTTTCTACTAGACAGGGCACATCCATTGATGCAATCTCTTTTCTACTCTCCACATCAACGGACACAATGGGATACACAGACATAGAAAAATTCGCCTTGTCAAATGACTTACTAGATCAGTCAACTCCAAAACAAACAAATTGCCTTCCCTACCTATTCTCAGAACATGAGAGAAAACCACAAATCCACACGCACACCCACAAAGGCACCTCATTCTCTCAAGTAGTTCTGTGACTATCCGCAGTGTCCTCTGACTGGTGGGCCATACTATGTTCTCAGATCTGGACTTCTTGGCCAAATCTGTGATGTTGTCAGGAGCCAGCGGTGAGCCACTACCTGCTTTCTCAGGATAGGCCCCTCTTCAGAGCTTTCCTGGTATTTGGCCATCATCACATCTGTAGGTACCAAAAAGAATGACTCTGTCCTTGGAAAATCAAAACAAGTGAGACCACTGGGACTGGGACTGGAACTGGCTTTGGTGCTTGGCTTCCTGGATCCCAAGTTCAGAGTCTTCAAACACCAAAGAAGTGAGGTGATGTCACTTCCTTCAGGAACTCAATGAGGTCACTGCCTTGGCAACCAATTTGTCCTAACAGTTGCTTCCAAGGGTCCCATGAGATGGAGGCTGCCCCTACTTCCTGTGACACGTTCACAAGTTAGAATGGTATATCAACCATAGGCACCTGGGAACAGCTCTCCACACAGGCCTGGTTTGGTACATCTTCTCTACATTAAGAAGTGAGAGGCTGATTCAGACAAAAACGTTTGTCCTGACCAGGTTGTTTGCCATGGAAAATGACTTTTGCTTTCTCAGGTTCTTCATAGCTGCCTACATCTTCTCCAGGGATCATTTCTGAATGGACCTTTGAGATTCTCAGCAGATGGAAGATCCCCTACATTCCTGTATTTAAAACCAACTTTGTCGCTTTTCTTCTGTAAAGTTTGATTGAGGGAAAAGTGTATGGTTATGGTTAATAACATGTTCAAATTGGTTTATGGATCATTCTGCTGGATGAATAATGGTATTTTGAAACTGTGATATTTCCAATAATATAGAGGTGAAATATAAGTTTGAAAACAGAAATCTAGGTAAGATTTGAAGCCCAAAAGGGCATTTTGCCCTTGATTGGAACACTTAGTTTTGAATTACGTTCTGCAAAGATGTCTCAGCTAAATCGATAATCACTGGCATAGGACCTTGTACCTTGGATGATTGAATGTCGAAGAGAACATCCACTTAAACAGGGACAGTGGGTAGGATTAGGAAGATAGTCGGTAGGTTTTGGAAGTAGAGTGAGTATACTATTTGGACAAATTGTTCTTTAGCAATAGGCTTTCGGGTAGAGAGTGCTTGTAAATGTCACCACATGTTAAGAGTCAGTCACAATGATGAAGTGGGGAAAATAGGTAGGAAACCAGCTATCAATAGAGACATTACAAAATCAGGCAAATTATAATTTAAGTGATAGGATTAGGCATTATCAACAGGGTTGAGGTTGAATATATAATCTTAGGAAGAAACAAATAAATAGTCACCAATAGGATTGCCATTTGAGACCATTTGGCAACCTGGACATGGATGTTTTTAGTAATCCATGCTCACTTTCCATTTAGGCTTTGGTACAATCATAAGTGTAAACTTTTCATTTTGTGTCCAGAATATTACTGTGATTAAATGTATATGGAGGTCAAGTGAAATGAATATTTCTTCCACCATTTCTGGGAGCAATATTTTGAAGACGTATAAATTAGTATTTTGGGTACAAAGAGGTGTACCCTGTGTCTATGAATATAGATAAAATGCATGAATAGACCATACAGTGAATAAATAATATAACAGGTTCCACTTTAAATAATGTATTGAATTGATATCTAAAAATATATAAGAAATCTTATATTTATATACAATCATTCATTCCAACCAGTTATACATCTAATGGTAATATTAGGGTGATGGTTATCATGAAAAGTGTGTGAGTTTTGCTTCAAAAGTGATGATGGAAATCGAAAATAATGTGTTTGGAAAGAAGCCTCATGAAAAGACCAGTCAAGAATCATGAAGGATTACATGTGTTCTGAAGCAGGAATTGATTTAATGTGAAACAGATGCCTATATATTTGCTAATTGTGGAAGAAATATACATCCTATCATGTGCATAAACTGAAGAAATAGTAATGTACCTGTGTTGAATAAAAATGAAAGTCAAAATACACATCATGTCCCATAGAAATCTACTTGCATTGATGTGAAACTGGGTCAGTTTTGGTAGAAATATTAGGATTTGAATGCACCATTTACTGAAGATAGTTTTCTGTACTAGCAAACAAATATGTATTTCAGGTGGATGAATATTTCTGAGAATAATCTTGTAAAAGATGATTATAAATCCACATACATGAATATGAATGAATTTAGGGAGTGTATAATAAGACACATGTATTTCATATATTTCATATTTGAAAAATCTGGAGAGTGTATATATATATATATATATATATATATATATATATATATATATATACACAAAGAAAACACACACACAGACATTAAAAATTAGCAATATATATGTCAATAATTCATCATGAAATATATATCATCCACAGACCCTAAAATAATCATTTTACTGAACATGGATTTATGTATAACGTTGTTCAACTAGGAGGCTCACGCATAGGTTGAATTTTCAGTTTCAACAGCATTTAGGAGGAGTGATCTCTTCTCACAATTTGTATTTGCCAAGTCAGTCACCTCACAAAAATGTACGTGTGATACCAGGTATGATTCTATATGTGCATATATAAATACATGTGCTGAATAGGCTACAGAGAAAGGGAGAAAGGAATTCACACAGTTGTTCACGTTAAAACACATGGAGAACTATTTCAATTAAAAATTGACTAGATTTATTACACCTACCCTTTATCATGCAAAAGGCATGTCCGAATATACACCATGCCTCATTTGAACTGCTTGTATTTCTATTCAGTTTGGGTAGTATTTCTCCATCATATTATGATTAGTAGTCATAGTCTAATAGGGTATCAGTTAGTGTCAGGGATTCAGTATTTCGAATGGAAAATTGGAAAATGAATCCAATGTGTATGCAAATATATGCTACACAAAATATCTTCCACTCTCATCCAGAATATTGACTTGAAATTACCTTCCCCCCAAGAGAGACATAAAGAGAGGAGAAGAGTTAGAAAACCTGTGAATACATATTTGTAAAGGAAAATGCTCAGGAGTTCAAACCTTGGAGGTGGTAGAGAATTTTCCGAAAGTAAGGAACAGGGTAAACACTCCACAAACATGGAGCTCTGTTGTCCTGAAGACTTCTTGATAAACTGCCTCTGAGTTTGGGCAATTGAAATATATATTGTTGTCAGGAAATTTAGCTTCCTTTCTACTGACAGCATCAAACCTGGGTCTGCATCTATGTGACCTGGAGGACATGGTTTCTTATTTTCCAATGAACATGAGGCAGCAGTGCTTAATTCACTCTTTGTAGGTAAACTGTGGCCACTGGGGGCTAAGTGTCTCCCCGTGTGTACAGTAAAGCCATTTTGTCATCCTCCAATTTTCGTGGTGTTTCTTGCTGCTGCACTGGGATTTTGGTATTTGCTTCATTAAATACAAGGAGTTAAACTGGGACACAGTGCTGTAGAGAGTTCTGCCATGTGTGGTGGGTCAGGGTCTGCAGGAGAATGCACCAACCAGGCTTCTATCCCTCATAACTTGCCACCTTGTCCATAGCAACCTGATTTTTAGCATTGCCCTGAAACTTCTCCATATAACAAGATGCCTTTACATACAAGGGTCTGCTGGCTGCACCATGTCAGTTATAAGCCATTTGGAAGACAATGGCAGATCCACATGGCTCCAACACAGATGGTTTATCACAAACTTGCACACCACTGCTCTATGCCCAGTACTCAGGAGGATCCAACTTACTGGCATCTCTGTTCTACACTATTTTCATGAAACCGAGTCAATCAACGAACTGTCTGGAAAACTCATGATGAGCAAGACAACATCCAGAGGTTCTCCAGTGCCACCTGGTTATGGGAATTTCAAAAATTTCATGGTATTTATCTAGCCATTTTTCAAGGATGAAGTTGGATGCACTGTGGGTTTCAATTCATTCAGGAACCATTAAATGGTGAGGAAGCTCATTTCATTGCATGTTCTGGAGAACTTTTACAGGCAAGTCTTCCAAAAGAGTGGCCAAAAGGTCACATGTAGTCAAGCCCATTGAGGTCTACAATGTGAGGTCCATGTGTGTTTTGACTCTCAACTATGGCTGCCAGGTCTTTCAGAATAAAATACTGTGATATCCTGGCTGAGATTCCCAGTGCTCTGTGGAAAGCCACCCTTGGCCTAGATCTCAGTTTCCAAGGGCGACTCTCATGGGTGGCCTCCTAAAATCCCAACACAATTCATTGCAATACTTCTTTGAGGTCAGTTCCAGAACTCAGTCTCTAATGAGAATCACACCAGAGTTCAAGCCATGGTGGACCCAGTCATCTCTTCCAACCGCCACACAAATGACCACAAGTAATTCCAAAACACTCCCACATGTCCCTCATCTTCTTCCATATAGACACTCATCATAACCTCTGGCTGGAGGTTTCCATGAGGGGCGCAACCCAAGACAGTGTCCAAAATAAGCTCCATTGCCTCTCATTTGCCTATAGTCTTGGTGGCCTGGACACCCTTCCTGTGATCCAGGAGTGATCAAAGAGGCCTGCCCTTAATTGTGTCACACTTCTCCATTTTAAGGCCTAATGATTGTCGGGTACAGATTCTTTATGTGAATTGGAGTCATGTGAAAACCCAAACACCTTTGACCTAGCCTCTGCAGGGGTTTGAAAAAATTATTTGACCCAAAGGATCCCTATTCTCACTTGATGGATGTCAGGAATCTAACAGAGAAAGGCAAGAAACTTCAAACACAATGACTGCTCTATTTGCCCTTTTGGTTTTGAATTCACACAAGGGATCTTTTTTAGATCTATCAGGTGCTGATAAAGTAAGCCACAGCCTCACACAGGGCCAAGAGGCTGAACCAGATCCCTTTACAAAGCAATTAAGACAAGATCCCCAGGTGATGCCCATTCATTTCCATTTGAAAACTGTTTTCTTCAGGCTTCACAAAGGGTTGACCTGAGGCAATGACCTTCCTGACATTCAGAGTAACAGAACCTTAGGTAAGCAAATGGCCCAAAGCAGGGTTTCTCCAGTGAGACTTTCCTGGTCACACTTATATCTCAGTTTTTGAGATGGTCCCTTTCCCATCAGCTATCTAGTACATGGCCATGTCACAGAGTTTGGAGGTGGTACATATCCTAGACACAAAACCATGAGCATATTCTGGAGAGTGGCCAGAATTCGGGAAGAAAATAAGACGTATATATTAGTATTGGGGGTACAATTATTTGTACCCTGTGTCTATGAATATAGAGATAATTTACGAATAGACCACATTGTGAATAAAAAATATAACTGGTTCCAACTTTAAATAATGGATTAAATTGATATCTGAATATATAAAGGAAACCTTATATTGATATAAAATCATTCATTCCAACCAGTTATACATCCAATGGTAATAATAGTGTTATGGTTTATCATGAAGAGTGTGTGAGTTTTGCTTCAAAAGTGATTATGGAAATCTGAAATAAAGTTTTTGGAAAGAAGTCTCATGAAAAGACCAGTCAACAGACCTGGAGGAATACATGTGTTCTGAAGAAGGAAGTGATTGAAAGTGAAACATATGCCTATTAATTTCTGAACTTTTGGATGAAATATATATAATATGATATACATAAACTGAAGAAATAGTAATCTACCAGTGTTGAATAAAAATGAACGTCATGATACACATAATGTACCAAAGGAATCTATTTGCATTGATGTTAAACTGGGTCAGTTACTGTAGAAATGTTAGGATTTGTATGCACCATTCACTGAAGTTAGTTTTCAGTACTAGGAAACAAATATGTATTTCAGGTGGCGAATATTTCTGAGAATAATCTTGTGAAAAGTTGATTTTAAATCCACATACATGAACATGAATGAATTTAGGGAGTGTAAATAAAACACATATATTTCATATTTTGAAAAATCTGGAGAATATATATATATATATATATATATATATATATATATATATATATATATATATACACATATATATACACAAAACAAACACCCAGAAATTAAAAAGTAGCAATATATTTGCCAATCCAAATTCATCATGAAATATATATCATCAACCGATGCAAAAATATTTATTTCACTGACCATTGATTTACATATAATGCTGTTCTACAAGGAAGCTCACCCATAGGTTGAATTCTCAGTTCCAACAGCGTTAATGAGCAGTGCTCTCTTCTCAGATTTTGTATCTGCCAAGTCATCCACTTCACAAAAATATAAGTGTGATATTAGGTAGGATTCTATAGGTGCATATAAAAATACATGTGCTGAATAGGCTAAGAGAATATGAGTCAGGAATTCACATATTTCTTAACTTTAACAACACATGGAGAACTATTTCAATTAAAAATTGACTAGATTATAACACCTACCCTTTATCATGCAAAAGGCAAGTCCAAATATACACCATGCCTCCACTGAACTGCTTGTATTTCAATTCAGTTTGGGTTATTTTTTTCCATCATATAAGAATTAGGAGTCAGATTCTAGAAGGGTATGTGTTAGTGTCAGGGATTCAGTATTTCGAATGTAAAATTGGAAAATGAATCTAATGTGTATTCAAATATGTGTTACACAAAAATCTTCCAACTCTCATTCAGAACAATGCCTTCACATTACCTTCGCCCCAAGTGAGACACAATTACAGGAGAAGAGTTAGAAAATATGTGAATACATATCTGGAATGGAAAATGCTCAGGAGTTCACATCCTTGGAGATGGTAGAGGAGTTTCCAAAAGTAAGGGATAGGGTAAAAACTCCACAAACATAGAGCTCCTCCGGCCTAAAGACTTCTGGAGAAACTGCCTTTGAGGTTGGGCACTTGAAAAAAATGTTGTTTTCATTAGCATTAGCTTCCTTTCTAGTGAGACCATCAAACCTGGGTCTGCATCTATGTGACCTGGAGGACATGGTCTCTTATTTTCAAATGAACATGAGGCAACAGTGCTGAATTCTCTCTTTGTAGGTAAACTGTGGCCCCTGGGGGTTAAGTGTCTCCCCGTGTGGACTGTGAAGCTATTTGGTTATCCTCCACTTTTCATGGTGTTTCTTCACATGCAGTGGGAGTTTTGTATTTGCTTCACAAAATACAATGAGTTCAACAGGGACACAGTGTTGCAGCGATTTCTCACACGTTTGTTGGGTCAGGGACTGCAGGAGAATGCACCAACCAGGCTTCTATCCCACATAGCTTGTCCCCTTTACCATAGCTTTCTGATTCTGAACATTGCTCTTAACCCTCTTCATATAACAAGATGCCTTTACATACAAGGGTCTGCTGGCTGCACCATGTCAGACACAAGACATTCGGAAGCCAATGGAAGATCCACATGACCCCACCACAGAAGTTTTAGCACGCACCTGCACACCACTGCTCTAGGCCCACTACTCAGCAGGCATCAACTTACTAGCATCTCTCTTCTACAACATTTTCATGAAACCCAGTCAATCAAGGCACTGTCTGGTACCCTCATGGTCAGCAACAGGACATCCAAAGTCATGCATTGCCACCTGGTCTTGGACCAAATGTTCTTTAGCAATAGGGTTTATGTTAGAGAGTGAATGTCAATGTCAGCAAATGTGAAGGGTCAGTCACAATGATGAACTGGGGAAAATATTTAGGGAAGCAGATATCAATAGAGACATTAGAAAACCAGGCAAAGTATAAAGTGAGTGATAGAATTTGATATTTTCAACAGGGTTGAGGTTGAATATATTAGATTAGGAAGAAACAAATATGCAGTCACCAATAGGATTGACATTTGAGAGCATTAGGCAAACTGGACATGGATGTTTTTTGTAATCCATGGTCACATTCCATTTAGGCTTTGGTAGAAACTAAATGTGACCTTTGTATTTGTGTCCAGAATATTATTGTGATAACATGTATATGTAGAACAGGTGACATGACTATTTCTTCCACCATTTCTGGGAGCAATGTTTTGAAGATGTATAAATTAGTATTCGGGGTACAAAAAGGTGTACCCTGTGTCTATGAATATAGAGATAATACATAAATAGACCATAAGGTGAATAAATAATATAACTGGTACCACTTTAAATAATGGATTTAATTGATATCAGAAAATATATAAGAAATCTTATATTGATATACAATCATTCATTCCAACCAGGAATATATCTAATGGTGATATTAGGGTTATGGTTTATCATGAAGTGTGTGTGAGTTTTGCTTCAAAAGTGATTATGGAAATCGAAAATAATGTATTTGGAAAGAAGTCTCATGAATAGACCAGTCAAGAATCATGGAGGAATATGTGTGTTCTGAACCGGGAAGTTATTGAAAGTGAAACAAATGCGTATAAATTTTCTAACTTGTGGACGAAATATATACCCTATGTTGTGCATAAAATGAAGAAATAGTAATGTACCAGTGTTGAATGAAAATGAACATCATAATACACATCATGTCCCATAGGAATCTACTTGCATTGGTGTCAAACTGGATCAGTTACTGTAGAAATATTAGGACTTGTATGAACCATTCACTGTAGTTAGTTTTCAGTACTAGGAAACAAATATGAATTTCTGGTGGATGAATATTTCTGAGAATAATCTTGTGATAAGTAGATTATAAATTCACATATATGAACATGAATGAATTTAGGGAGTGTAAACAAAATACATATATTTCATATTTTGAAAAATCTGGCGAGTGTTTTGTGTGTATATGTATATACACACAAAACACACACACAGACATTAAAAAGTAGCAATGTATATGCCAATGGACATTCATCGTGAAATATATATCATCCATAGATCCAAAAATACTCATTTTACTAAACATGGATTTCTGTATAATTTTGTTCTACTAGGAAGTTCACCCATAGGTTGAATTTTGAGTTCCAACAGACTTTTGGAGGAGTAATCTGTTCTCACAATTGGTATCTCCCATCAGACTCCTCACAAGATTGTAAGTGTGATACAATGTAGGATTATGTATGTGCATATAAAAATACACGTGATGAAAGGGAGACTGGAATTCACATATTTGTTAACTTTAAAAACACATGGAGAACTATATCAACAAAAAATTGACTAGATATTTTAGTCCTACCCTGTATAATGCAAAAGGTAAGTCCAACTATACACCATGCATCCTCTGAACTGCTTGTATTTCTATTCCATTTTGCTTATTTTTCTCCATCATACTAGAATTAGTAGTCAGAGTCTAGTAGGGTATGTGTTAGTGTCAGGGATTCAGTATTCTAAATGGAAAATTGGAAAATGAATCCAATGTGTATGCAAATATGTGCTACACAAAAATCTTCCCACTCTCATCCAGAACAATGCTTTGAGAATACCTTCACCCCAAGTAAGACACAATTAGAGGAGAAGAGTGAGGAATTCTGTGAATACAAATCTGGAATGGAATATGCTCAGGAGTACATAAAGTTGAAGGAGGTAGAGGAGTTTCCAAAAGTAAGGGATAGGGTCAAACCTCTCCATATAACAAGATGCCTTTACATATAAGGGTCTGCTAGGTGCACCATGTCAGTCACAAGCGATTTGGAAGCCAATGGCAGATCCATATGGCCCCATCACATATGTTTTATCACACACCTGCCCACCACTGCTCTTGACTCACTACTCAGAAGGCTCCTACGTACTGGCATCTCTGTTCTACACCTTTTTCATGAAACCATGTCAATCAAGGCACTGTCTGGAATACTCATAATCAGCAACAGGACATCCAAGTTTCTCCAGTGGCAACTGGTCATGGGAATTTTAAAAATTTTATGGTATTTATCTAGCCAATTTTCAAGGATGAAGTTGGATTCACTGTGGGTTTCAATTCATTCAGGAACCATTAAATGGTGAGTAAGCTCATTTTAATGAATGCTCTGGAGGACTGTCACAGGAAAGACTTCCCAAAGACTGGCCAAAAGGTCACATGAAGCCAGGCCCATTGAGGTCTACAATGTGAGGTCCATGTGTGTTTTGACTCTCAACTATGGCTGCCAAGTCTTTCAGAATAAAATCATGTGATATCCTGGCTGAGATTCCCAGTGCTCTGTGGAAAGCCACCCTGGGCCTACATCTCAGTTTCCTAGGCGACACTCATGTGTGGCCTAATAAAATATCGACAAAATTCATGGCAATACTTCTCTGAGGTCAGTTCCTGAGCTCAGTCTCTAAGGGGAATCACACCAGAGTTCAAGCCCAGGTGGACCAAGTCATCTGTTACAAATTTGATAAAAAGGTCCACAATTAAAACCAAAACACTCCCACATGTCCCTCATCTTCTTCCATAGACACACTCATCATTACATCTGACTGGAGGTTTCCATGAGGCGTGCAGCTCAGGAAAGTGTCCAAAATAAGCTCCCTTTCCCCTCATTTGCCTAAAGTCAGGCCTGGACACCATTCTTGTGAAGCAGGAGTGATCATATAGGCCTGCCGTTAATGCTGCTCCACTTGTCCAATTTGAGGCCTAATGACTGTGGGGTTTAGATTCTTTATGTGAAATGGAGTCATGAGAAAACCCAAGCAACTATAGGTTCGCCTCTGCAGGGCTTTGAAGATCTTTTTTGACCCAAAGGATTCCCATTCTCACTTAATGGAGGTCAGAAACTTTACATAGGAAGGCGAGAGACTTTATGCAAAATAAGTGCTCTATTGGCAATTTTGGTATTGGATACACACATAGGATCTTTCTTTTAATCCATCTGGTGCTGAGAATCTAAGCCACAGTCTCACAAAGGGCCAAGGATCTGATTCAGACACATCCCTTTCCAAAGCAATTAAGGAAACAGCCACAGGTGATGACCATTCATTTCCATTTGAGAACTCTTTTATTCAGGCTTCACAAAGGGGTGGCCTGAGGCAGAGTCCTTCCTGACATTCAGGGCAATAAAACAATAGGTAAGAAAAAGGCCCAAAGCAGGGTTTCTCTACTGAGACTTTACTGGTCACACTGATATCTGAGTTTTCTAAGAAGCTCGCCATTCCCTTCAGCTATCCAGTACATGGCCATGTCACAGAGCTTGGAGGTGTTACATATCTTGGACACAAATCCATGAGCCTATTCTTGAGAGAGGCCAGAATTCAGAAAGAAAATAGGAAATTAGGAGGATAGCAGGTGTTGTCCATCCATAAAGCAAGCCGCAGTCCATTCATAAATTGGCAGGATGAATGCTGAGATACTTTCTGCTAGACAGGACACATCCATTGATGCATTCTCTCTTCTCATGTCTACAACCACAGACACCATTGGATATACAGACATAGAAACACACACCTTGTCAAAGGACTTACTAGAAAATGTTCACTAAATCCAAACAAACTGCCTTTCCTACCTATTCTCAGAAAAAGGGAAAACCACAAACCTACACCAACAGCCACTGAGGCACCTCCTTTCCCCAAGTAATTCTGAGAATATCTGGAGTGTCCTCTGACTGGTGGGCCATAGTATGTTCCCTCAAAATGGCATGTCCTGTCTCAGATCTGTTCTCATTAGCCAACACTATGAAGTTGTCAGGAGCCAGCAGTGAGCAACTACCTTTTTTTCCCAGGAAAGGTTCCTCTTCAGAACTCTCTTGGCATTTTGGCACCCTCATATCAGTAGGTACCAAGAAAGACTGACTCTGTCCTTGGTAAATCCAAACAAGTGAGACCCATGGGACTGGGACTGGGACTGGCTCTGTGTTCCTGGCTTCCTGGATCCCAAGATCAGAGAGTTCCATCAACAGGGAAGTGAGGTGAGGTCACTTCCTTCAGGAACTGAATGAGGTAACTGCCTTGGCAACCACTTTGTACTAACAGTTGCTTCCAAGGGTCCAAGGAGATGCAGGCTGCCCCTACTACCTGTGACAGTTTCACAAGATAGAATGGTATATCAACCATAGGCACCCAGGAACAGCTACCCACACAGGCGTGGTTTGGTCCATCTTCTCTACATTAAGAAGGGAGAGGCTGATTCAGACACAACCCTTCATCCTGACCAGGTTGTTTGACATGGAAGATGTCTTTTGCTCTCTCAGGTCCTTCATAGCTGCCTACATCTTCTCCATGGATCATATCTGCATGGACCTTTGAGGTACTCAGCAGGTGAAAGTTCCCCTACATTCTTGTATTGTATGACCAAGTCTGTGCCTGCTCTTCTGTAAAGTTACATTGAGGGAAGAGGGTATGGTTAGGATTAAAAACATGTTCGATTTGTGTTAAGAATCATTTTGCTGAATGAATAATGGTATTGGGAACCTGTGATATTTATAAGAATATAGAGGTGAAATATTGTAATGGTCGGGCGAGCATAGGAGGAAGAGACCACCAAAAGACTGTATCATGCAACAACAAAGGGTTTATTGCAGGTCCAGCATGCTGGGGCACAGAGCTCACTTGAATAGAGCAAAGAGCCCTGAGAACAGCTTAAGCAGAGCTTATATACTTTCCTTGGAGAAGTCAGGGATGGAAGTTTATTGATGCCTCAGGGCAAGTGGGCGGTTTGCTTTCAACCAGGTTACAGAGTACATTCTGTAGTTTGGCAGTTGGTGACAGCACATTCTGGGAACAAGATTAGCAAACAGTTCTCAAGTTTTCAACAGTGTTTTGTTAAGCATACAGAAAAACAGGAAGTGACAGGTACCTATTTTATTAACCTTTCATTATCCAATTTTTCTTCGGGTTACTTTTAATCATAAAAGTGATCATTGAGGGGTATTACATTTTATATCTGCTAGTGGGGTATATTGTTGTCTGATTACCATAAATTGAAGTTGTCCAATTTCAGCTTGGAGAAAGGAAACTACATTGTTGAGACAACAGGGTCCTATAGTTCGCAATAATATGAGGATTATTAATGGACATGCCAGGGCTGATTAAAGCATAGTTAACCCGAAGGAATGTGTGAACCAAGACTCAAACCACCCTTTTTGGGCCTCTCTCTCTCCTTGACACTCTTAAAGGCATTTTCTTAATATACTCATAGGTTCTTTTACAACTCCAGTATGGTCGGCATAAAAACAACATTCTTCTCTCAATGCAGCACAAAGTCCCCGTTCTCTCATGAATAGGAGGTTTAACCCTTGCCTGTTCTGTAAAACAACTTCAGAGAGAGAGGTTAAAGATTCCTGCAAAGCTGTGATGGAGGTTTCTAATATCTTTATATATTGGTATATTGCTGCTTCTAATTGGGTCATTTGTTGTGTCCCATGGACTAGGGCAGTAGTTCCTGTGCCCACTCCTGCAGCAAATCCTATTCCTAATAGGATGGCTAAAGAGAGAGATACAGGTTCCGGGCACAACTGGGTTGTATGCCCTCCTATTTGATCTTTAAAAGTACCTGCGTCATCATAGAGCACTATGGGAAACATCTGCACCATTACATAATTAATTAATTAATCTGTTAACCATTTCATGAAAACATAAACAATGTTTAAGTATATATAATCTTTCTGTTGTAGGGACAGACAAGGCAAGGCACATAAGATAGCACTGAAGAAAGGGAAACAGTCCTATTTCATTGCAAACGGACTTAGAGAGCATTGCTTCTGTTGTAATCAATTAATTCCCTGAACTCAAGTTTAGGTTGTTTCAGAATTTGTACCCAACATGTAAGGGAAGGGACTCAGAAGTTCACAGTCTGCAGAAGTTCACAGAAAGCAGTTTTTGTTTCTGTTATTTTTTCCTTTGTTCTGGGCAAGTTAAATTTTCAAGGACAACTGAAAGGGGGAGAGCTTTCTTTTTCTCTATTATTTTCTCCCTGCCAGCTGTTACCATGAAGCCTAGTTGGTAACTTCTTTATCTTAGAATTGTAGCCATCTATGTGAAGCCCCAATTCAAGGCCAGAGGTCTTATTCACATATTTTGTGATGAACTCGTAAGGGGGTGTCTAGCTTAGGAGTGCTGATTTTTTCCAGCCACTGGCCAAGTAGAGCAGGGCAACACGAAAAGAGGAAGTTTATCTACATTGAACACTGACTTTTGGAGAAGTCATTGAAGACTTTTCTGTGGGCCTGGTACAGAGGGGGAAGACGTGGAAGGCAAGGCTGAGAGCAGCTCTGTAGATCTGAGAATGAGGAAGGAGAGGTGTAAAAGAATAGTGGGAAAGGGGTTTCGGATTTTTCTAGCAAGAAAAACTTGAGCAGTAGAAAAGGTAGAGCAGAGGGGACGACAGGAGTGAGGATCCCAAAAAGCCTGTGAGGGACTTTAAATTCTTAGTCACCTGTTTTCAGTAATGACAAAGCAACTTTAAAGGCCATTTTCATTTCATCTTGGATAGGGGTCTGAGGGATCTCCTCAGCTGGTTTGAGCTTTGGGTTAGCTGGTAAGAGGACCTGATGGGACCTGCTGTGGGCACCGACTGGATAAGAGAGGAGTTAGTAGGTGGAGGGGTACCTCAGTACCTGATACCTCAGCAAGGGGGCACTGGTCTGAGGACTAGCAGAGGTTTTGATTTTTGATCTAGTAATTGGAGGGGATAAATCAGGTTGCTGAGGTGGGAGTGACAGCAGAGAGTCTGGAGCAGAAGGCTGAGGGTTAGGATCTATTGGAGAAGCATAGTTCAGAATGTGAGCAAAGGAGGGAAAAGGCCTCAATATAGGAGAATCTCCTTCCACCTTTTTGAGCACTTGCAGAAGCTAAAAAGATCACGCAGAATTTGAGGATCTAGAGACCACTCTGAGGGCAATCAGTTTTGGTTGTCTAATTGGTAATATGGCCAATGCTGTGTATTGAATTTGATGAAGAGTTTGGGTTCCTCCAGGTAGTCCCTGTATGCTAACATCCCCATGACTTACAGAAGAAGTCGGCTTTTCCTCCACACAGCTGTGGCTGTTTCTGGCTTTGATAGTCCACTGGGAAAACAGTAATCTAGCTTAGCCAACCTGCATCTGGCTGGCATGTCCCTACACCATAATGTTTGTTTCCATTATCTATGAAACGGAAGGGATTTAATGGAAATTTATTGGGATACGCTTTATCAGGGATATCCCAATAGGAAAAACCTATAGCCAGCTGACAAATATCTGGGTGTTGAGATGGTAAACAGGTCTCTAAAGGGGCTGTATGCAAGATAGACTATTCTTCTTTTCTATGAGGATTTGTGATCAGCCATCGCTGCTGAATGGGCTGATGAGGGTTAGGACTACTGGTTGCCAATGGGAGAGTCTATAGCTTTATCCACATGCCAAATACGCTATTTGAAAGGGTTACCAGTCATTTCCAGTTTCCAGAAAGAGTCTGGACAGGGCACAGGCATGAGATGAGAGGCATGGATCCAGGAAGTGATTCCATCTACTTTTATTGCTGTAGGTGTTATAAGTAGCACCTGGTAAGTTCTTTTCCAGCGGGGTTCCAGGGATGACACCTGATGTTGTCTTATGTAGATGAAGTCTCTTACTTGATGTCAATGTGGAGTCCCCTCGTCCCCTGGTTGGTAGGCCGTCGCCAGCTGTTTTAACAGGTATCACTGAGTTCTTTCAAAAGCTTTAAGTCTGTAAGGAAGGGGGTGTGGAATGGATCCATAGGTCTTAGAGTTGGGGTTAGGTCCCTTACTGATGGAGGGGCACCATAGAGAATTTCACAGGGGGAGAGGTTACACAAAGAAACAGAGGGAGTATTTCTTGCATGAAACAGAGCATAAGGCAGGAGCATAGTCCAATCTTTTATGCTGGTCTCTAAGCTTAATTTCATTAAGGTCTCTTTAATGGTTCTATTTATTTTTTCTACCTGTCCTGAGTTCTGGGGTCTATAAGCATGATGTAACTACCAATTAATCACCAGGGTACTGGTTAACCCATGACTTACCTGAGTCATGAACGCCAGTCCATTATCATACCCTATTACATTAGGCAGGCCGTATCTTGGAAAAATATCTTTCAGGATGATCTTGACCACCATTTGCGCCATGTTTTTTTTTCTTCATTTTTTTTTCCTGTTGGGAAGGCTTCAATCCATCCTGAAAATGTATCTACAATGACTAGGAGATATTTAAGTCCATACCTTGCTGGCTTAATTTCAGTAAAGTCCACTTCCGAGAAGTGTCCTGGTCTGGTTACTCGAAGGTGCTTTCCTGCAGGAAGCTTGGAAGGGTAACCATTAACCAATTGATGGACCCGACAGCCTTTAGATACCCATTCAGTTATTTCCTTTCGCTGTGAGTCGGTTAGTGGAAAACTCTGTTCTTGATCCTTCAGGAATGCCTGTAGTTTCTTTGAACCAAGGTGAGTGAGTTGATGTACATTTTCTACTGAAATTGATAGAGCCGTGACTATAGGGGCTTTTACTGAAGGATTTAGAAATTCCACTTGGGGGCCTTCAATGTTAAAAATTATTTTGGCCCAGAGCTTGGTGAGCAGATCTCTACTTATTAATGGGGCCGGGCATTCTGGGATTACTAGGAAGGAGTGATGGATTTTTTTTCCCCCAGGTCCATGGTACTCTTATTTGTCCAAGCCCGACATTTACTGCCATTAGCCCCTTGAACTAGAGACATTTTATTTGATACAGGGCCCAATGGGGCCTTAAGGGATGACTATATTGCCCCTGTATCCACTTCATGTTTACTGGGGTCCCCTCAAATTCAAAGTTATTTACTTTCACTGTGAGTTGGTTAGTGGAGTTGGTTAGACTTCATCCACAATGAGTGCTCTTCTGCCCATTTTGGTTTTGGATGCACACATGGGATGTTCTTTAGATCCAACAGGTGATGAGAATCTAAGCCACAGCCTCACACAAGGCCAAAATGCTGATTCAGATACGTCCCTTTCCAAAGCAATTAAGCAAAGAGCCACAAGTGATGTCCACTCATTTCAATTTGAAAACTGTTTTCTTCAGGCTTCTCAAAAGGGTGGCCTGAGGCAAAGACCTTCCTGACATTCAGGGCAACAGAACAATAGGCAAGCAAAAGGCCCAAAGCAGGGTATCTCCACTGAGACTTTATTGGTCACACTGATATCTGAGTTTTCTGAGATGCTCGCCATTCCCTTCAGCTATCCAGTACATGGCAATGTCACAGAGCTTGGAGGTGGTACTTATCTTGGACAAAAAATCATGAGCCTATTTTGGAGAGTGACCAGAATTCAGGACTAAAACAGGAACTTAGGAAGATAGTAGGTGTTGCCCATCCATAGGTCAAGCCACAGTCCATTCATCAATTGGGCAAGGTGAATCCTGGGAAGCTTTCTACTAGACAGGAAACATTCATTGATGCATTCTCTTTTCTAATGTTTACAACTACGGACACAGTGGGATACACAAACATAGAAACCCTCGCCTTGTCAAACGACTTACCAGAAACAGTTCACACCAAACCAAACAAACCGCCTTTCCTACCTATTCTCAGAACATGAGACAAAACCACAAACCCACACCCACACCGACAAAGGCACCTCCTTCCCCCAAGTAGGTCTGAGACTATCCAGAGTGTTCTCTGCCTAGCGGGCCATAGTATGTTCCTCCGAATTGGCCTGTCTTGACTCAGATCTGGTCTCCTTGTTCAACTCTGTGAAGTTGAGAGGAGCCAGCGGTGAGCCACTACCTGTTTTCTCAGGAAAGACCCCTCTTCTGAGCTCTTCTGGCATTTGGCCCACCTCACATCAGTAGGTACCAAGAAAGACTGACGCTGTCCTTGGTAAATCCAAACAAGTGAGACCCTGGAACTGGGACAGGGACTAGCTCTGGGTGCCTTCCTTCCTGGATCCCAGGATCAGAGAGTTCCAAAACCAAGGAAGTGAGGTGAGGTCACTTCCTTCAGGAACTGAATGAGGTCACAGCCTTGGCAACCACTTTGTCCTAACTGTTGTTTCCTATGGTCCCTTGAAATGGAGGCAGCCCCTAATTCCTGTGACAGTTTCACAAGTTACAATCGTATATAAACCATAGGCACCTGGGAACAGCTCTCCACACAGGCCTGCATGGTCCATCTTCTCTACATTAAGAAGAGAGAGGCTCATTCAGACACAAACCTTTATCCTGACCAGGTTGTTTACCATGGAAGATGACTTTTGCTCTCTCAAGTCCTTCATAGCTGCATACATATTCTCCAGGGATTGTTTCTGCATGGACCTTTGAGGTTCTCAGCAGGTGGAAGATCCCCTACAGTCCTGTATTGTAAGACCAACACTGTCCCTGCTCTTCTGTAAAGTTAGATTGAGGGAACGGTGTATGGTTAATGTTAATAACATGTTCGATTTGGGTTAGAAATCATACTGCGGGATGAATAATGTTTTTTGGAACCTGTGATATTTGCAAGAATATATAGGTGAAATATAAGTATGAAAACAGAAAACTAGGTAAGATTTGAAACCCAGAAGGGCATTGGGCCTTTGATTGGGATACTTAGTTTTGAATTATGTTCTGCACACATGCCTCAGATAAATTGATATAAAATGGCATAGGACCTTGTACCTTGGATGATTGAATGTCAAAGAGAACATCCATTCAAAAAGAGACAGTTGGTAGGATTAGGAAGATAGTAAGTAGGTTTAGAAAAAAGAGTGATTATAGGATTTGGACCAATATTTTTTTGCAATAGGGTTTCGGTTAGAGAGTGAATGTCAATGTCAGCACGTGTGAAGATTGAGTCACAATGATGAACTGGGGAAAATATTTAGGAAAGCAGATATCAATAGAGACATTACAAAATGAGACAAAGTATAAAGTGAATGATAGGATTAGACAGTTTCATAGGGTTGAGTTTGAATATATAATCTTAGAAAGAAACAAATATGAAGTCACCAATAGGATTGACATTTGAGAGCATTAGGCAAATTGGACACGGATATTTTTTGTAATCCATGTTCACGTTCCATTTAGGGTTTGGTACAATCATAAGTGTGAACTTTGCATTTTTTGTCCTGAATATTACTGTGATAAAATGCATATGTAGATCAGGTGACATGAGTATTTCTTCCACCATTTCTGGGAGCAATATTTTGAAGACATATAAATTAGTATTGGGGGTACAAAGAGGTGTACCCTGTGTCTATGTATATAGAGACAATGCATGAAGAGACCATATTGTGAATAAATAACATAACTGATTACACTTTAAATAATGGATTGAATTGATATCTGAAAATATACAGGAAATCTTATATTGATATTCAATCATTCATTCCAACAAATTATACATATAATGGTAATATTACGGTTATGGTTTATCATGACGGGTGTGTGAGTTTTGCTTCAAAGATAATGGAAATTGAAAATAATGTGTTTGGAAGTAAATCTCATGAACAGAGCAGTCAAGAAACATGGAGGAATAGATGTGTTCTGAATCAGGAAGTGATTGAAAGTGAAACAAACGCCTATCAATTTGATAAATTGTGGATGAAATATATATCCTATGATGTGCATAAACTGAAGAAATAGTAATGTACCAGTGTTGAATAGAAATGAACTTCAAAATACACATCATGTGTCATAGGAATCTACTTGCATTGATGTGAAACTTGGTCAGTTACTGTAGAAATAGTAGGATATTTATGCACCATTTACTGAAGATAGTTTTTAGTACTAGCAAACAAGTATGTATTTCAGGTGGGTGAATATTTCTGAGAATAATCTTGTGAAAAGTTTATTATAAATCCACATATATGAATATGAATGATTTCAAAATAACAATGAAAACCAACAGTGGGAGGTAGGACAGTAAAGGGGTGGGAAATAATCAAAGAGGAAAACAAACCATGTCTCATAACAGAAATAAACATACATGACTGGAAGCATAAATCATATATCAATAATAACCCTAAATGTAAATGGCTTAAACACACCAATTAAGAGACACAGTCTAGTAGAATGGATCACAAAACAAGACCCAACAAAATGCTGTCTAGAGGAGACGCATTTGATAGGAAAAGACATACATTGGCTGAAAGTGAAAGGTTGGGAAAAATCATATCACTCATATGGACTTCGGAAACAAGCAGGAGTGTCCATACTCATATCAAATAAAATAGATATCAAGCCAAAGTTAATCAAAAGGGATAAAGAGGGCCACTACATACTGCTTAAGGGAACCATACACCAACAAGACATAACAATCATAAATATATATGCCCCAAACAATGGTGCAACTATTTTCATCAAACAAACTCTTCTCAAGTTCAAGAGTCAAATAGACCACCATACAATAATCATGGGAGGCTACAACACACCTCTCTCGCAACTGGACAGATCTTCCAAACAAAAGTTGAATAAGGAAACTATAGAACTCAATGACACAATTAACACAAATAACACAATTAATAACCTAGATTTAATTGACATATAGAATATAACACCCAAATTCAAGAAGTTACACTTTTTTCTCAGCAGCACATGGATCCTTCTCAAAAATAGAACATATATTATGTCACAGGGCAACTCTTAGAAAATATAAAGGAGTAGAGATAATACCATGCCTCTTATCTGATCATAATGGAATGAAACTAAAAATCAACAATAAAAGAAGGAAGGAAAAAGCATACATCACTTGGAGAATGAACAATAGGTTACTGAATGATCAATGGGTTATAGAAGACATCAAGGAGGAAATTAAAAACTTCTTAGTGATAAATGAAAACACAGACACAACATATTGGAATCTATGTGACACATTGAATGCAGTTCTAAGAGGAAAATTTATTGCTTGGAGTTCATTCCTCAAAAAAAAAGAAAAAAAAAAACAACATGGTGAAGGCGATCTCCCACTCACTGTCTTGACAGGGTCACAGTGAGAAAAAGTGTTGGCAAAGCCGCTCTCCCACTGTCTTGACAGGGTCATAGTGAGGATGAATGCTGGCAAAGCCACGCTGGTTGGTGGGAAACGGAAACCATGAGACACTTTTTTATGTAATTGGGACTTTTCATTTCATGCTTATGTTTCTGACAGAAGGCATGAGTATGTTAAATGCCAAACAAATTAAATTTCAGATGGCTGGAACATAACAGGTAGTTCATGCCTTGGAGGCTGTTCTACTACTCCTCAGCATATCAAGGACAAAGTAGAAGGTTGTTCTTCTATCTCAGTACAATGTGGACAAACCTGATAATGGACAACAATCATCCTTTGAAAGGTCATGAGAATTTTAGGCACAACATTGATTATATCAACTTGAACCCAAGCCCATATTTCCAGTCTCTTATAAAACCTAACCAGTATGCTTATTTCACAAAATTCACCACATGCAGTCTCATTTTTGATTAAGGAAAGTTATATTATACACTTAGGAACGATAAAACATATAAAGATATATTTTTCTCTTTTTATAAACCCTTTCTTACTTTACATAGGGATATATGATGAGCATAGTTAATATTGGTGGAAAGTGGATTGATTTTTATAACTTACTTTCTATTGAGAAAGATTATAAAGATATGAGAACTAGTGCACCTTCACTGAGAAACAAAGAAAATCTTTGAGAAAGCAGCTCAACCAGTTTTATGAGAATAAATTTAAGAATTAATTAAAACAGCTTTATAAGACACACTTTTAGAATAATGTTAGAAATATTATTTTATTTAGATTCTTAAGTTCAGAAATTCTTAAGTTTTTAGTTGTATAGGTTTCTGATATGTTTTAAGAATGATTCATAAACTTAAGAATATTCTACATATAAGATTTAAAGGGACTTTTTTCGATGGGAATTTTAGATTAGAAATAAAGTACAAGTGTATTTTAGGTTAATGATTGGTTAGGAGACTTAGAGTCTGGTTATGTAGTTTGGCATTAGTTAATAAGAAAATAGCATATCTTGTGAATAATAGTAAATCTTCGGAAAATCTGAAAAATGTAAATTAGTGATGTATTTTATTAATGATTCTGTACTTTTAATAATTATATAACTGAAAGACATATCCTGGAAGAAGGTAAATTAATGTTGCATTTTTTGTACCCCCAATCATGGTTAAGGAAATGTCATGTCTTGGCAAAGTTTTAAATTATATAATCAATGACATATTCTGAATCTATAATGATGAGAAAAATTGTAATAAAACATAACCCAGAGAACGATGCATTAGCTATCTCTCTGGAGATTGCTCGAAAAAAAAAATCCACATATATGAATATGAATGCATTTAGGGAGTGTATAATAAGACACATATATTTCATATTTTGAAAAATCTGGAGAGTATATATATATATATATATATATATATATATATATATATACACACACACACACACACACACACACAAACAGACTTTAAAAAGTAGCAATATATATTCCAATCAAAATTCATCATGAAATATATATCATCCACAGATCCAAAAATATTCATTTTACTGAACATGGATTTGTGTATAATGTTGCTAAACTAGGAAGGGAACAGTGTATGGTTCGGGTTAATAAAAGGTTTGATTTGGGTTAGGATTCATTCTGCAGGATGAATAATGCTATTGGGAACCTGCGATATTTACAATAAAGTATAAGTAAAATATAAGAATTAAAACAGAAATCTAGGTAAGATTTGAAGCCCAGAAGGGCATTGGGTCCTTGATTGGGATAATTAGCTTTGAATTATGTTCTGCAGAGTTGTCTCAGATAAACTGATGTACAATGGCATAGGACCTTGTACCTTCGAAGATGGAATGTCGATGAGAACTTCTAGTCAAAAAGGGATAGTCGGTATTATTAGAAAGATTGTCGGTAGCTTTAGAAAGAAGAGTGAGTATAGGATTTGGATCAAAAGTTTTTTAGCAATATGGTTTTGAGTAGAGATTGAATGTAAATGTGAGCACATGTGAAGAGTCAGTCACAATGATAAAGTGTGGAAAATATGTAGGAAAGCATATATCAATAGAGACATTAGGAATTAAGGCAAATGATAAAGTGATTGATAGGATTAGACATTTTCAAGAGGCTTGAGGTTGAATATATAATCTTAGGAAGAAACAAATATGTAGTCACCAATAGGATTGACATTTGAGAGCATTAGGCAACCTGGACATGGATGTTTTTAGTAATGCATGCTCACTTTCCATTAAGGCTTTGGTACAATCATAAGTGTGAACTTTGCTTTTTGTGTCCAGAATACTACTGTGATAAAATGTATATGTAGATCAGATGGCATGTGTATTTATTCCACCATTTCTGGGAGCAATATTTTGAAGATGTATAAATTAGTATTGGGGTTACAAATAGGTGTACCCTGTTTCTAGGAATATAGAGATAATGCATGAATAGACCATACTACGATTAAACAATATAACTGTTTCCAAATTTAAATAAAGGATTGAATTGATATCTGAAAATATACAGAAAATCTTATATTGATAAACAATCATTCATTCCAACCAGTTATACATCTAATTTTAATATTAGGTTTATGGTTTATCATGAAGAGTGTGTGAGTTTTGTTTCAAAAGTGATTATGGAAATCGAAAATAATGTGTTTGGAAAGAAGTCTCATGAAAAGACCAGTCAAGAAACCTGGAGGAATACATGTGTTTTGAAGCAGGAAATGATTGAAAGTGAAACAGGTGCCTATAAATTTGTGAACTTATGAATGAAATGTATATCCTATGATGTGCATAAACTGAAGAAATAATAATGTACCAGTGTTGTAAAAAAATGAACGTCAAAATACACGTATTGATGTTAAACTGGGTCAGTTACTGCAGAAATATTAGGATTTCAATGCACCATTCACTGAAGTTAGTTTTCAGTACTAGGAAACAAATATGGATTTCAGGTGGATGAATATTTCTAAGAATGATCTTGTGAAAAGTTGATTATAAATCCAAATACATGAACATGAATGAATTCAGGGAGTGAATATAAGACTCAAATATTTCATATTTTGAAAAATCTGGAGAGTGTATATATATATATATATATATATATATATATATATATATATACAAAAAACACACACAGACATTAAAAAGTAGCAATATATATGCCAATCAAAAATTCATTATTTAATATATATCATCAACAGATGCAAAAATATTTATTTTAGTAAACATGGATTTATGTATAATGTTTTTCAACTGGAAAGCTGACCCATAGTTTGGATTTTCAGTTCCAATAGCGTTTTGGAGGAGTGATCACTTCTCACAATTTTTATCTTCCAAGTCAGCCACCTCAAAAGTATGTATGTGTGATACCAGGTAGTATTTTATATGTGCATATAAAATTACATGTGCTGAATAGGCTACAGAGAAAGGGAGACAGGAATTCACGTATTTGTTAACTTTAAAAACACATGGAGAACTGTTTCAACAGAAAATTTACTAGATTTATAACACCAACCCTTTATCATGCAAAAGACAAGTCCAACTATACACCATGCCTCCTCTGAACTGCTTGTATTTCTATTGTGTTTGGGTTATTTTTCTCCATCATAATGGTTTAGTAGTCAGGGTCTAGTCAGCTATTGGTTAGTGTCAGAGATTCAATGTTATTGGTTAGTGTCAGGGATTCAGTATTTTGAATAGAAAATTAGATAATGAATCTAATGTGTATGCAAATATGTGCTACACAAAATTTTTCCCACTCTTATCCAGAACAATGCCTTCACATTACTTTGGCCCCAGGTAAGACACAATTACAGGAGAAGAGTCAGAAAATCTGTGAATACATATCAGGAATGCAAAATCCTCAGGAGTTCACAACCTTGCTGGTGGAAGGGGAGTTTCCAAAAGTAAGGGACAGGGTTGATAGATCCAACCTGATCTTTTATTAAAATTGGGAGCCTTCTTGCCACAAAGCCATGACAAGATAATTTTGGCTTTACTATACATTACTTCAAATTCCGAACCTGTCTGGAATGCCTACCCGTGTCTTGAACTCACCCATACCTGGCTCTCTGACCAGATAGCAGCGCTCTCTGAAACTTTAGTGACACCTCTTAAATATTTTCTTTCCCTGACTAGACAATGAGTCTCTGAGGCTCTAATGGTCCTCATAATTTCTGATGTTGGGGTTAGCAAAAAAAATGTAAACTACCATTAGTGTGATGCTTGTCAAAGTTCTGTTATCTGTAACCCCCTTTTGTGTATCTTTCTGGGCTATATAGCTGGGCTGTAGGAAAGGTGGGATTTCTGTCTTGTTCCCGCCGTTATGGGAGGGAGAGGCAGCCTGGCCTGTTGAAATAATAAGCTTGCCTTAATTTGATTTTAATTGGAGTCAGTGGTCTTTTCTTGCATCCTGGTTTATCATTTTGGAGTTCCCTAGCAAGATGACCCTGCCTGACCAGATCACAAGACCAGACTGCTGGAAATTCTGAAGCTGGCCTTCCCTCCAGGTCTCCAGGCTAGAGAGCCACTACAGGGGATGCACAACTTGAGACGTTCCTTCCCTCCAGGTCTCCAGGCTAGAGAGCCACTACAGGGGATGCACAACTTGAGACGTTCCAAGGCCTTGGATTGAGCCTTCGGTCTGGGGAGCACTGCAGTGAACCACCGCACTAAAACTATTAGCAAGCACCTGGTGGAGGAGGCCTCCATAGGTAAGTGGCGCCATTATAAAATCTGATATCCGGGTAAGGGAGATCTCTTCTGAAGACAGAGAAGTCGCCTGGTGAGGCTCACATATACTCCTGTCCGGGACAGTAATGAGAATCGTTCTGTCCTCTTTTCTGTTCTGTAGGGAATTTCTCTGGAAGGGTAGAGAGGTGCCGACAGGCACGCATGCGCTCCTACCCCTGACCTTTAGCAAGATGTTGCATTGATCCTCTGTTTTTCTGTTGTGGTGCCAGGTTTCTTTTTTTGTGTGTGTTTTGTTCTATGTTCTATCTGTTATTTTTTTGTTGTTGTTTGTTTGTTTGTTTTGTGCATTTTTTTTGTGTGTGATTTCTGTGGTAAAAACTTAAGGATATTGGACGTGAAAATGGGTAATAAAGTAAGCAATCCTGAGACCCCTTTGGAATGTGTTTTAAGAAACTGAGATGAACTTTAGAACCCTTTGTTAAGCAGGATGAGAGAAGCCCCTAGCTGGCTGCCCAGAGCACACCCACTGCAGAGGGCAATGCCTGCTGGGGACTTAAGAACTGAGTATCTCCCAGGTTAACAAGTGAAACTCCTTTAAAACCCCTTGACCCTCCAGATCAAGAGAGTCACAACCTTTGGGCAAAGTCCCCTGTGATTCTCCTTTGTTAGCAAAGCAATAAACCTCCCTTTTTCTTTTTCTCAAAACCATGTCTTCATTATTAAATTGGCATTACTTGACATCAAGGTCAGGAACCGAACGTTAAGTTACAAATTTTGATACAGCACCCCCCCCCGTCCCAGAACTATTTTAGAGGTGACTACTGAAGTGTTAAAAGATGGAGCATGCTTGTAATGGAACTGAATCAGAGGAACTAATCCTGTAAGTAAATGGAGGGACTGAAGCACTCACAGCAGCTGCCAAAGCCCTGTTGATTCAGGGAATTTCCTCCTTACTTCCCAGCACTGTAAGTATTATGACACGTCTGTCTTTTTAAAAAAGAGAAAAAGAAAAAGGGGACACTAAATTCAGTGAAGTCACCATGGAGACCCTTGACTTTACATTTCAGATTGCCCATCTGTGAAAACATCTGGTCCCCTTGTGGAGACATCTATGGTGCCACTGGTGTAGGAGATTTTTCTCTTATCTTCTCTGTTTTAAAGGCTTCTGTCCGTCAACCAAAACCTGGAGCTCCTTTCTGTCTGTCTTGTGTTTTTGTTTCTGGCCCTTTAAGACATGTGCAATCATGTGTTGATATTATAAATTGTTTCTTGGGAATGATCTTAGCTGAATGAGTGTCTAAAAGATGATGTTTTATTGTAACAATCTGGTATCTGAATGGTTTTTTGAAGCATTGAACAATCTTGCAGTTAAAAGTCGGGTTTAGGTAATTGTTTAGTTTATGATTTCAGATAATTCATGCCAGAGAACTTGAATACTTAGGATGGAAAACTGAAGAACTCTACTTCCAAGTTGGCAAATAACTTTCCAATCATTCAGTCTTTTTTTTTTTTTTTTTTTTTTTTACAAATTTTGAATTGAGTTGCCTGGGAAAATGTCACTGTGTGTACCAGTGCATTAATTTGGACAAGGATATTAAATCATAGTATGGTATCTGTTGACAAAACAAGATGTAAAGATATAAAATTTTGTGAATTCTATCTTAAACTTGTATCATAATTTTCAGCATCCTCACCTGAAAATTATTGTTAAAATGCCTTAGGCCTGAGGTGTCTGCTCAGAATAGCAGTTTTTCCAGCTCCTTCCAGACCTCAGCCAGGACTTATTTTGAAATGCAAATGAAAGAAGCCTGCAAGTTCAGTAGGAGACTGATCTGTGGCCTAAGGGAAAAAAGGTAAATTGTATGGTATCTACTAATTCCTGGTCAGTCATTTTTTCTAGGACTCTTACTTTTTTCCTTAGATTCTTTCTTTCTTTTTTTTTTTTTTGAGCTCATAATTTTAATCCTAAAGACCTAGGTTAATGTTATTCTGATCAGTTCTATCATTGACCAACTGTGAAGTTTTTGAAACATTGCAGTGGAGATTTTACCTGTGAAAAGCTACAAGGTCTTTACTATTATTATGTGTGCACACTTTTGTTATGTGTTGTATGTGCGTATATATATATACATGTGTCCTTATATCATATATATGATACACAAATTAACATATATAAGAAGTGCTCATAAAAAAATGTGCTCATAAAAACAAATTTTAAAAAGTGCATCCAAAGATCTTTAATTCATGTGATTTAAAAGATACAATTTAATTGGATCAATAGATAAAAATAAATGTCTTTAAATTTAAGCTTACGAGTTTCTCTAGGTGCTCAAAAATCGAATAAAATAATTATGTGTACAAAAGGTCTAATATGCCTTTGTTCTAGGACTTTTCCTTCAACAACAAAAAATGGTTTACACTGTTCAAAACATTTGTCTAATATTTGATAAATAAGTAAAGTAAATTTAATATGGGATTACTCATTCATGAGTACTTTTGTTTGATATCTGATTTATTTACAAAGGTCTGTATAAGTTTGTACAAAAGTCTGTATAAGATTGTAAAAATCAGTCATGTGTTAAAGAGACAAAAATTTCTTTAAACATAAGTTTACCAATAACATTGTGTTTATTAAGTTTTATTTTTTTCTAGAGCAAGCAACCATAAAAATTAAACAACTGATTAAATAAGAACTTTTTTTTAGAGCACTGTATTGCCATTTCTTTAAAAGCTAAACTTGGTTAATGTTGAAACATCAATGTATTTGTGATGCTATCAATGTGCTCATATCTTCCAGGTATACAAGTCTGTAAGGTAGAAACTTGAAAAGAGCATTATATCACTCTGGTGTTCTGAAGTTGTATGTTAAAAAATATTTTGGGGATTTATTTACCTGTTTTCAATAAGATATGTAAAATTTTATGTTACATTTTACTTTGGCGAACAATTTAAATGTATTTTTAAGTTAATGAGAGCCTAATCTATGTAAAGGTTAAAAACTTTCAGCCTTTCTTTAATTCATGTTTTAAATGTGATATCATAAGTTGTTAGCTAATGTTCATGTGAACTCAAAAAATTTAGGTAAACTTTGTAAAATGATATTTAAAAAAACAAACATCAGCTTTAGAACTAAAACACTTAAGATTCATAAAGAGCCCTGCCTTACCTGAGATTAGGCTCTGTGTCCCATCTTAGTACATGTGAGAATGACTACAAAAGCAGTAGGTCAGATTTAATTTCATTTAAAGTTATGTTCAAAAGTTTCTTTTTTTCTGTCAAGATTACTAGGATCTCAAACAGGGGATATAATGTATAACTCAGCCAAAAAATTCCGGGTAGCTATTACACGAACTAAGTATTTTTACTCATGTTAAAAATTTTTATTTTGTAATTTTCTTATAAGTGATCTAAAGATTCCCTGTTAGTGTTTTACAGAAGTGTAGATTTAAGAACACAACATGGGTTAATTTAAGATAATAAGTCATCACCTACAAGACAGACAGAATAATACAGATCCTAATTAATAAAAAGATAAATAATTATAAAATTATAGACATTAAAGCCCAGTACTCATAATATTAGGCTGTTAAAATTTATTTGCTGGATGTTTAATATTAGGATTTAAAATTAAATTTAAATGAAAAGGGTCAAGAAAACCAATATTTGGCTCTTGCCCTCTGAGTCAGTCTGAATCCAGGGAACAGGGGACTTCTCTAAAGAGCTTTACAACTCTGGGCCACATAACCTCCAGATCAGGGAGATTAATGAGATCACTGGAGAACAGAAAGCCAGTCAGTGCATTTGTCACAATGAGGAGAGTCATCAGAGAAGGGAGATATCACTGATGCTTCTGAGGGAATCCACATGGTCATGCAAGACCTAGACCCACCTAGCGCAAATGGCACTAGCAGAACTGAGAAGCTACTCTCAAGTTTCCCAAGAAATGACTCCCATAAAAACTCAGCTGACTGTTAACAATGGATAGAAACAAAAGTCATTTTGACTGTGTCATCTTAAACATTTAGTAAAGACAGCTAAAACCAAAATACAGCCAATCCTGGGCATTTTAATTAGTAATAATACTACTACTTCTAATAATAATAATATTTTAACGTATACACTTTATGTTACCCTCCCAAAAAAAGTAAGACAGCAGGCTACAAAGAAGGATTCTCAGACAGGAATGCCTGATAACTATAAAAAGAGACTATCAAAAGGAGCTGCCAGATGCAGAAGTTTTTAGTTTAAGACCTACTGATATTCCTAACTTACACAGGTAGTCTTGGTGTTTGCTAGTACAATTATCCAGGCCAGAAGTAGAGGTTTCTCTATTAGACACAGAGGTCATTCTAGTAAAAAGATTTTGCAGGATCAGATGACATTAAATTATTACACTGTATCTTATGGGGAGGGACAACTGTAACACTAAAATTAAAAGGTTAAGTTGACAGTCCTGATAACTGGGGATACTAAAGCGTGGTGAGGAAACTTCTATACAGCGACATGTTCCAACTGCTGCAACATTTAATCAGTACTCATGGTTTTAGTTTCTCTCATAGAAGAACCAATCCCCAGATGACTTTACAACCTTTTCTTCCCCAACCAGACTTCAAACCGAAGTGACTTCTAAAAGGCAACTCATGTCCTTCAACTGAATTCTAAAAGGCAACTCATGTCCCTCATGCCATGCCCCCTAGATCTCTCATAAAGAAACAAAAACATTCAGGGCAGCAGAACACTAGGTAATCAAAAGGCCCAAAGCAGGGTTTCTTCACTAAAATTTTCATGGTCACACTAATATCTGAGTTTTCTGACATGGTCGCCATTCCCTTCAGCTATCCTGTACATGGCCATGTTACAGAGATTGGAGATGGCACATATCTTGGACACAAAAGCATGAGCCTATTCTGGAGAGTGGCCAGAATTCAGCAAGAAAACAGGAACTTAGGAAGATAGCAGGTGTTGCCCATCGATAAGGCAAGCCACAGTCCATTCAAAAAGTGGGCAGGATGAATGCTGGGAACCTTTCTACTAGACAGGACACATCCATTGATGCATTCTATTTTCTAATGTCTACAACCACGGATACAGTGGGATACACAGACATGGAAACACTCACCTTGTCAAATGAGTTACAAAAAACAGTTCACTCCTAACCAAATAAACAGCCTTTCTTACATATTCTCAGAACATGTGAAAAAACCACAAACCCACACACACACCCACAAAGGCACCTCCTTCTCCCAAGTAGGTCTGTGACTCTCAGGAGTGTTCTCTAACTGGTGGGTCATACTATATTCATCGGAAATGGCCTGTCCTATCTCAGATCTCGTCTCCTTGGCCCACTCTGTGAAGTTTTTGGAAGCGAGTGGTGAGCCACTACCTGCTTCCTCAGGAAAGGCCCCTCTTCAGAGCTTTCCTGGCATTTGGCCATCCTCACATCAGTAGGTAGCAAGAAAGACTGACTCTGTCCTTGGTAAATCCAAACAAGTGAGACCACTGTTACTGACACTGGGACTGGCTCTGGGTGCCTGGCTTCCCGGATCCAATGTTCAGAGAGTTCCATCTCCAAGGAAGTGAGGTGAGGTCACTTCCTTCCTGAACTGAATGAGGTCACTGAGTTGGCAACCACTTTGTCCTAACAGTTGCTTCTAAGTGTCCCATGAGATGAAGGCTGCCCCGACTTTCTGTGACACTTTCACAAGTTAGAATGGTATATCAACCATAGGCACCCGTGAACAGCTCTCCACACAGGCCTGGTTTTGTCCATCTTCTCTACATTAAGAAGAGAGAAGCTGATTCAGACACAACCCTTCATCCTGACCAGGTGGCTTTCCATGGAAGATGACTTTTGCTGTCTCAGGTCCTTCAGGGCTGCCTACATCTTCTCCAGTGATCATTTCTGCATGGACCTTTGAGGTTCTTAGCAGGTATAAGATCCCCTACATTCCTGTATTTTAAGACCAACTCTGTCCCTGCTCTTCTGTAAAGTAATATTTATCTAACAGTGTATGGTTAGGTTTAATAACAGATTTAATTTTGTTAAGGAATCATTCTGCAGGATGAATAAAGTTATTGGGAACCTGCAATATATACAGCAATATATAGGTGAAATATAATTATGAAAACAGAAGTCTATGTAAGATTTGAAGCCCAGAAAGTCATTGGGTCCTTGATTGGGATACTTAGTGTTGAATTACATTCTGCACAGTTGTCTCAGATAAATTGAAATACAATGGCATAGGACCTTGTACCTGGGATGATTGAATGTAGAATAGAACATCCAGTCAAAAAGTGATAGAAGTTAGGATTAGGAAGATAGTCGGAAGGTTTAGGAAGAAGAGTGAATATAGGATTTGAAACAAATGTTCTTTAGCAATAGGGTTTCGGTTAGAGAGTGAATGTAAATGTCACCACATGTGAAGATTCAGTCACAATGATGAACTGGGGAAAATATGTAGGAAAGAAGATATCAATAGAGATATTACAAAATCAGGCAAAGTATAAAGTGAGTGACAAGATTAGACTTTTTAAACAGGGTAAAGAGGATGATTCAGACACATCCTTTTCCAAAGCATTTAGGGTTATGGATTATCATGAAAGGTGTGTGAGTTATGCTTCACAAGTGATTTTGGAAATCAAAAATAATGTGTTGGGAAAGAAGTCTCATGAAGAGACCCATTAAGAAACCTGGAGGAATACATGTTTTCTGAAACAGGAAGTGATTGAAAGTGAAACAAATGTCTATAATTTTGCGAACTTGTAAATGAAATGTTTATCCTATGATGTGCATAAACTGAAGAAATAGTAAAGTACCAGTGTTGAATAAAAATGAATGTCAAAACACATATCATATCCCATAGGAATATACTTGCATTCATGTTAAACTGGGTGAGTTACTGTAGAAATATTACGATTTGTATGCACCATTCACTGAAGTTAATTGTCAGTACTGGGAAATAATATGTATTTCAGGTGGATGAATATTTCTGAGAATAATCTTGTGAAATTTTGATTATAAATGCACATACATGAACATGAATGAATTTACAGAATGTATAATAAGACACATATATTTCATATTTTGAAAAATCTGGAGAGTGTGTGTGTGTGTGTGTGTGTGTGTGTGTGTGTGTGTGTAACACAGACATTAAAAAGTAGCAATATATATGCCAATCGAAATTCAATCATGAAATATATATCATCCACAGATCCAAATATATTTATTTAACTGAACTTGGATTTATATATAATGTTGTTCAACTAGGAAATTAACACATAGTTTGAATTTTCAGTTCCAACAGCATTTAGTAGAAGTGATCTCTGCTCACAATTTGTATCTGTCAAATCAGCCATCTCAAAAGAATGTACATGTGATAATAGGTAGGAATCTATATGTGCATATAAAATTACATGTGCTGAATAGGCTACAGAGAGAGGGAGACAAGAATCCATATATTTGTTAACTTTAAAAACGTATTTAGAACTATTTCAACAAAAAATTGACTAGATTTATAACAACTACACTTTATCATGCAAAAGGCAAGTCCAACTGTACACCATGCCTCCTCTGAACTGCTTGAGTTTCCAATCTGTTTAGGTTATTTTTCTCCATCATATTAGGATTAGTAGTCAGAGACAAGTAGGGTATGGTGTAGTGTCAGGGATTCAGTACTTCGAAAGGAAAATTGAAAATTGAATCCAATGAATAGGCAAATATATGCTACAAAAAATCCTCCAAACTCATCCAGAACAATGCCTTGACATAACCTTTACCCCAATTAAGACACAATTAGAGGAGAAGAGTTTGAAAATTAGTGAATATATATCTGGAATGGAACATGCTCAAGAGTTCACAACCTTGGATGTGGTAGAGGAGTTTCCAAAAGTAAGGGACAGGGTAAACACACCACAAACATGAAGCTCTGAAGGAATAAAGACTTCTTGAGAAACAGCCTCTGAGGTTGGGCCCATGAAATATATGTTGTTGTCAGGAGCTTTAGCTTCCTTTGTAGTGAGACCATCAAAGCTGAGTCTGCACCTATGTGACCTGGAGGACATATTTCTTATTTTTCAATGAACATGAGGCAGCAGTGCTGAATTCTCTCTTTGTAGGTAAACTGTGGCCACTGGGGACTAAGTGTCCCCCCCCCTGTGGACTGTGAAGCCATTTGTTCATCCTCCACGTTTCCTGGTTTTTCCTGCTGCTGCACTGGGAGTTTGGTATTTGCTTCACAAAATACAAAAAGTTGAACTGAAACACAGTGCTGGAGGGAGTTCTGTCACTTGTGGTGGGTCAGAGTTGGCAGGAGAATGCACCACCCTGGCTTCTATCCCATATAGCTTGCCCCCTTGAATATAGCAACCTGATTCTGAACACTGCCCTGAAACCTCTCTATATAACAATATGTCTTTACTTTTAAGGGTCTTCTGGCTGCACCATGTCAGTCACAAGCCATTTGGAAGCCAATGCAGATACACATGGATCCACCACAGATGTTTTATTACACTCTTGCCAACCACTGCTCTAGGCCCACTACTCAGCAGGCTCCAACTTACTGGCATCTCTGTTCTACACTATTTTCATGAAACCCAGTCAATAAAGGCACTGTCTGGTACACTCATGATCAGCAACAGGAGATCCCAAGGTTGTCCAGTGCCACCTGTTCATGGGAATTTCAAAAATTTCATGGTATTTTCAAGCCATTTTTCAAGGATGAAGTTGGAGGCCCTGTGGGTTTCAATTCATTCAGGAATCATTAAATGGTGAGGAAGCTCATTTCAAAGAAAGCTCTGGAGAATTATCACAGGCAAGGCTTCCCAAAGAGTGGCCAAAAGGTCACCTGAAGCCAGGCCCATTGAGGTCTACAATGTGAGGTCCATGTGTGTTTTGCCTCTCAACTCTGGCTGCAAAGATTTTCAGAATAAAATCATGTGATGTCCTGACTGATATTCCCAGTGCTCTGTGGAAAGCAACCCTGGCCCTAGATCAGTTTGCAAGAGCAACTCTCATGCGTGGCCTCCTAAAATCACAACACAATTCATGGAAATACTTCTCTGAAGTCAGTTCCAGTACTCAGTCTCTAAGGGGAATCACGCCAGAGTTCAAGTCCTGGTAGACCCACTCATCTCTTCCAACTGCCACACAAATTACCACAATTAAAATCAAAACACTCCCACATGGCCCTCATTTTCTTCCATATAGGCCCTCATCATAAAATCTGTCTGGTTGTTTCCATGAGGGGCGCAGCTCAAGACAGTGTCAAAAATAAGCTCCCTTGCCACTCACTTGCATAATGTCAGAGTGGCCAGGACATTCTTCCTGTGAACCAGGAGTGATCAAATAGGCCTGATTTTAATACTGCTCTGCTTCTCCAATATGAGGCCTACTGACTGTCAGGTATAGATTCTTTATGTGATTGAGAGTCATGAGAAAACCCAAGGACCTCTGCAGGGCTTTGAAGAACTCATTTGACCCAATGGATCCCTATTCTCAATTGATGGAGGTCAGGAACCTAACAGCGAAAGGCAAGAGACTTCATCCACAATGACTGATCTTTTTGCCATTTTGGTTTTGGATGCACATATGGGATCCTTATTTACATCCATCAGGTGCTTAGAATCAAAGCCACAGCCTCACACAGGGTAAAGAGGATGATTCAGACACATCCTTTTCCAAAGCATTTAGCAAAGAGACACAGGTGATGCCCATTCATTTCCATTTGAAAACTGTTTTCTTCAGGCTTCACAAAACAATGGCATGAGGGACAGAACCTCCTGATATTTAGGGCAGCAGAATATGAGGTAAGCAAATGGCGAAAAGCAGGGTTTCTCCACTGAGACTTCCCTGGTCACACTGATATCTGAGTTTTCTGAAATGCTCCCATTCCCTTCAGCTATCCAGTACATGGCCATTTGGAGGGGGTACATATCTTGGACACAAAAGCATGAGCCTATTCTGGAGAGTGGCCGGAATTCAGGAAGAAAACAGAAACTTATAACATAGCAGGTGTTGCACATCAATAAGGATAGCCACACTCTATTCATAAATTGGGCAGGATGTATGATGGAAAGCTGTCTACTAGTCAGGAAACATTCATTGATGCATTCTCTTTTCTAAAGTCTACATCCACAGACACAGTGGGATACACAGATATAGAAACACTCACCATGTCAAATGACATTCTAGAAACAGTCCTGTACAAACCAAACAAACTGCCTTTCCTACCTATTCTCAGAACATGAGACATAACCTCAAACTCACACCCACACCCACAAAGGCACCTCCTTCCACCAAGTAGGTCTGTGACTATCTGGATTGTCCTCTGACTGGTGGGCCACACTACCTTCCCCTGAAATGGCCTGTCCTGTCTCAGATCTGGTCCCTTGGCAAACTCTCTGTGGTGTTCAGTAGCCAGGGGTGAGCCACTACCTGCTTTTTCAGGACAGGGCCCTCTTCAGAGCTTTCCTGGTATTTGCCATCCTCACATCAGTAGGTACCAAAAATGACTGATTCTGTCCATGGTAATTTCAATCAAGTGAGCACACTGAAACTGGGACTGGGACTGGTTCTGGGTGGCTGGCTTCCTGGATCCCAAGTTCAGAGAGTTCCATTAACAAGGAAGTGAGGTGAGGTCACTTCCTTCAGGAACTGAATGAGGTCACTGCTTTGGTAACCATATGTCTTAACATTTGCTTCCAAGAGTCCCATGAGATGGAGGCTGCCCCTACTTCCTGTGACACTTTCACAAATTAGAATGGTATATCAACCATAGGCACCCTGGAACAGCTCTCCACAGAGGCTTGGATTGATCCACCTTCTCCACATTGAGAAGAGAGTGGCTCATTCAGATCATCCAGATCAATTTGTTTGCCATGGATGATGACTTTTGCTCTCTCAGGTCCTTCATAGCTGCATACATCTTCTCCAGGGATCATTTCTGCATGGACCTTGAAGTTCTCAGCAAGTGGAAGATCCCCTACATTCCTGTATTGTAAGAAAAACTCTGTACCTGCTCTTCTGTAAAGTTAGACTGAGGAAACAGTGTATGGTTAGGATTAATAACATGTTCGATTTGAGTTAGGAATCATTCTGCTGGATGAATAATGGTATTGGGAACCTGCGATATTTATAAGAATATAGAGGTGAAAGATAAGTATGAAAACAGAAATCTAGGTAATATTGAAATCTAGGTAATATTTAAAATATTTGTAATATTTGAAATACGGCATTGGGCCCTTGATGGAGATGCTTAGCTTTGAATTACATTCTTCACAGATGTCTCAGATAAATCGACATACAATGGCATGTGACCTTGGAGGATTGAATGTAGCAGAGAACATGCAGTCAAAGAGGGATAGTCGGTAGGATTAGGAAGGTAGTGGGTAGATTATGGAAGAAGAATGAGTATAGGATTTGAACCGAAAGTTCTTTTGCAATAGGGTTTCGGATAGAGAATGAGTGTAAATATCAGTTCATGTGAAGAGTCAGTCACAATGATGAACTGGTGAAAATATGTAGGAAAGCAGATATCAATTGAGACATTAGAAAATCAGGCAAAGTATAAAGTTAGTGATAGGATCTGACAACAGGCTTGAGTGAATATATAATCTTAGGAAGAAACAATTATTTAGTCACCAATAGGATTGATATTTGAGAGCATTAGGCAACCTGAACGTGGATGTTTTTAGTAATCCATGCTCACTTTCCATTTAGGTTTTGGTAGAAACATAAGTGTGACCTTTGTTTTTTGTGTCTCCAATATTACTGTGATAAAATGTATATGTAGATAAGGTGGCATGAGTATTTCTTCCACCATTTCTGGGAGCAATATTTTGAAGACGTATAAATTAGTATTGGGGGTACAAATAGGTTTATCCTGTGTCTCTGAATACAGAGATGATGCATGAATAGACCATAATGTGAATAAATAATATAACTGGTTCCAACTTTAAATAATGGTGTGAATTGATATCTGAAAATATATAGGAAATCTTATATTGATATACAAACATTTATTCCAACGAGTTATACATCTAATTGTAATATTAGGGTTATGGTTTATCAGGAAGAGTGTATGAGTTTTACTATTATGGGTGAAGGGACACTTGTGCCAGATGCAGGTTGGCTAGCCTAGATTACTATGTTTATGCGACAGGCTATCAAAGTCTCAAACAGCCACGGTTGTGTGAGGAAAAGACGACTTCTTCTATATGTCTTGGGGATGTGAGCATATAGGGGATGAATGGTGGAAACCAAACTCCTCGTCAAATTCAGAACACAGCATTGGCCATATTACCAATTAGACAACCAAAACCGATGGCCCCCGAGGGGTCTCTAGATCCTCAAGTTCTGCGTGACCTTTTTAACTTCTGCAAGTGCTCAAAAGGGTGGAAGGAAATTCCCCTAAGTTTAGGCCTTTTCCCTCCTTTGCTAAAATCCTGAACTATGCTTCTCCAATAGATCCTCACCCTCTGCCTTATGCTCCCGACGCTCTGCTGTCAATCCCACCTCAGGAACCTGATTTCTCCCCTCCAATTACTGGATCAAATACCCAAACCTCCAACGGGTCTCAGACCATTGTTTCTTCATGAAGTAGCAGGTACTGAGGTACCCCTTCACCCGCTCACTCCTCTCTTCTCCTGTTAATGACCTCACCGCGTCCAAACAGGTCCTCTTACAAGCTAACCCAAAGCTCAAACAGGCTGAGGAGAGCTCTCAGACCCCTATCCAAGATGTAATGAAAATGGCCTTTAAAGTTGCTTTGTCAACACTGAAAACAGGTTACTAAGAATTTAAAGTCCCTCACAGGCTTTTTGGGATACTCACTCCCATTTTCCCCTCTGCTCTACCTGTTCTACTACTGAAGTTTTTGTAGCTAGGAAAATCCAAAACCTGCTCTCACCCCGCACCTTCCACGTCTTCCCCCTCTGTACCTGGACCACAGAAAATTCTTAACTGACCTTCTCCAGAAGTCTTCACCATGGCTGACTTTAGGATTTTCAGTAAAAGAGTCCCTATGAAAGAGTTCAATGTACATAAACTTCCTCTTTTCTTGTGGCCCTGTTCTACTTGCCAGTGGCTGGAAAAATCAGCAC
This sequence comes from Callospermophilus lateralis, assembly GCF_048772815.1. NCBI lineage: Eukaryota > Metazoa > Chordata > Mammalia > Rodentia > Sciuridae > Callospermophilus > Callospermophilus lateralis. The sequence continues at coordinate 6,340,616 of NC_135319.1, forward strand.
TTCTAAGCTAGACACCCCCTTACTAGTTTTTCACAAAATATGTGAAAAAGGCTTCTGGCTTTGAGCTGGGGCTTCACAGAGATGGCTACATTTCTAAGATAAAGAAGTTACCAACTGGGCTCCATGGTAACAGCTGGCAGGGGGAAAAAAGAAAGGGAAGAAAAAGCTCTCCCCTTCCCAGGTGTCCTTAAAAAGTTAACTTGCCCAGAACAGAGGAAATAAAACAGAAACAAAAACTGCTTTTTGTGAACTTCTGCAGTCTGTCAACTTCTGAGCCCCTTCTCTTACATGTTGGGTACAAAATACTGAAACTACCTAAACTTGGTGTTCAGGGGATTAATTGATTACAACAGAAGCAACGACCTCTAAATTTATTTGCAACCTAATAGGACTGTTTCCCTAGCTTCCGTGCTATCTTAGGTGCCTTGCCTTGTCCGTCCCTACAACAGTATAATTCTATATACTTTAACATTGTTAATGTGTTCATAAAATGGTCAACAGATGTGATTAATTATATAATGGTGCAGATGTTTCCCAAAGTCCTCTATCATGATGCAGGTTCATTTAAAGATCAAATAGGGAGGCATAAAACCCGGTTCTGCTGGAACCTCTATCCCTCACTTTAGCCATCCTATTCGGAATAGGAGTTGCTGCAGGGGTGGGCACAGGAACCACTGCCCTAGTCCATGGGACACAACAAATGACTCAATGAGAAGCAGCAAAAGACCAAAATTTAAAGATATTAAAAACCTCCATCACAGCTTTACATGAATCTTTAACCTGTCTCTCTGAAGTAGTTTTACAGAACAGGTGATGGTTGGACATTCTCTTCATGAGAGAAGGGGCCATTGTGCTGCATTGAGGGAAGAATGTTGTTTTTATGCCAATAATACTGGAGTTGTAAAAGAATCTATGAGTAAATTAAGAAAACGCCTTGAAGAGCATCAAAGAGAGATAGAGGCCCAAAAAGGGTGGTTTGAATTTTGGTTCACACAGTCACCCTGGTTAACTATGCTTTTATCAGCCTTGGCCGGTTCATTAATAATCCTCATATTATTGCTAACTGTAGGACCCTGTTTGCTCCACCGTGTAGTTTCCTTTTTCCAAGCTCAAATTGGACAAGTTTAACTTATGGTAATCAGACAACAATATACCCCACAAGCAGACATAAAATGTGACACCCCCCAATGATCGCTTTTATGATTAAAAGTAACCAGAACAAGTAGTAGGGAATGAAAGGTTAATAAAATAGGTACTTGTCACTTCCTGTTTTTCTGTATGCTTAACAAAACACTGTTGAAATCTTGAGAACTGTTTGCTAATCTTGTTCCCAGAATGTGATGTCGCCACTGCCAAACTGCAGAATGTACTCCCTCACACATTTGCACGCAAACCGCCCACTTGTCCTGACCCATCAATGAACTTCATTCCCTGCCCTCTCCAAAGAAAGTATATAAGCTCTACTTAAGCTGATCTCTGGGCTCTCTGCTAAATTCAAGTGAGCTCTGAGCCGCAGCATGCTGGACCCCCAATAAACACTTTGCTGTTGCATGACACAGTCTATTGGTTGTCTCTTCTTCAAACGCTCGCCCGACCTTTACATTGGTACAATCATAAGTGTGACCTTTGAAATTTGTGTCTAGAATATTAATGTGATAAAATGTGTATGTAGGTCAGATGACAGGAGTATTTCTTCCTCAATTTCTGGGAGTAATATTTTGAAGACGTATAAATTAGTTGGGGGTTTAAAGAGGTGTACCCTTTGTCTATGAATATAGAGATAATGCATGAATAGACAATACTGTGTATAAATAATATAACTGGTTCCTCTTTAAATAATGGATTGAATTGAAATCTAAAAATATATAAGAAATCATATATTGATATACAATCATTCATTCCAACCAGTTATACATCTAATGGTAATATTAGGGTTATGGATCATCATGTAGGGTGTGTGAGATTTGCTTCAAAAGTAATTATGAAAATCAAAAATAATGTGTTTGGAAAGAAGTCTCATGAAAAGACCAGTCAAGAAACATGGAGGAATATATGTGTTCTGAAGTAGAAAGTGATTGAAAGTGAAACAAATGCCTATGAATTTGCGAACTTGTGGAGGAAATATATATCCAATGATGTGCATAAACTAAAGAAATAGTAATGTACAAGTGTTGAAAAAAATGAACTTCAAAATACACATCATGTCCCATAGGAGTCTACTTGCATTGATGTTAAACTGGGTCAGTTACTGTAGAAATATTAGGATTTGTATACATCATTCATTGAAGTTAGTTCTCAGTAATAGGAAACAAATATGTATTTCAGGTGGTGAATATTACTGAGAATCATCTTGTGAAAAGATGATTATAAATCCACATACATGAATATGAATGAATTTAGGAAATGTATAATAAGACACATATATTTTATATTTTGAAAAATCTGGAGAGTATATATACAAACACACACACAGAGTAAAATGTAGCACTATATGCCAATTGTAATTCACCATGAAATATATATCATTCACAGATCAAAAATATCCATTTTACCTAACATGGATTTATGTATAATGTTGTTCAGTTAGGAAGCTCACCCATACGTTGAATTTTCAGTACCAACAGCGTTGAGGAGGAGTGATCTCTTCTCACAATTTGTATCTGCCAAGTCAGCCACCACACAATAATGTACGTGTGGTACCAGGTATGATTCTACATGTGCTTATAAGAATACATGTGCTGAATGGACTACAGCGAAAGGGAGACAGGAATTCACATATTTGTTAACTTTAAAAACACATGGAGAACTCTTTCTACAAAAAATTGACTAGATTTATAACTCCTATTCTATATAATGCAAAAGGCAAGACCAACTATACACCATGCCTCTTCTGAACTGCTTGTATTTCAATTCTGTTTGGGTTATTTTTCTTCATCATATTAGGATTAGTAGACAGAGTCTAGTAGGGTATGGGGTAGTGTCAGGGATTCCGTATTTCAAATGGAAAATTGGAAAATGAATCCAATGTGTATGCAAATATGTGCTACACAAAAAACTTCCCACTCTCATCCAGAACAGTTCCTTGACATTACCTTCGCCCCAAGTAAGACACAATTAGAGGAGAAGAGATATAAAATCTGTTAATACATGTCTGGAATGAAAATTGCTCAGGACTTAACACGTTTGCAGGTGGTAGAGGAGTTTCCAAAAGTAAGGGACAGGGTAAAACTCCACAATCATGGAGCTCTGCTGGCCTAAAGACTTCTTCAGAAACTGCCTCTGAGGTTGGGCACTTGAAATATATGTTGTTTTCAGGAGCTTTATCTTCTTTTGTAGTGAGACCATCAAAGCTGGGTCTGCATGTATGTGACCTGGATGACATGGTCTCTAATATTCCAATGAACATTAGGCAGCAGTGCTAAATTCTCTCTTTGTAGGTAAACTGTGGAGACTGGGGGCTAAATGTCTCCCCATGTGGACGGTAAAGCCCTTTGGTCATCCTCCACTTTTTGTGGTGATTCTTGCTGTTGCACTGGGAGTTGGGTATTTGCTTCATGAAATGCAAAAAGTTCAACTGGGACACAATGCTGGACGGAGTTCTGTCACGTGTCGTGGGTCAGGTTCTACAGGAGAGTGCACCAACCAGGCTTCTATCCCACATAACTTTCCCCCTTTACCATAGCAACCTGATTCTGAACATTGCCCTGAAAAATTCTGCATATAACAAGATGCCTTTACATACAAGGTTCTGATGGCTGTGCCATGTCAGTCACAAGCCATTTGGAAGCCAGTGGCAGATCCACATGACGCCACCACAGATGTTTTATCACATATCTGCACAATACTGCTGTATGACCACTAATTAGCAGGCTCCAACTTACTGACATGTCTGTTCTACACCATTATCATGAAACCCAGTCAATCAAGGCACCGTCTGGTACACTCAAATCAGCAACAGGACATCCAAGGTTCTCTCGTGCCACCTGGCCATGGGAATTTCAGAAGTGTCATGGTATTTATGTAGCCATTTTTTTAGGATGAAGTTGGAGGCACTGTCAGTTTCAATTTATTCAGGATCCATTTAATGTTGAGGAAGATCTTTTCAGTGAAAGCTCTGGATTACACTCACAGGCAAGGTTTCCCAAAATGTGGCCAAATGGTTCCATGAATCCAAGCCCATAGTTGTATACAATGTGAGGTCCATGTGTGTTTTGAGTCTCAACTATGGTTGCCATGTCTTTCAGAATAAAATCATATGATATCATGGCTGAGATTCCCTGTGCTCTGTGGAAAGCCACCCTTGGTCTAGATCTAATTTTCCAAGGGGGACTCTCATGCGTGGCCTCCAAAAATCCCAACACAATTTATGGCAATACTTCTCTGAGGTCAGTTCCACAACTCAGTCTCTAAGGGGAATCAGACCAGAGTTTAAACGCCGGTGGACCCAGTCATATATTCCAACCAACACAAATGACCACAATTAAAACCAAAACACTCCCACAGAGCCCTCATATTCCTCCATAGAGACACTCATCATAACCTCAGGCTGGAGGTTTCCATGAGGGGCACATCCAAAGACAGTGTCCAAAATTATCTCCCTTGCCTCTCATTTGCCTAAAGTCATTGTGGCTGGGATGCCCTTCCTGTGAACCAGGCGTGATCAAATAGGCCTGCTCTTAATACTGCTCTGCTTCTCCAATTTGAGGCTTACTGACTGTCAGGTATAGATTCTTAATGTGATTTGGAGTCATGAGGAAACCCATGCACCTCTGCAGGGCTTTGAAGAACTCATTTGACCTAAGAATCTCTTTTTTCACTTGATGGAGGTCAAGAAACAAAGAGAGAAAGGCAAGAAGCTTCATCCGCAATAACTGATTTTTGCCATTTTCGTTTTGGATGCACACATGGGATCTTTCTTTAAATCCATCTGGTGCTGAGAATCTAAGCCACAACTTCACACAGGGCCAAGATGCTGATTCAGATACATTCATTTCCAAAGCAATTTGACAGAGAGACACAGGTGATGCCCATTCATTTCCATTTGAAAACTATTTTCTTCAGGCTTCACAAAGTGTGGCCTGAGGCAAAGACCTTCCTGACATTCAGGGCAACAGAATAATAGATAAGCAAAATGTCCAAAGCAGGGTTTCTCCACTGAGACTTTCCTGGTCACACTGATATCTGAGTTTTCTGAGTTACTCCCATTCCCTTCAACTATTCAGTACATGGCCATTTCACAGCGGTTGGAGGTGGTACATATTGTGGACACAAAATAATGAGCCAATTCTGGAGTGTTGCCAGAATTCAGAAAGAAAACTGGAACTTAGGAAGATAATAGGTGTTTCCCATCTATAAGGCAAGCTGCAGTCCATTCATAAATTGGGCAGGATGAATGCTGGGAGCTTTCTACTAGACACGACATATCCATTGATGCATTCTCTTTTCTAATGTCTACAACCACGGACACAGTGGAATACACAGACATAGAAATATCCGCCTTGTCAAACGACATACAAGAAACAGTCCACTCCAAACCAAAAAAATTGACTTTCCTTCCTATTCTCAGAACATGGGACAAAACCACATACTCACACCCACACTCTAAAAGGCACCTCCTTCCCCCAAGTAGGTCTGTGACTATATGGAGTTCCTCTGACTGGTGAGCCATGCTATGTTACCCCGAAATGGCCTGTACAGTCTCAGATCTTGTCTTCTGGTCCAACCCTGTGAAGTTGCCAGGAGCCAGGGGAGAGCAACTACCTGCTTTCCCAGGAAAGGTCCCTCTGAGCTCTCCTGGCATTTGGCCATCCTCACATCAGTTGGTACCAAGAAACACTGACCCTTTCCTTGGTAAATCCAAACAAGTGAGCCCACTGGGACTGGGACTGGGACTGGGACTGGGACTGGCTCTGGGTTCCTGGCTTCCTGGATCCCAAATTCACAGAGTTCCATCACCAAGGAAGTTAGGTAAGTCAATTCCTTCAGGAAATTAATGTGGTCACTTCCTTGACAACAACTTTGTCCTAACAGTTGCTTTCAAGGGTCCCATGAGATGGAGGCTGCCCCTACTTCCTGTGACACTTTCACAAGTTAGAATGGTATATCAACCATAGGCACCCAGGAACAGCTCTCCAAACGGGCCTGGTTTGGTCCATCATCTCTACATTAAGAAGTGAGAGGCTGATTCAGACACATCCCTTTATCCTGACCAGGGTGTTTGCCATGGAAGATGACTTTTGCTCTCTTAGGTCCTCCACTGCTGCCTACATCTTATCTTGGGATCATTTCTGCATGGACCTTTGAGGTTCTCAGCAGGTGGAAGATTCCCTACATTCCTGTATTGTAAGACCAACTCTGTACCTGCTCTTCTGTAAAGTGATATTGAGGGAACAGTGTATGGATAGGGTAAATAACAGGTTCTATTTGGGTTAGGAATCAATAATGGTATTGGGAACCTGCAATATTCAAAAGAATATACAGGTGAAATATAATTTTGAAAACAGAAATCTAAGTAAGATTTGAAGCCCAGTATACTTGATGGGGATACATAGCTTTTAACTATATTCTGCACAGATGTCTCAGATTAATCAATATACAATGGCATAGGACCTTGTACCATGGATGATTGAATGTCAAAGAGCACATCGAGTCAAAAAGGGATATTCGGTAGGATTAGGAAGATATATGGTAGGTTGTGAAAGAAGAGTGAGTGTGGGAGTGGGACCAAAAGATCTATAGCAATAGGCTTTCGGGTAGAGACTGAATGTAAATGTCAGCACATGTGAAGAGTCAGTCACAATAATGAACTGGGATAATATGTAGGGAAGCAGATATCAATAGAGACATTAGGAAATCAGGCAAAGAATAAAGAGAGTGATAGGATTAGGCATTTTCAACAGGGTTGAGGTTGAATATATAATCTTTGGAAGAAACAAATATGTAGTCACCAATAGGATTGACATTTGAGAGAATTAGGCAACCTTGACATGGATGATTTTAGTAATCCATGCTCACTTCCATTTAGGCTTTGGTACAATCATAAGTGTGATCTTTGATTTTTCTGTCCAGAATATTACTGTGATAAAATGTACATGTAGATCAGGTGACATGAGTATTTCTTATAAAATTTCTTGGAGCTACATTTTGAAGATGAATAAATTAGTATTGGGGTTACAAATAGATGTACCCTGTGTCTATAAATATAAAGATAATGCATGAATAGACCATATTTGAATAAATAATATAACTGGTTCCAACTTTAAATAACGGATTGAATTGATATCCGAAAATATACAGGGAATCTTATATTGATATACAATCATTCATTCCAACCAGTTACACATGTAATGGTAATATTAGGGTTATGGTATATCGTGAAGAGTGTGTTAGTTTTGCTTCAAAATGCTTATGGAAATTGAAAATAATGTGTTTAGAAAGAAGTGTCATGAAAAAAACAGTCAATAATCAGGAGGAATACATGTGTTCTGAAGCAGGAAATGATTGAAAGTGAATCAAATGCCTATAAATTTGTGAACTTGTGAATGCAATATATATCCTATGATGTGTATAAACTGAAGAAATTGTAATGTACCAGTGTTCAATAAAATGAACTTCAAAATACACATCATGTCCCTTAAAAATCTACTTGCATTGATGTTAAACTGTGTCAGTCACTGTAGAAATATTAGGATTGTGTGCACCATTCACTGAAGTTAGTTTTAAGTACTAGGAAACAAATATGTATTTCAGGTGGGTGAATATTTCTGAGAATAATCTTGTGAAAAGTTGATTATAAATCCAAATACATGAACATGAATGAATTTAGGGAGTTTATATAAGACACATATATTTCATATTTTGAAAAATCTGGAGAGTATATATATATATATATACACACAAAACACACACAGAGACAATAAAAAATAGCAATATATATGCCCATTGAAATTCATCATGAAATATATATCATCCACAGATGCAAAAATATTTATTTTACTGTACATGGATTTAGGTGTAATGTTGTTCTACTAGGAAGCTGACTCATAGGTTGAATTTTCAGTACCAACAGCGTTGAGGAGGAGTGATCTCTTCTCACAATTTGTATCTGCATAGTCAGCCACCTCACAAGAATGTACGTGTGATACCAAGTAGGATTCTATATGTGCAGATAAAAATACATGTGCTGAATAGGCTACAAATAAAGGCAGACAGGAATTCACATATTTGTTAATGTTAAAAACACATGGAGAACTATTTCAATTAAAAATTAACTAGATTTATAACACCTACCCTTTATCATACAAAGGGCAAGTGCAAATCTACACCATGCCTCCTATGAACTGCTTGTATTTCTATTCTGTTTGTGTTATTTTTCCCCATCATATTAGTATTAGTAGTCAGAGTCTGGTAGGATATGGGTTATTGTCAGTTGTCCCGGCAGGTCAGAGACATCAACATGGGTGGCGAACATAGTTGGGGAGGAATAAAGGGACAAGAGATACGAGAGATGACAGCAAGACAGGAGTTCTGATCATGCTGAAAACTTTTATTGTTCTCACATGGAAATTTATATGCTGCGGATGGGAAAGCTCTCTTATTGGCAGTTGCTGGACGTCTTCACAAGGTGAGATAACCTCAGGATGTTTCAGGAAGACAGATGGCCGCAGGATGTCTCAGGGAGATAGATGACTGCGGGATGTCTCCCAGGCAGGAAATCTTCCAGGGGGCTGTTTCTTGTAAGTGTCAGGCTATTCTTTGAATGAGAACTTCTTTCTAGCCCCTGACATCTCCCCCTTTCTTGTATAAAATATTTGACCATACCTTACCAACCTTATTTTAGGGGATGATAGAGGCTCTGTTTCTCTAGGAGGCCTTAGAATATCTCCTGATCCAAGCGAGCGTTTTCACTAGGAGATTTTGTGGTGGCCTTGGCATGTTTTTAGAGAAGATGTCTTTGAGGGGGAAGCATGCCAACCGCCATGCCTCAGAGCATGTCACTCAGAGGTCTTGGGTTTTGGGATCAGTGGATCCATCCTCCTGCAGCCTTTCCTGCACCCTCCGTTATTATGGCCTTATGTCCTCACTCCATGGGTGCGTCCTCCCCCAAGCGGTGGGGCCCATGGAGGACAAACCCTTATGACAAGGGCAGAAGATGGTTTGTCAGAGCTGTTACTTATAGTTTTATGTAAGAAAGAAAGATCTGTGGGGATGTAAACTTTAAAAAAAAAAAGCCTGTGAGAAGGGTAGAACATCCTTTTAAATGTTGGCAGCGTGGTCTTCCATCTCCAGGTAATGATAGTGGACCTGTATTGGCTTAGAGGCCAAAATATTAATCAGTTCTTTAATAAATTTTACCAGCCTGTTTGTAATGCAGGGTCCTATGGACACAATTAAAACTAAACCCAACAAAGGGCCTAATAGGGATAGAAGGTAGGGTAGAAATCCATTAAACCCAGTCCAGAGGGGATTTTCAAAAAGTTCCCTTCATCTCTTTTCTAGATCTTCTTGAAGCTGCTTAATTTTAGTGCGTACTATGCCTGATTTATTGGCATAAAAGCAGCATCATTCCCCTAAGGCCAAGCAAATACCTCCCTGGTGAGCTTTCAGCAAATCTAAGCCTCGTCCATATTGAAGGAACACTTCTGCCAGGGAGTCTACTTTGTCCTGCAAATCTTTAATGGTCCATGATATAGTTTGTACATCATTTATAAGTTGTTGAGACAGGCGATGATAAGAGTGTATAGCCTTGCCTAAGCCATCTGTACCTGTGCCTACAGCAGCTGTTATTCCAAGGCTGGCAAGGAGTGATAAGTCCTGTATTGCCTGCCTGTGTCTTTTGACTAAGGTATCTAGGCTAGGAATGGGTAGAGGTTCGTCTCTTGGGAAAATAGTTATATTAGGGAGTAATAAGGCAAGAACACACAGCCACCTGTCCATTTCGCTGGGAGCCTGGGGAAGGCTGAGTTTCCTCCACACATTAAAACTGTGCCATTTGGGGGACAAAGAGATGGTGTGGGTGAGGAATAGTTTTGTACTGTTGAGCAATTTCCAAAGAAAATAACGCCCACATCAATATCATAGGTATTGTTCTGCATCGCGCCTAAAAGACATAATGTAAAAGTGCCTATTGCCTGTATTTAAAAGGAAATCCGAGTTGGCATGTATTATCATTGTCTATGATAGAATTAATAGGAACTGCCATAGGCATGATTGCCCCTGTTGTCATGCAGAGCTAGCAATTACCAGCAAGGGTAGGGTTGGAATTATTAAGCAAGGGGAAGGTAGTTTCCAAAATATCTAATGTATTGGTATCTAAACCTGGGAGCTGGGATTTAGGCTACATTAAGGGATGATATGTGAGCTCAGGAATTTGGGGTTTCAAAAGTTTGATTATCCGAGGATGCTTGACAGCATCTGTGGGTCCTCCACTATCAGAGACCCCTGTAGGGGCCTTAATGGGCTAGCAGGAGGGTTTACTGACAGTGCCTTGGCACCCAGGTGACTGTAGCTTGGTGTGTTTGCCTTCTCCTCCTCGGTCAAAGAGAACGGGGTATAATGAATAGTGGTCACCCCTGCTGCATGAGTTTTATTTAGGGAGGCTTCAAAAAATTGTTCTCCCTGCTTGTTAACACAAATTGAGGCCGACGCATAACAAGAGATATGCATAGCCTAGGTATGCGTACAAGTTGCAGAACAATTATAGAGAGCTTTACTTGTACTAGGGGGAATAATCTTTGGCTTGTTAACACATACCCATTTAGGCTAATGAACTTCTCTGAGTTTATGGTCAACCTCAGCATGGAGGTAAGCCACCTTAGTCATGCAATCAGCAGTCTGGGTACAAATAGTGGGAGCCTGAGTCCAAGATCCTTCCTTGTATTCGCAGGGGGTGCCAAAAAGGTACTCCATGATGTTGGAAGGTGGAGGGCCAAGGCCTCCGTGTATAAACCTGTTCAGCAGAAGTGCCTTAAGCAGGATCCTCACACAAATTGTTGGCTGCATCTGAAAAAAAGGAAAATTTGTCCTCAGGGCGAGGGCCTCCATTCCTGTGTTTAGGTAAGTCATTAACCTGTTTATCTAGGCGTTCTGGCAACCATCCTGGGGCTGCTTGCTCTTGGTCCAAAACACAAGCTGAGCCTCGTCCCCAGATGATGACAGGATCTGGGCCTTTCCATTTATTTGTAAGGGGATTGCACCACATAACAGGTGGGTGAACAGAATTGGATGAGGGATGCCAGTGTTTGTCTGCGGCCGAATGGCCTTCACTGTCTAGGGTTAGAAAAATAAGGGCCAATAATGCATGGTTAAGGCGATGTCTGGGAGTTGTAGATACAAGGGCAGAAGCCTTAAGGCGGGTTAGCCAAGTCTTTAAGGTAAGGTGGGCACGTTCCATAATGCCTTGGCCCTGAGGCTTGTATGGAATTCCAGTAGTATGACATAGTTGCAAGGTAGCACAAAACTGTTTATACTTGGCACTGGTATATGCAGAACAATTATCTGTTTTAATATGTATTGGTTTACCCATTAAGGAAAAGGCTGAAACAAGATGAGAAAGGTCATCTTTGGTGGCCTCTCCAGAATGCGATGATGCATAAATAAAGGCGCTGAAGATATCTATAGAAACGTGTTATATTTGGTTTTTCGAAATTTAGGAAAATGAGTAACATCCATTTGCCAAAACTGATTGGGCAGTAATCCTCGGTGGTTAACTCCCAAGTGTTGAATAGGGAGAGAGACAGTGCAATCAGTGCATGCTTTTACTATTTCTCTTGCCTGTTGCCAGGAAATTTTACAAAGTAATCAAAGGCTCTGGGAATTTGGATAGTGAAGATTGTGTAACTCCATGGCCTTTTGAATGAAGCCAACAAAAATTGGAAAGATGGAACGAGTTGCTACATCAGCTTGGGCATTACCATTTGTTAGAGGGCCGGGAAGATCAGAGTGTGCCCTGATGTGTCCTTAGAAAAATGCGTGTTGTCTGGCCTGAATTATCTGCTGAAGCTGGTGAAACAGAAAGGCCACATTGGAAGAAGACTTAATGGCAGGTGAAATCTCCAGCAAGGGCACAGAATGAGCAATGTAGGCACTGTCTGTATAAATATTAACAGGATTATCAAAAATGTTAAAAAACTTGTGATATGTCAAAAAATTCCACAAACTGTGCTGACTGATAGACAGTATCAAAGGTGGTAGGCTGGTTATTGACAACAAAGACCTCACAGCCATTACTGGAACCGTCTGTAAAGAAAGTAAGGGCTTGAGGAATGGGAGCATTTTGAGTAATTTTGGGAAAAATAAATGAATGTTCCTGGACAAAATGTAAAAGGGGGTGATTGTGGAGGTAGTTATCAATTGTTCCCAAAAAGCCTGAAAGGGCAATACCCCATTCATCCCCTGTCTGTAGTAAAAATTGGGTTTGGTCCTTAGTATATGGAATTAAAATATTATCAGGGTCTTTGCCAAAAAGGTGTCGAGAAACCAAACGACCTTAAATAATAATAGAAGCTACCTGAGCAAGAAAAACAGTAATAACCTTGGAGGATTTGGTGGGTAAATGGACCCAAAGCAAGGGGCAGCCTTTATTTTTAAAATGTGGATCTCGCTGCCAAAATATTCCTGTGGGTGTATGAGGAGTGTGTAAAATAACCAGAATCAGAGGAAGGTTATAAGAAATTTGTGTAACAAACTGAATGGCAATGGCTTTTGTGACTTGGTTTATTGCCTGTCATGCCTCGGGAGTAAGCTTTTGAGGGGTGGAGCGGGGGAAATCACCTCTCAAAATATCATTAAGGGACAAAAGTACACAAGTGGGTTCTTATACATTGAATATGCCCCAGTAATTTTTGAAAATTATTGAGGGTGTGAAGATGGTCCACACGTAGTTGTATTTTAGGTATTTGGATTTGATTATCTTGAATTTAAGGCCCAAATATGTATCAGTGTCCTGGGTTTGAAACTTATAAAGAGCTATCTGTAGTCCCAAGGTAGTGAGGATTTTGTAAATGTCCAAGTAACAATTATTAAGGTCCTGGGTATTCTGTGCAGCAATTAACAAATCATCCATGGGCTGGGAATGTGGCTCAAGCGGTAACACGCTCGCCTGGCATTTGTGTGGCCCAGGTTCGACCTCAGCACCACATACAAACAAAGATGTTGTGTCCGCCAGATACTAAAAAATAAATATTAAAAAAAAATTTCTCTCTCACTCTTTCTTAAAAGAAAAATTATCCATATAATATAAAATATAAATTTGTGGCCATCGCTCTCTGACAATGACGGCTCTTTTGGCCAGTTTGATATTGAATGCACACATGGGATCATTCTTTAGATCCATCAGGTGGTGATAATCGAAGCCACAGCCTCACAAAGGGCCAAGGTCTGAATCAGACATATCTCTTTCCAAAGAAATTAAGCAAAGAGCCACAGGTGATTTCCATTCATTTTTATTAGAAAACTGTTTTCTTCAGGCTTCAAAGGGGTGGCCTGAGGAAAAGACCTTCCTGACACTCAGGGCAACAAAACAATAGGTAAGCAAAAGGCCCAAAGCAGGGTTTCTCCACTGAGACTCTCCTGGACACACTGATATCAGAGTTTTCTGAGATGCTCGCCATTCCCTTCAGCTATCCTGTACTTGACTATGTCACTCAGCTTGGAGGTGGTACATATATTGGAAACAATACCATAAGCCTATTTTTGAGAGTGACCAGAATTCAGGAAGAAATCAGGAACTTAGGAAGATAGTAGGTGTTGCCCATCCATAAGGCAAGTCGCAGTCCACTCATAAATTGGACATAATGAATGCTGGGAAGATTTCTACTAGACAGGACACATCCATTGATGCATTCTCTTTTCCAATGTCTACAACCATGAACACAGTGGGATACACATAATGCAAAACATCGCCTTGTCAAACGACTTACTAGAAACAGTCCACACCAAAGCAAACAAACAGACTTTCCTACATATTCACAGAACAAGAGACTAAACCACAAACACACACCCACACCCAAAAAGGCACCTCCTTCCCACAAGTAGGTCCATGACTATCCGGAGTGTCCTCTGACTGGTGGGCCATACTATGTTCCCACGAAATGGCCTGTCCTGTCTCAGATCTGGTCTCCTTGGCCAACCCTATGAAGTTGTCAGAAGCCAGCAGTGAGCCACTACCTGCTTTCTCAGAAAAGGCCCCTCTTCAGAGCTTTCCAGGCATTTGGCCATCCACACATCAGTAGTTACCAAGAAAGACTGACTCTGTCCTTGGTAAATCTAAACAAGTGAGACCACTGGGATGGGACTGGGACTGGCTCTGGGTGCCTGGCTTCCTGGATCCCAAGTTCAGAGAGTTCCATCACCAAGGAAGTGTGGTGAGGTCACTTCCTTCAGAAACTGAATAAGATCACAGCCTTGGCAACCACTTTGTCCTCACAGTTGCTTCCAAGGGTCCCATGATATGGAGGCTGTCCCTACTTCCTGTGACACTTTCACAAGTTAGAATGGTATATCAACCATAGGCTCCCAGGATCAGCTCACCACACAGGTCTTACTTGTTCCATCTTCTCTACATTAAAAAAGAGAGGCTGATTAAGACACAACCCTTCATACTGACCAGGTTGTTTGCCATGGAAGATGACATTTCCTCTATCAGGTCCTTCATAGCTGCCTACATCTTCTCCAAGGATCATTTCTGCATGGGCCTTTTAGGTTTTCAACAGGTGGAAAATCCCCTACATCCCTTTAAAGACCAACCCTGTCCCTGCTCTTCTGTAAAGTTAGATTGAGGGAACAGCGTATGGTTAGGGTTAATAAAATGTTCAATTTGGGTTAGGAATTATTCTGCTCGATGAATAATGGTATTGGGAACCTGTGAAATTTATAAAAATATATAGGTGAAATATAAGTATGAAAACAGAAATCTAGGTAATATTTGAAGTGCAGAACGGCATTGGGCCCTTTACTGGGATACTTATCTTTGAATAATATTCTGCACAGATATCTCAGATAAATCGATATACAATGGCATACGTCCTTGTACCTTGGTTGATTGAATGTTGAAGAGAACATCAAGACAAAACGGGATAATCAGGAGGATTATGAAGATAGTCGGTAGTTTTAGAAAGAAAAGTGAGTATAGGATTTGGACAAAAAGATCTTTCACAATAGGTTTTCGGGTAGATAGTGAATGTAAATGTCAGCACATGTGAAGAGTCTCTCACAATGATGAACTGGGGAAAATATGTAGGAAAGCAGATATCAATAGAAACAATAGGAAATTAGGCAAAGTATAAAGTGAGTGATAGGATTAGACATTTTGAACGGGGTTGAGTTTGAATATATAATCTTAGGAAGAAACAAATATGTAGTCAACTATAGTATAGACATTTGAGAGCATTAGGCAACATGAACATGGATGTTTTCCATAATCCATGCTCACTTTCTATTTAGGCTTTCGTACAAACATAAGTTTGAACTTTGCTTTTTGTGTGCAGAATATTACTGTGATAAAATGTATATGTAGATCACGTGACATGACTATTTCTTGCACCATTTCTGAGAGCAATATTATGAAGACGTATAAATTAGTATTGCAGGTACAAATAGGTGTACCCTGTGTCTATGAATATAGAAATAATGCATGAATAGACCATACTGAGAATAAATAATATAACTAGTTCCAACTTTAAATAATGGATTGAAGTGATATCTGAAAATATAGAGAAAATCTCATATGTATATTCAATCCTTCATTCCAACCAGTTACACATCTAATGGTAATAGGGTTATGGTTTTTCATGAAGAATTCATGAGTTTTACTTCAATAATAATTATGGAAATCAAAAATAATGTGTTTGGAAAGAAGTCTCATGAAAAGACCAGTCAAGGAAACTTGAGGAATACATGTGTTTTGAAGCAGCAAGTGATTGAAAGTGAAACAAATGCCTATAAATTTGTGAACTTGTGAATGAAATATATATCCTATGATGTGCATAAACTGAAGAAATAGCAATGTAACTCTGTTGCATAAAAATGAACGTTAAAATACACATCATGTCCCATAGTAATCTAATTGCATTGATGTTAAAAAGGATCAGTTACTGTAGAAATATTAGGATTCGTATGCATCATTCACTGAAGTTACTTTTCAGTACTAGGAAACAAATACGTATTTCAGGTCGATGACTATTTCTGAGAATAATCTTGTGAAAAGTTGATTAGAAATTCACAAACATGAACATGAATGAATTTAGGGAGTGTATAATAAGGCATATATATTTCATTTTTTGAAAAACCTGGAGAGTATATATATATATATATATATATATATATATATATATATATATATATATATATATATATATAAACACAAAATACACACGGACATTAAAAAGTAGCAATATATATGCCAATCGAAATTCATCATGAAATATATATCATCAACAGATCCAAAACTATTTTCATTTCACTGAACTTGGATTTGTGTATAATGGTGTTCAACTAGGAAGCTCACACATAGACTGAATTTTCTGTTCCAACAGCGTTTAGGAGTAGTGATCTCTTTACACAATTTATATCTGCCAAGTCAGCCACCTCACAAGAATGTACGTCTGATACCAGGTAGAATTCTATATGTGCATATGAAAATACATGAACTGATTAGGCTACAGAGAAAGGGAGACAGGAATTCACATATTTGTTAACTTTAATAACACATGGAGAACTCTTTCAATTAAAAATTGACTAGATTTATAACATCAAACCTTTATCATGCAAAAGGCAATCCAACTATATATCATGACTCCTCTGAACTGCTTTTACTTCAATTCTGTTTGGGTTATTTTTCTCCATCATATTAGAATTAGTAGTCAGAGTCTAGTAGGGTACGAGTTAGTCTCAGGGATTCATTATTTTTAATGGAAAATTAAATAATGAATCCAATGTGTATGCAACTATGTGCTACACAAAAATCTTCCCATTCTCATCCAGATCAATGCCTTGACATTACATTCACCCTAGTAAGACACAATTAGAGGAAAAGTGTTAGAAAATCTGTGAATACAAATCTGGAATGGAAAATGCTCAGGAGTTCACAACCTTGGATGTGGTAGAAGAGTTTCCAAAAGTAAGGGACAGGGTTGATAGACCCAACCTGATCATTTATTAAAATTTGGAGCTGTCTTGCCACAAAGCCATGAAAAGAAAATTTTGGCTTTACTATAAATTACTGAATATTCTGAACCTGCTTGGGATGGCTGCCCATGCCTTGAACTTACACATGAATGGTTATCTGAGCAGATAGACGCCCTCTCTGAAACTTTAGTAACCCATCATAAATTTTGGCCTTCCCTGGCCAGACAATGACCCTCTTTGAGGTTCTAATGGTCTTCATAATTTCTGATGTTGGGGCCAGCAAAAAAAAAAAATATATATATATATATATATAAACTACACTTAGTGTGATGCTTGTCAATCATTCTCTTATCTGTAATCCCCCTTTGGGTAACTTTCTTGGCTATATAGGTGGAATGTAGGAAAGGTGGGGTTGCTGTCTTCTTCCCGCCTTTTGGGGAGGGAGAGGCAGGCGGCCTGTTGAAATAATAAGCTTGCCTTAATTTGATTTTAATTGGAATCAGTGGTCTTTTCTTGCATCCTGGTGTAACATTTTGGAGTTCCCCAGCGAGATGTCCCTGCACGACCAGATCACAAGACCAAACTACTGGAAATTCTGAAGCTGGCCTTCCCTCCTGGCCTCCGGGCTGGAGAGCCACTATAGCGTGTCCACAACTTGAGATGTTCCAAGGCCTAGGAGTGAGCCTTCAGTCCGGGGAGCACTGCAGTGAACCACCACACTAAAACTATGAGTAAGCACCTGGTGGAGGGGCCCTCAATAGGTAAGAGGGGCCTTTATAACATCTGATATCCGGTTAAGGGAGATCTCTTCTGATGATAGAGAGGTGTCCTGCGGAGGCTCACATATATTCCTGTCTGGGACAGTAATAAGAATCGTTCTGTCCTCTGCTCTGTTCTATAGGGAATTCCTTGGGAAGGGTAGAGAGGTGCAGACGGGTAAGCATGCGCTCCAACCCTGGAGCTTTAGCAAGACGTTGCATTGCTCCTCTGTATTTCTGTTTCAGCACCAGGTTTCTGTTTTTTTGTGCTTTGTTCTGTGTTCTATATGGTTTTTTTGTTTGTTTGTTTTTGTGCGTTTGGTTGTGTGATTACTGTGGTAAAAACTTAAGGATATTGGACGTGAAAATGGGTTATAAAGCAAGTAAGCCTGCACCCCTTTGGACTGTGTTTTAAGGTACTGCGATGAAATTTACAACCCTTTGTTAAGCAGGATGAGAGAAGCCCACTAGCTGGCTGCCTGGAGCAAAACCACTGCAGAGGGCAATGCCTGCTGGGGACCTAAGAACTGAGTATCCCCCAGGTTAACACGTGAAACTCTTTTTAAAAACCCTTGTCCCTCCAGATCAAGAGAGTCACAACCTTTGAGCAGAGTCCCATGTGTTTCTCCTTTGTTAGCAAAGCAATAAACCTCCCTTTTTCTTTTTCTCAAAACCATGTCTTCATTATTAAATTTGCATTAATTGACATCAAGGTCAGGAACCGAACGTTAAGTTACAAATTTTGATACACCCCCCCCCATCTTGGAACTTTTTTAGAGCTGACTACTGAAATGTTAGGAGATGGAGCATGCTTGGGGTGTAAACAAACCAGAGGAGCTAATCCTGTAAGTAAATGGAGGGACTGAAGCACTCCCTGCAGCTGCCGAAGCCCTGTTTCTTCAGGGAATTCCCTCCTTCCTTCCCTGCACTCTAAGAATTATGCCACCTCTGTCTTTTTAAAAAAGAGAAAAAGAAAAAGGGGACACTAAATGCAGTAAAGTCACCATGGAGACCCTTGATTTTACATTTCAGGTTGCCCCTCTGTGAAAACATCTGGTCCCCTTGTGGAGACATCTATGGTGCCACTGGTGTAGGAGATTATTCTGTTATCTGCTCTGTTTTAAAGGCTTCTGTCTGTCAGCCATAGTCTGGAGCTTCTTTCTATCTGTCTTGTGTCTTTTTTTTCTGGCCCTTTAAGACATGTGCAATAATGTGTTGATATTACAAATTGTTTCTTGGGAATGATCTTAGCTGAATGTGTGTCTAACTGATGATGTTTCATTGTAACAATGTGGTATCTGAATGGTTTTTTGAAGCATTGCACAATCTGGCAGTTAAAAATCGGGTTTAGGTAATTGTTTAGTTTATAATTTCAGATAATTGATGCCAGAGAACTTAAATACGTAGGATGTTAAACTAAAGAACTCTACTTCCAAGTTGGCAAGAAACTTCCAAATCATTCAGTCTTTTTTTTTTCTTTTTACCAATTTTCAATTGTATAGCCTGGGAAAATGTCACTGTGTGTACCAGTGCATTAATTTGGACAAGACAGTAAATCATAGTATTGTATCTGTTGACAAAACAAGATGTAAAGATATAATTTTTTTGAATTGTATCTTAAACTTTTATCATAATTTTCAACATCCTAACCTGAAAATTATGCATAAAATGCCTTAGGCCTGAGGTGTCTGCACAAAATAGCAATTTTTTCCTGCTCCTTCCAGACTTCAGCCAGAACATATGTTGAAATGCAAATAAAAGAACCCTGCAAGCTCAGTAGGAGACAGATGTGAGGCCTAATGGAAAAATAAAAAAGCTAAATTGTATGGTATTTACTAATTACTGGCCAGTCATTTTTTCTAGGACTCTTATATTTTGCCTTAGATTTTTATTTTAATTTTTTTGAGCTCATGATTTTGATCCTACATAAATAACTTAATGTTTTTCTGATCAGTTCTATCTTTGACCAATGGTGGAATTTTGGAAACATTGCAATGAAGATTTCACCTGCGAAAAAACTACAAGGCCTTTACTTCTATTATGTGTGCACACTTTTGTTATGTGTTGTATGTCTATATATATACATATGTCCGTATATCATATATGTGATACACAAATTAACATATATAAGGAGCACTCATAAAAAAAGAGCTCATAAATCAAATTTTAAAAAGTGGTTCCAATGATCTTTAATTCAAGTGATTTAAATGGTTCAATTTAATTTGGATAAACAAATAAAATAAATGTCTTTAAATTTAAGCTTTCAAGTTTTTCTAGGTTTTCAAAAATCTAATAAAATATTAATGTCTACAAAAGGTCTAATATGCCTTGGTTCTAGGACTTTTCCTTCAACAAAAAATGTTTTATACTGTTCAATACATTTGTCTAATATTTTGATAAAAAAGTAAAATAAATTTGATATGGTATTACTCATTCATGAGTGCTTTTGTTAGATATCCGATTGATTTACTAATGTCTGTATAAGTGTGTACTAAAGTCTGTATAAGATTGTAAAAATCAGTCATGAGAGAAAAATTTCTGAAAATATAACTTTACCGTTAACATTGTGTTTACTAAATTTTATTCTTTCTAGAGCAAGCAACCATAAAAATTGAACAACTGATTAAATAAGAAATGTTATTTTAGAGCACTGTACTGTCATTTCATTTAAAGCTAAACGTGGTTAATGTAAAAATATCAATGTCATTGTGATGCTATTAATGTGCTCATGTCTTCCAGGTATACAAGTCTATAAGAAAGAAACTTAAAAAGAGCATTATATCACTCTGGTGTTCTGAAGTTGCATTGCAAAAAAAATATATTGTGGATTTATTTACCTGTTTTCATTTAGATATGTAAAATTTTAAGTTACTTTTTACATTGGGGAAAAAATTAAATGTATTTTTAAGTTAATGAGAGCCTAATCTATGTAAAGGTTAAAAACATTCAGCATTTTTTTAATTCATGTTTAAATGTGATATCAAATGGTGTTAGCGATTGTATAGGTGACCTCAAACAATTTACAAAACTTTGTAAAATGATATTTAAAAAAAACAAAGATCAGCTTTAGAAGTAAAACACTTAAGATTTATAAAGAGTCCTGCCTAACCTGAGATAAGGTTCTGTGTACCATCTTACTACATGTGAGAATTACTACTGAAGCAGTAGGTCAAATTTTATTTCATTTAAAGTTATGTTAAAAAGTTGTTTTTTTTTTCTGTCAAGATTACTAGGATCTCAAACAGAGGATATAATGTATTACTCAGCCAAAAAATTCAGGGTATATATTATGCAAACTAAGTATTTTTACTCTTGTTAAAAAATTTTATTTTGTAATTTCCTTATAAGTGATATAAAGATTCCCTGTTAGTGTTTTACAGAAGTGTTGCTTTAAGAACACAATATGGGTTTATTTAAGATAATAAGTTATCACCTACAAGACAGAATAATAAGATCCCAATTAATAAAAAGATAAATAATTATAAAGTAATAGACATTAAAGCCCTGTACTCTTAATGTAAGACTCTTTAAATTTATTTGTTTGATGTTTAAGATTAGGATTTAAAATTAAAATTAAATTAAATGGGTCTAGAAAACCGATATTTGGCGTTTGCCCTCTGAGTCAGTTTTAATCCAGGGAACAGGGGACTTCTCTAAAGAGCTTTGCAACTCTGGGCCACATAACCTCCAGATCAGGCAATTAATGAGACCACTGGAGAACACAAAGCAAATAAGTGCATTTTCTACAAAGAGGAGAGTCATCAGAGAAGGGAGACATCCCTGATGCTTCTGAGGGAAGACACATGGTCAAGCAAGACCTGGACCCACCTAGTGCAAATGGCACTAGCAGAAGTGAGAAGCTGCTCTCAAGTTTCCCCAGAAATGACTCCCATAAAAGCTCAGCTGACTGTTAACAATAGATAAAAACAAAAGTCAGTTTGAATGCTTCATCTTAAACACTTAGCAAAGATAGTTAAAACCAAAATACAGCCATTCCTGGGCATTTTAAATAATAATAAAAATAAAAATAATAATAATTGATAATAATAATAATAATAATAATAATAATAATAATAATATTAATATTTTTAGGTATACACTTTATGTTAGCCTCCCAAAATAAGTAAGACTGTTGGCTACAAAGAAGGTTTCTCAGACAGGAATGCCTGATGACTATAAAAAGAGACTATTAAATGGAGCTGCCAGAGGCAGAAGTTTCTAGTTTAAGGCCTACAGATATTCCTAACCTACACAGGTAGGGTTGGTGTTTGCTAGTACGATTATCCAGCCCTGAGTAATACAATTAAAGATTTCTCTATTAGACACAGTTGTCATACTAGTAAAAGGATCTTGCAAGATCAGAAGACATTAAATTATTAAACTGTATCTTATGGCGAGGGACAACTTTAACACTAAAAGGTAAATATTAAGTTGACAGTCCTGATAACTGGGGATATTAAAAACTGGTGAGTGAACTTCTATACAGTGACATGTTCCAGCTGCTGCAACACTTATTCAGTACTCATGGTTTTTGTTTCTCTCATAGAAGAACCCATTCCCAGATGACTTTACAACCTGTTCTTCCCCAACCAGACTTCAAATCGAACTGACTTCTAAAAGGCAACTCATGTCCCTCAACTGACTTCTGAAAGGCAACTCATGTCCCTCACACCGTGCCCCCTCACGTCACCCTCTCTCAGCTCAGAAAAAGCCAAAATGAGTGACGCGTCTGTTCTTATAACAATGGAGACAAAAATAAATAGACTATCATTATAAGTAATATATTAAGTCAGGTAAAATCAGGGAGACCGGTTTTTGGTGAGTTCTAAAACTTTGGAGACTGTTACCTGAGCGATTAAATTTTCCTCAGTGCTCTTCCACTACCCTATCAAAGATTTGAAGGGGACGCATAATTAACGGGGGAATGATAGACCCAACCTGATCTTTTATTAAAATTGGGAGCCATCTTGTTGCAAAGCCATGAAAAGATAATTTTGGCTTTACTATAAATTACTCCAATTCCGAACCTGCTTGGAATGCCTGCCTGTGCCTTGAACTCACCCATGCCTGCCTCTCTGACCAAATAGCAGCCCTCTATGAAACTTTAGTGACACCACATAAATATAAGCCATCCCTGGTCAGACAATGACTCTCTCTGAGGTTCTAATGGTCCTGATAAATTCTGATGTTGGGGCTAGCAAAAAAAAAAAAAAAAATGTAAAATACCATTAGTGTGATGCTTGTCAGAGTTCTGTTATATGTAACCTCCCTTCTGTGTATCTTTCTGGACTTTAAAGCTGGGCTGTAGGAAAGGTGGGGGTGCTGTCTTGTTCCCACCATTTTGGGAGGGAGAGGCAGCCCGGCCAGTGGAAATAATAAGCTTGTTTAATTTGATTTTAATTGGAGTCAGTGTTTTTTCTTACATCCTGGTCTAACAGGTAAACATTCAACAAACATAGAGCTCTGCTGGCAAAATGACTTCTTGAGAAACTGCATCTGAGGTTGGGTACTTGAAATATATGTTTTTGTCAGGAGGTTTAACTTCTTTTCTAGAGAGACCATCAAAGCTGGGTCTGCATCTATGTGACTGGAGGGCATGGTTTCTTATTTTCCAATGAACATGAGACAGCAGTGCTGAATTCTCTTTGTAGATAAACTGTGACCACTGGGGGCTAAGTGTCTCCCCGTGTGGACTGTGAAGCCATTTGGTCATCCTCCATTGTCATGGTGTTTTTTGGTGCTGCACTGGGAGTTTGGTATTTGCATCACAAAATACAAGGAGTTCAACAGGGACACAGGGCTGGTGGGAGTTCTGTCACGTGTGGTGGGTCAGGGTCTGCAGGAGAATGCACCAACCAGGCTTCTATCCCACATAGCTTGCCCCTTTGAAGATAGCAACCTGATTCTGAACATTGCCCTGAAACTTCTCCATATATCAAGATGCCTTTATATGGAGAGGTCTCAGACATATAAGGCATTCCTGGCTGCACCATGTCAGCCACAAGCCATTTGGAAGTCAAAGCCAGATCCACATGGACCCACCACAATTGTTTTATCACACACCTGCACACCACAGATCTGGGGCACTACTCAGCAGGCTCCAACATACTGGCATCTCTGTTCTACACCATTTTCATGAAACCCAGTAAATCAAGGCACTCTCTGGTACACTCATGATCAGTAACAGGATATCCAAATGTTCTCCAGTGCCACCTGGTCATGGGAATTCCAAAAATTTCATGGTATTTATCTAGCCACTTTTCAAGGATGAAGTTGGAGATACTGTGGGTTTCAATTCATTCAGGAATCATTAAATGGTGAGGAAGCTTATTTCAGTAAAAGCTCTGGAGAACTTTCACAGGCAAGGCTTCCCAAAGATTTGCCAAAAAGTCACATGAAGCCAGTCCCATTGAGGTCTACAATGTGAGGTCCATGTGTGTTTTGACTCTCAACAATGGCTGCCAAGTCTTTCAGAAAAAAATCGTGTGATATCCTGGCTGAGATCTCAGTGATCTGTGGAAAGCAACCCTGGGCCTAGGTCTCAGTTACCAAGGGTGACTCTCATGCGTGGCCAACTACAATCCCAACAGAATTCATGGCAAAACTTCTCTGAGGTCAGTTCCAAAACTCAGTCTCCAAGGGGAATCACACCCGAGTTCAAGCCCAGGTGGACCCAGTCATCTCTTTCAACCACCACATGAATGACCACAATTAAAACAAAACACTCCCACATGGCCCTCATCTTCTTCCATATAGACACTCATCATGACCTCTGGCTGGATGATTCCATGAGGGGCGCAGCACAAGACAGTGTTCAAAATAAACTCCCTTGCCCCTTATTTGCCTAAAGTCAGGGTGGCCTGGACACCCTTGCTTTGAACCTGGAGTGATAAAATAGGCCTGCCCTTAATACTGCTCTGCTTCTCCAATTTGAGGCCTACTGACTACCCGGTATAGATTCTTTATGTGAATTGGAGTCATGAGAAAACCCAAGCACCTATGAGCTAGCCTCTGCAGGGGTTTGAAAAACTCATTTGACACAAAAGTTGCATATTCTCACTTGATGAAGGTCAGGAACCTTACAGAGAAAGGGGGGAGACTTGATCCACAATGAGTGCTCTTTTGGGCATTTTGATTTTCGAATCACACATGGAAACTTTCTTTAGATCTATCAGGTTCTGACAATCTAAGCCACAGCCTCACACAGGACCAAGAGGCTGATTCAGACACATCCCTTTCCAAAGCAATTAAGCAAAGAGCCACAGGTGATGTCCATTCATTTTCATTTGAAAACTGTTTTCTTCAGGATTCACAAAGGGGTAGCCTGAGGCAATGATCTTCCTGACATTCAGGGCAACAGAACAATAGGTAAGCAAATGGCCCAAAGCACAGTTTCTCCACTGAGACTTTACTGGTCACATTGATATCTGAGTTTTCTGAGATGCTCCAATTCCCTTCAGCTTTCAGTACAAGGCCATGTCACAGAGCTTCGAGGATGTACATATCTTGGCCATAAACCCATGAGCCTATTCTGGAGAATGGCAAGTATTCAGGAAGAAAACAGGAACATAGGAAGACAGTAGATGTTGCCCATCCATAAGGCAAGCCAAACTCCATTAATAAATTTTGCAGAATCAATGCTGGGAAGCTTTTTACTAGACAGGACACATGTATTGATGCATTCTTTTTTCTAATGTCTACAACCACGAACACAGTCGGATACACAGACATAGAAACACTCACCTTGTCAATCAACTTACTATAAACAGTCCACTCCAAACCAAACGTACTGCCTTTCCTTAATATTCTCAGAACATGAGACAAAACCACAAACTCACACCCACACCCTCAAAGGTATGTCTTCCCCCAAGTAGGTCTGTGACTATCCGGAGTGTCCTCTGACTGGTGTGCCATAGTATGTTCCCTTGAAATGGCCTGTACTGTATCAGATCTGGTCTCCTTGGCAAACTCTGTGAAGTTGTCAAAAACCATGAGTGAGCCACTACCTGTTTCCTCAGAAAAGGCCACTCTTCTGAGATATCCTAGCATTTGGCCATCCTCACATCAGTTGGTACCAAGAAAGACTGACTCTGTCCTTGCTAAATCAAACAAGTGAGCCCACTGGGAGTGGGAATGGGACTGGCTCTGTGTGCCTGGCTTCCTGAATCCCAAATTCAGAGAGTTCCATCACCAAGGAAGTTAGTCAGGTCACTTCCTTCAGGAACTGTATGAGATCACTGCCTTGGCAACCACATTGTCCTAACAGTTGCTTCCAAGGGTCTCATGAGATGGAGGCTGCCCCTAGTTCCTGTGACACTTTCACAAGTTAGAATGGTATATCAAACATTGGCACCTGGGAAAAGCTCTCCACACAGTCCTGGTTTGTTGCATCTTCTCTACATTAAGAAGCGAGAGGCTGAATCAGACACATCCTTCATCCTGACCACGTAGTTTTCCATGGAGGATGACTTTTGATCTCTCAGGTCCTTCATAGCTGCCTAAGAATTCTCCAGGGATCATTTCTGCATGGACCTTCGAGTTTCTCAGTAGGTGGAAAATACCCTACATTGCTATTTTGTAAGACCAACTCTGTCCCTGCTCTTCTGTAAAGTTAGATTGAGGGAATAGTGTATGGTCATTATTAATAACATTTTCGATTTGGGTTAGGAATCATTCTGCGGGATGAATAATGGTATTGGGAAACTGCGATATTTATAAGAATATATAGGTGAAATATAAATATAAAAACAGAAATCGACGTAAGATTTGAAGCCCATAAGGCATTGGGCTCTTGATTGGAATACTTAGCTTTTAATTATTTTCTGCACATATGTCTCAGAAAAATCAATATACAATGGCAGAGGAGTGTGTACCTTGGATGATTGAATGTCGAAGAGAACATCCAGTCAAAAAGGAATACTCCGTAGGATCAGGAAGATAGTTGGTAGGTTTAGATAGAAGTGTGAGTATAAGATTTAGACCAAATGTTCCTTTGCAAAAGGGTTTCTGGTAGAGAGTGAATGTAAATGTCGGCACATGTGAAGAGTCAGTCACAATGATGAACAGAGGAAAATATGTACGAATGCAGATATCAATAGAGACATTAGGAAATCAGGCAAAGAATAAAGTGAGTGCTAGGATTAAACATTTTCAACAGTGTTGAGGTTGAATACATAATCTTAGGAAGAAACAAATATGTACTCACCAATAGGATGGACATTTGAGAGCATTAGGCAACCTGGACATAGATGTTTTTAGAAATCCATGCTCACTTTCCATTTACGCTTTGGTACAATCCTAAGTGTGGCATATGCATTTTGTGTCCAGAATATTACTCTGATAAAATATACATGTAGATCAGATGACATGAGTATTTCTTCCAACATTTCTGGGAACAATATTATGAACATGTATATATTAGTATTGGGGGTACAAACAGGTGTACCATGTGTCTATGAATATAGAGATAATGCATGAATTGACCATACTGTGAATAAATAATATAACTGGTTCCAAATTTAAATAATCTATTGAATTGATATCTGAAAATATACAGGAAATCTTATATTGATATAGAATCATTCATTCCAACCAGTTATACATCTAATGGTAATATTTGGATTATGTTTTATCATGAAGGGTGTGTGAGTTTTGCTTCAAAAGTGATTAAGGAAATCGAAGAAAATGTGTTTGGAAATAAGTCTCATGAAAAGACCAGTAAAGAAACATTGAAGAATACATGTGTCCTGAAGCAGGAAGTTATTGAAAGTGAAACAAATTCCTATAAATTTGCGAACTTGTGGATGAAATATATATCATACGATGTGCATAAACTGAAGAAATATTAACGTACCAGTGTTGTATAAAAATGAACGTCAAAATACAAATCATGTCCCATAGGAATCTACTTGTATTGATGTTAAACTGGGTCAGTAACTGTAGAAATATTTGGATATGTATGTACCATTCACTGAAGTTTTTTTCAGTACTAGGAAACAAATATGTGTTTCAGGTGGAAGAATATTTCTGAGAATAATCTTGTGAAAAGTTGATTATAAATCCACATACATGAACATAAATGAATTTACGGAGTGTATATAAGACACATATATTTCATATTTGAAAAATCTGGAGAGTGTATATATATATATATACTAAAAAACAAAATACACACAGAGACATTAAAAAGTTGCAATATACATGCCAATCGAAATTCATCGAGAAATATATATCATCCACAGATGCAAAAATATTCATTTACTGAACATGAATTTATGTATAATGTTGTTCAACTAGGAAGCTCACACATAGTTTGAATTTTCAGTTCCAACAGCGTTTAGGAGGAGTGATCTCTTCTCACAATTTGTATCTGCCAAGTCAGCCACCTCAAAAAATGTACGTGTGATACAAGGTAGGATTCTATATGTGCATATAAAAACACATGTGCTGAATAGGCTACAGAGAAAGTGAGACAGGAATTCACATATTTGTGAAGTTTAAAACACATGAAGAGAGATCCAACATGGCGGAGTGTGCGGAGAGATCAATTCTCTGACCTCTTCATCTGCACGGGAATAGGGAGTCGTAAACTGTCTAAATGCTGTTTGCTCTGGATCACTAGGCAATGCTGAGCTGACGTGGATCTGGGGCAAACAGTCTGGGTCCCTCAGAACACACAACGAGACCGGATCGGCTACATTCAATCTGCCGTTTGCCTGCTTCTCGTGACTCAGCACTAATGATCCCGCTGAAATAACTGGTCAACCCTTCTGAACGTACAGAGGTAAAAGCCAACCAAGCCTTCATGGGTAGTGGCCACAGGATTAAAACGGGGCTTGGGAGAGACAGTCAGGACCCACCCGTTGCATTGGTCACCCGGGAAAGGGAACGAACGGTCACCATTTACAAGGGATACCACCATGGCAGAGATCTTACGTCACAGGCAGAGGAGATAACTTAATTGAAACCAGCGCAACAGGTGTGAAATCCCCTAGCCATCTCTCTTCACACAGCAGGAAAACCTTAAGGGCCCCTCCCAACTCTCCCGTTAGGGCCACTCTCAGCTCTCCCATGAGCGCGATAGCCAGACCGAGGGAATCAGGAGTGGCACAGGACTCGCGGCACGGAACTCTACTCTACCACTTTCACCAGTGCTGGAAACTGAGATCTCTTGCACCAGCTACAGGGGGCGTGGCTCCCGCAGGGCAAGCAAATTCGCTGGGGGTTCTCATCTCCAAGCTCTACAAACTTAGGGTCTGAGGGAGGCAAACAGGGAGAATGTGCCCAGGCGTTCATTAAAACAAGGATCCCAGGAGCAGCAGACCTGGCGTGTAGCCAGTACTGTGCTGAGCATCACAGGTGAGTGGGGCCTGGCTTGAGGAAACACAAGAGAAGTCCCTAGGCACTTAAGATTGGACACACGCCCAGGCTGGGAGGAAGAACTGATGCACAGTTATTGGTTCCCACCTATTGAGAGGAGAAGCTTGGCCCAGTGGGCACAGCTCCACCTACTGGAAGATAAGTTAATCGAACTCTATGACTGCATTCATTATTATTATTATTATCATTATTATTATTTATTTATTTATTTTAATTTGGGGGGTTTTTTGTTTTGTTTTTGTTTTTTTGTTTTTTTTCTTTTTCTTTCATTTTCATTTGTTGTTGTTGTTGTTCTTTAACTTTTTTAATGTTTTTAATTTTTTAATTTTATTATATTATTATTTTTAAATTTTAATTTTGATTTTTTATTTTCATTATTTTTTTAATTATTTTCTTTCTTTCTTTATTTTCTATTTCTTTCTTTTGTCTTTTCATTTCTTTGTAATTTTCTTATTCCCCCACCCTTGAATTCTACCTGCCTACTCTCATTCTCTTTAGTGACTTCTTCCCTTCCCTTCTAATATCTTTCCTCCCAAGCATCAAATAAATTTATAAGAGTAAACAGTAACTCAGCAGTCAAACAGAACAAGAAGTAACATGAGCAGCATAAAAAAGCAAGGATGAAAAAGAGTACAAACAATGAAGGACAGCCTAAATATTCAGGAGGACCTAGAATCATCAGAAAAATGGTCATATAAAGAACTCAAGGAATACCTTAGACAGATAGAATGGAACCTTAAAGAGGATACAATACAGCAAATCCAAACAGTGAAAGAATACATTGAAAATGAATTACATAAACACATAAAAGAAGAAAATGAGCATCTTTATCAGGAGATAGAGATTATTAAAAAAATCAAACAATAATTTTAGAAGTGAAGGAAACGATAAACCAAATTAAAAACCCAATTGGGAGTATCACTAACAGAGTGGAGGTAGTAGAAGCCAGAACGTCAGATAATGAAGACAAAATATATCATCTTGAATAGACTCTAGCCAACTCAGAAATGCTGGTAAAAAATCACGAGAAAAACATCCAAGAGATATGGGATAACATAAAAAAAACCCAAACTTATGAGTCATCGTGATAGAGGAAGGTACAGAGATTCAAACCAAGGGAATGAGTAACCTGCTGAATGAAATAATTTCAGAAACTTTCCAGAAATAAAAAAGGAAACGGATATACATATTGTAGATGCATCAGGACACCAAGCACACAAAATCACAGTAGACCAACGCCAAGACACATTTTTATGAAGATATCCAATATGCAGAACAAAGAGAAAATATTAAAAGCTACAAGACAAAGGAGGCAGATTACATTCAGGAGTAAACCAATAAGGTTAACAAGGGATTTTTCATCACAGACGCTGAAAGCGAGAAGATGCTGGAACAACGTATTTCAAACACTGAAAAACAATGGATGCCAACCAAGAATTCTGTATCCAGCAAAATTAAGCTTCAGGTATGACAACAAAATAAAAATCTTTCATGATAAACAAAAGCTAAAAGAATTTGTAGCCAGAAAACCAGCATTGCAAAGCATCTTGAGCAAAACACTACACGAAGAGGAAAGGAAGTGCCTCGGTAATGACAGAGAGCAGGGGGAAAGCTAATCATGGAGAAACAAACTAAATTAAAAAAAAAAGATAAAAAATCAAACGTGGCTGGCAGTACAAACCATACATCAATACTAACTCAAAACATTAATGGCTTAAACTCTCCAATAAAGGGACATAGGCTGGTAACTTGGATTAAAAAAAAAAACAAATCCAACAACACGTTGCCTCCAGGAGACACGTTTGAATGGAAAAGACATACACAGGGTCAAGATAAAAGGTTGGAAAAAAATATACCATGCACACGGTCCTCGTAAGCAAGCAGGGGTGGCCATCCTCCTATCGAATAAAATCGAATTCAAGACTAAGTTAATCAAAACGGACAAAAAAGGACATTATATACTGTTAAAAGGAACCATTCAACAGCAATGTCTTGCTATTTACGCACCAAATAATGGTGCTGCTACATTCATAAAACAAATTCTCCTCAAGTTCAAGAATCAAAAGACTACCAACCAAGAAAAGCCCAGGACCGAATGGGTATAAAAGGGAGTTTTGGGATTATGGTATTTGCTTCATGAAATACAAAGAATTCAACTATTACCCGGTGCGTGAGGGAGTTCTGTCACGTGTGGTAGGTCAGGGTCTGCAGGAGAATGCACCAACCAGGCTTATATCCCACATAGCTTGCCCCCTTGACCATAGCAACCTGATTCTAAACATTGACCTGAAACCTCTATATATAACAAGATGTCTTTACATATAAGGGTCTGCTGGCTGCACCATGTCTGCCACAAGCCATTTGGAAGCCAATGGCAGATCCACATGGCCCCACCACACATGTTTTATCACACAGCTGCCCACCATGACTCTAGGCCCACTACTCAGCAGGCTCCAACTTACTGACATCTCTGTTTGACACCATTTTAATGAAACCCAGTCAATCAAGGCACTGTCTGTTATACTCATAATCAGCAACAGGATATTGAAAGGTTCTCCATTGCCACCTGGACATGAGAAATTCAAAAATTTCATGGTATTTATCTAGCCAGTTTTCAAGGATGAAGTTGGAGGCACTGTGTGTTTCAATTCATTCAGGAACCATTAAATGATGAGGATGCTCATTTTAAAGAATGCTCTGGAGATCTCTCAGAGGCAAGGCTTCCTAAAGAGTGGCTAAAATGTCACATGAAGCTAGGTGCATTGAGGTCTACAATGTGATGTCCATGTGTGTTTTGATTCTAAACTATGGCTGCCAAGTCTTTCAGAATAAAATCATGTGATACCCTGGCTGAGTTTCCCAGTGCTCTGTGGAAAGCCACCCTGGGTCTAGATCTCAGTTTCCAAGGGCGAATCTCATGCGTGGCCTCCTACAATCCCAACACAACTCAGGACAATACTTCACTGAGGTGAGTTTCAGAACTCAGTCTCTAAGGAGAATCATACCAGAGTTCAAGCCCAGGTGGACGCAGCCATTTCTTCCAACCACCACACAAATTTCCACAATTAAAACCAAAACACTCCCACATGACCCTCATCTTCTTCCATTTAGACACTCATCATAACTTCTGGTTGGAGGTTTCCATGAGGGGCTCAGCCCAAGAAAGTTTCCAAAATAATCTCCCTTGCCCTTCTTTTGCCTGAATTCAGGGTGGACTGTACTACCTTCCTGTGAACCAGGAGTGATCAAATAGGCCTGCCATTAATACTGCTCCGCTTCTCCAATTTGAGGTCTACTGACTGTGGGTTTTAGATTCTTCATGTGAATTGGAGTCATGAGAAAACCCAATCACCTATGGGCTAGCATGCAGGGCTTGAGGAACTCACTTGACCCAAAGGATCCCTATTCTCACTTGATGGAAGTCAAGATCCTTACAGAGGAAGGCGAGAGACTTCATCCACAATGACTGCTCTTTTGGCCATTTTGGTTTTGGACATACAAATAGAATCTTTCTTTAGATCCATTAGGTGCTGACAATCTAAGCCACAGCATCACAAAGGGCCAAGAGTCTGAATAAGACACATCCTTTTCAAAGCAATTAAGCAAAGAGCCACAGGTGATCCCCATTCATTTCCATTTGAAAACTGTTTTCTTCAGGCTTCACAAAGGGGTGACCTGAGAAAAGACCTTCCTGACATTCAGGGCAACAGAACAATAGGTAAGCAAAAGGCCCCAAGCAGGGTTTCTCCACTGAGACTTTCCTGGTCACAGTGATTTCTGAGTTTTCTGGGATGCTCTCCATTCCCTTCAGCTATCCAGTACATTTCCATGTCACAGAGCTTGGAGGAGGTACATATCTTGGACACAAAACCATGAGCCTATTCTGGAGAGTGGCCAGAATTCAGGTAGAAAACAGGAACTTAGGAAGACAGCAGGCATAGACCATCGATAAGGCAAGCCTCAGTCCATTCATAAATTGGGCAGGATGAATGTTTGGAAGCTTTTTAAGAGACAGGACACATCCATTGTTGCATTATCTTTTCTAATGTCTACAACCACGGACACACTGGGATAAACAGACATAGAAACATTCGCCTTGTCAAGCGACTTACTAGAAACAGTTCACTCCAAACCAAACAAACCGTCTTCTCTATCTGTTCTCCGAACATGAGACAAAACCACAAACCCACACACACACCAACAAAGGCACCTCCTTTCCCCAAGTAGGTCTGTGACTATCCAGAGTGTCTTCTGACTTGAGGGCCATACTATGTTCCCCCAAAATGGCCTGTCCTGTCTCATTTCTGGACTCCTTGGCCAACACTGTGAAGTTGTCAGGAGCCAGCGGTGAGCCACTACCTGCTTTCTCAGAAAAGGCCCCTCTTCAGAAGTTTCCTGGCATTTGGCCATCCTCACATCAGTAGGTACCAAGAGTGTCTGACCCTGTACTTTGTAAATCAAAACAAGTGAGACCACTGGGACTGCGACTGGAACTGGCTTTTGTGCCTGGTTTCCTGGATCTTAAGTTCAGAGAATTCCATCACCAATGAAGTGAGGTGAGGTCACTTTCTTCAGAAAATCAATGAGGTCACTGCTTTCGAACCACTTTGTCCTAACAGTTGCTTCCAAAGGTCCCATGAGATGGAGGCTGCTCCTGCTTCCTGTGACACTTTCCCAAGTTAGAATGGTATATCAATCATATGCACCCGGGAACAGCTCTCCACATAGGCCTTGTTTGAACCATCTTCTCTACATTAAGAAGACAGAGGCTGATTCAGACACAACTCTTCATCCTGACCAGGTTTTTTGCCATGGAAAATTACTTTTGCTTTCTCAGGTCCTTCATAGCTTCCTACATCTTCTCCAGGGATCATTTCTGCATGGACCTTTGAGTTTCTCAGCAGATGGAAGATCCCCTACATTCCTGTATTGTAAGACCAACTCTGTACCTTCTCTTCTGTAAAGTTAGAATGAGGGAACAGTGTATGGTTATGGTTAATAACATGTTCAAATTGGTTTATGAATAATTCTGCTGGATGAATAATGGTATTGGGAACCTGCGATATTTCCAAAAACATAGAGGTGAAGTATAAGTATGAAAACAGAAATCTAGGTGAGATTTGAATCCCAGAAGGCCATTGGGCCCTTGATTGATACATTAAGCTTTGAATTATATTCTGCACAGATGTCTCAGATAAATCGATAATCATTGGCATAGGACCTTGTACCTTGGATGATTGAATGTAGAAGAGACCATCCACTTAAACAGGAATAGTTGGTAGGATTAGGAAGATAGTCGATAGGTTTCGGAAGAAGAGTGAGCACAGTATTTGGACCAAATGTTCTTTAACAATAGGGTTTCGGATAGAGAGTGAATGTAAATGTGAGCACATGTGAAGAGTCAGTCACAATGATGAGCTGGGAAAAATATGTAGAAAAGCAGATATCAATAGAGATATTATGAAATTAGGCAAAGGATAAAGTAAGTGATAGGATTAGGCATTATCAACAAGATTGAGGTTGAATATATACACTTAGGAAGAAACAAATATGTAGTCACCAATAGGATTGACATTTGAGAGCATTAGGCAACCTGGACAAAGATGTTTTTAGTATTCCATGCTCACTTTCCATTTACGCTTTGGTACAATAATAAGTGTAAACTTTTCATTTTGTGTCCAGAATATTACTGTGATAAAATATACATGTAGATCAGGTGACATGAATTTTTCTTCCACCATTTGTAGTAGCAATATTTGGAAGATGTATGAATTAGTATTTTGGGTATAAAGAGTTGTACACTGTGTCTATGAATACAGACATAATGCATGAATAGAACATACTGTGATTAAATAATATAACTGGTTCCACTTTAAATAATGGATTGAATTGATATCTGAAAAAATATGAGAAATTTTATATTGATATACACTCATTCATTCTAACCAGATATCTAATAGTAATATTACGGAGATGGTTTATCATGAAGAGTGTGTGAGTTTTGCTTCAAAGTGATTATGGAAATCAAAAATAATGTGTTGTAAAGAAGTCTCATGAAAACACCAGTCAAGAAACATGGAGAAATCCATGTGTTCTGAAGCACGAAGTGATTGAGTGAAACAAATACCTGTAAATTTGCGAACTTGTGGATAAAATATATATCCTGTGATTTGCATAAACTGAGAAAATAGTAACATCGCAGTGTTGAATAAAAATGAACATCAAAATCCACATCATGTGCCATAGGAATCTACTTGCATTGATGTTAAACTGTGTCAGTTACTGTAGACATATATGGATTTGTATGCACCATTCACGAAAGTTAGTTTTCAGTACTAGGAACCAAATATGTATTTCAGGTGGATGAATATTTCTGAGAATAATCTTGTAAAAATTTGATTATAAATCCACATACATAAATATGAATGAATTTAGGGAGTGTATAATAAAACACAAATATTTCATATTTGAAAAATCTGGAGAGTGTATATATATAAAACCCACTCACAGACATTAAATAGTAGCAATATATATGCCAATCAAAATTCAACATGAAATATATATCATCCACAGTTACAAAAATATTCATTTTACTTAACATGGATTTATGTATAATGTTGTTCAACTAGGAGACTCACACAAGGTTGAATTTTCAGTTACAACAGCATTTAGGAGGAGTGATCTCTTCTCACAATTTGTATCTGCAATGTCAGTCACCTCACAAGAATGTACGTGTGGTACCAGGTAGGATTCTATATGTGCATATAGAAATACATGTGCTGAATAGGCTGCAGAGAAAGGGAGACAAGAATTCACACAGTTGGTAACTTTAAAACACATGGAGAACTATTTCAATTAAAAATTGATTAGATTTATAACACCTACCATTTATCATGCAAAAGGCAAGCCCAAATATACAACATGCCTCCTTTGATCTTCTTGTATTTCTATTCTGTTTTGGGTTATTTTTCTTCATCATATAAGGATTAGTAGTCAGAGTCTAGTAGGTTATGGGTTAGTGTCAGGGATTCAGTATTTCGAATGGAAAATTGTAAAATGAATCCAATGTGTATGCAAATATATGCTACACAAAAATCTTCCCACTCTCATCCAGAACAATCACTTGACATTACCTTCGACCCAAGTAAAACACAATTAGAGGAGTAGAGTTAGAAAATCTGTGAATACATATGAGGAATGGAATGTGCTCAGGAGTTCACAAACTTGGATGTGGTAAAGGAGTTTCCAAAAGTAACGGATAGGTTAAACAGTCCAAAAATGTGGAGCTCTGCTGACCTAAAGACTTCTTAAGAAACTTCCTCTGAGGTTGGGCACTTGAAATATATGCTGCTGTCAGGAGTTATAGCTTCCATTGAGTTGAGACCATAAAAGCTGGGTCTGCTTCTATGTGACTTGGAGCACATGGTTTTTATTTTCCAATGAACATGAGGCAGCAGTGCTGAATTCACTCTTTGTAAGTAAAGTGTGGCCACTGGGACCTAAGTGACTCCCCGTGTGGACTGTGAAGCCATATGGTCATCCTCCACTTTTTGTGGTGTTTCTTGCTGATGCACTAGGAGTTTGGTATTTGCTTCATGAAATACAAGGAGTTCAAGTGGGTCACAGTGCTGGAGGGAGTTCTGTCATGTGTGTATTGTCAGGGTCTGCAGGAGAATGCACCATCCAGGCTTCTATTCCTCATATCTTGCCCCCATGTCCATAGCAACCTTATTCTGAAAATTTCCCTGAAACCTCTCCATATAACAATTTGCCTTACATATATATATATAAGGGTCTGCTGGCTGCACCATGTGAGTCACAAGCCACTTAGAAGACAATGGCAGATCCACATGGCCCCACCACAGATGTTTTATCACACACATGCCCACCACTTCTCTAGGCCTACTACTTAGCAGGCTCCAACTTACTGGCATCTCAATTTTACACCATTTTAATGAAACCCAGTCAATCAAGGCACTGTCTGGTGTACTCATGAGCAGCCACAGGACATTCAAAGGTTCTCCAGTGCCACCTGGTCATGGGAATTCCAAAAATTTCATGGTATTTATCTAGCCATTATTCAAGGTTGAAGTTGGAGGCACTGTGGGTTTCAATTCATCCAGGCACCATTAAATTTGGAGGAAGCACATTTAAAAAAAAGGTCTGGAGAACTCTCACAGGCAAGAATTCCCAAAGAGTGGGCAAAAGATCACATGAAGTCAGGCACATTGAGGTCTACAATGTGAGGTCGATGTGTGTTTTGACTCTCTTTTTTTTATCTCTCTTTTTTTTATTGGTTATTCAAAACATTACAAAGATTGCAGAATCACATCGGTTTCACATCCACATTTTTACATAATACCATAATAGTAACTGTTGTATTCTGCTACCTTTCCTCTCCTCTACTATCCCCCCTCCCCTCCCCTCCCATCTTCTCTCTCTACCCCATCTACTATAATTCATTTCTCTCCTTTTTTTTTGACTCTCAAATATGACTGCCAAGTCTTTCAGAATAAAATCATGTGATATCCTGGCTGAGATTCCCAGTGTTCTGTGGAAAGTCGCAATGGGGCATCAGTTCCAAGGGAGACTCTCATGCATAGCATCCTAAAATTCCAACACAATTCATGTTAATACTTCTCTGAGGTGAGATCCAGAACTCAGTCTCTAAGGGGAATCTCACCAGAGTTCAAGCCCATGTGGACCCAGTCATCTCTTCCAACCACCACATAAATGACCACAAAAAAACCAAAACACTCCCCCATGGCCCTCATCTTCTTTCATATAGACACTCATCATAACCTCTAGCTGAAAGTTTCTTTGAGGTATGCAGCTATAGAGAGTGTCCAAAATATGCTCCCTTGCCCCTCATTTGCCTAAAGTCATGGTGGCCTGGACACAATTCCTATGAACAAGGAGGGATCAAATAGGCCTGCCGTTAATACTGCTCTGCTTCTTCTATTTGGGGCCTACTGACTGTCAGGAATAGATTCTTTATGTGATTTGGAGTCATGAGAAAACCCAAGAACCTCTGAAGGGCTTTGAAGAACTCATTTGACACAAAGGATTCCTATTCTCACTTGATGGAGATCATTAACTTTACAGAGAAAGGCGAGTGACTTCATCAACAATGATTCCTTTTTTTTTCCATTTTGGTTTTGGATGCACACGAGGCATCTTTCTTTAGAACCATCAGGTGCTGATAATCTAAGCCACAACCTCACACAGGGCCAACAGGCTGATTCAGACACATCCCTTTCAAAAGCAATTACTCAAAGAGCCACAGGTGATGCACATTCATTTCCATTAAAAACTGTTTTCTTCTGGCTTCAAAAAGGGGTGGCCATAGGCAAAGTCCTTCCTGACATTCAGTGGTACAGAACAATAGGTAAGCAAAAGGCCCCAAGCAGGGTTTCTCCACTGAGACTTTCCTGGTCACACTGATATCTGAGTTTTCTGAGATGCTCGCCATTCTCTTCAGCTATCCAGTACATGGCCATGTCACAGAGCTTTGATGCGGTACATATCTTGGACACAAAACCATGAGCCTATTCTGGCGGGTAAGCAGAATTATGGAAGAAAACAGAAACTTAGGAAGATAGCAGGTCTTGCCCATCAATAAGGCAAGCATCTGTCCTTTCATAAATTGGGCAGGATGAATGTTGCGAAGTTTTCTCCTAGACAGGACACATCCATTGATGCATTTTCTTTTGTAATGTCTACAACCACGGACACAGTGGGATACACAGACATAGAAACACTCGCTTTGTCAAATGACTTACTAGAAACAGTCCCCTACAAACCAAAGAAACCACATTTCCTACCTATTCTCAGATCATGAGACAAAACCACAAACCCACACCCACACACCCAAAGGCACCTCCTTCCCCCAAGTAGGTCTGTGACTATCTGGAGTGTCCTCTGCCTGGTGGGCTATACTATGTTCCACCAAAATGGTCTGTCTGTTCTCAAATCTGGACTACTTGGCCAACTCTGTGAAGTTGTCAAGAGCCAGCGGTGAGCCACTAAATGCTTGCTCAGGAAAGACCCCTTTTTAGATGTTTCCTGGCATTTGGCCATCCTCACATCTGTAGGTACCAAGGAAGTCTGACTCTCTCCTTGATAAATCCAATCAAGTGAGACCTCTGTGA
Source organism: Callospermophilus lateralis (assembly GCF_048772815.1). Classification (NCBI taxonomy): domain Eukaryota; kingdom Metazoa; phylum Chordata; class Mammalia; order Rodentia; family Sciuridae; genus Callospermophilus; species Callospermophilus lateralis. The sequence goes on from NC_135319.1 coordinate 6,380,028, forward strand.
CTGTTACTGGCCCTGGATCTGGGTGCCTGGTTTCCGGGATCCCAAGTTCAGAGAGTTCCATCACCAAGTATGTGAGGTAGGTCACTTCCTTCATGAACTGAATGAGCTCACAGCCTTGGCAACCACTTTGTCCTAACAGTTTCTTCCTAGGGTCCCATGAGATGGAGGCTGCCCCTACTTCCTGTGACTCTTTCACAAATTAGAATGGAATATAAACCGTAGGTACTGGAGGAAAGTCCTGGTTTAGTCCATTTTCTCTACATTAAAAAGAGTGAGGCTGATTCAGAAACATCCCATCATCCTGACCAGGTTTCTTGCCATGGAAGATGACTATTGCTCTCTCAGGTCCTACATAGCAGTCTACATCTTCTTCAGGGATCATTTCTGCATGGATCTTTGAGATTCTCAGCAGGTGGAAGATCCCCTACATTCCTGTATTGTAAGACCAACTCTGTCCCTGCACTGCTGTAAAGTTAGATTGAGGGAAAAGTGTATGGTTAGGGTTAATAATATGTTCGATTTGTGTTAGGAATCAATCTGCTGGATGAATAATGGTATTGGGAACCTGCGATATTTACAAGAATATATAGGTGAAATATAAGAATGGAAACAGAAATCTAGGAACGATTTGAAGCCAAGTATGGCATTGGGCCCTTAAGTGGGATATTTAGCTTTGAATTATATTCTGCACAGATGTCTCAGATAAATTAATATACAATGAAACAGGATTTTCTACCTTGGATGATTGAATAACAAACAGAACATCCAGTCAAAAAGGGATAGTCTGTAGGATTAGCAAAATAGTCAGTAGGTTTAGAAAGAAAAGTAAGTATTGGATTTGGAATAAAAGTTCTTTAGCAATAGGGTTTCGGGTAGAGAGTGAATGTAAATGTGAGCACATGTGAAGAGTCAGTCACAATGATGAAATGGGAAAATATGTAGGAAAGGAGATATAAATAGAGACATTAGGAAATAAGCAAAAATATAAAGTGTGTAATTGGATTAGACATTTTTAACATTTTTCAGTTTGAATATATCAACTTAGGAAGAAACAAATATGTAGTCACCAAGAGGGTTGACATTTGGGAGCATTAGGTCACCAGGACATGCATGTTTTTAGTAATCCATGCTCACTTTCCATTTAAGCTTTGGTAAAATCATAAGTGTGACCTTTGCATTTTGTGTCCAGAATATTATTGTGATAAAATGTAAATGTAGATCAGGTGACATGAGTATTTCTTCCACCATTTCTGGAAAAATATTTTGTAGACGTATAAATTAGCATTTGGGTTACAAATAGGTGTACCCTGTGCCTATGAATATAGAGATAATGCATGAATAGACCATACTGTGTGCAAATAATATAACTGGTTCCACTTTAAATAATGGATTGAATTGATATCTGAAAAATAAATAAGAATTCTCATATTGATATTAAATTATTCATTCCAACCAGTTATATATCTAATGGTAATATTAAGGTTATGGTTTATCCTGAAAGGTGTGTGAGTTTTGCTTCAAAAGTGATTATGGAAATCAAAGTAATGTGTTTGGAAAGAAGTCTCTTGAAAAGAACAGTCAAGAATCCTGGAGGGGGCTGGGGATGTGGCTCAAGTGGTAGCGCACTCGCCTGGCATGCGTGCGGCCCGGGTTCGATCCTCAGCACCATATACAAAGATGTTGTGCCTGCCGATAACTAAAATAAATAAATAAATATTTAAAAAAAAAAAAAAAAAAAAGAATCCTGGAGGAATACATGTGTTCTGAAGCAGGAAGTGATTGAACGTGAAAAACATGCCTGTAAATTTGTGAACTTTTGGATGAAATATATATAGTATGATGTGCATAAACTGCAGAAATAGTAATGTACCAGTGTTCAATAAAAATGAACATGAAAATACACATCATGTCCCATAGGAATCTACTTGCATTGATGTTTATCTGGGTCAGTTATTGTAGAAATAATAGAATTTGTATGCACCATTCACTGAAGTTAGTTTTCAGTACTAGGAAACAAATATGTATTTCAGGTGGATGAATATTTCTTGGAATAATCTTGTGAAAAGTTGATTATAAATCCACATAAATCACAAAACATTATAAACACAAAACAAACAAGGACATTAAAATGTAGCAATATATATGCCAATCAAATTCATCATTAAATATAAATGATCCACTGAACCAAAACTATTTATTTAATGAACTTGGATTTATGTATAATGTTTTTCAATTAGGAAGCTCCTTCATAGATTGAATTTTTTGTTCCAACAGTGTTTAGGAGGAGTGATCTCCAAAATCTGTATGCAAATATGTGCTACACAAAAATTTTCCCACTCTCATCCAGAACAATGCCTTGATATTACCTTCGCCCCAAGTAAGAAGGCAAATGGAGGAGAAGAGTTAGAAAATCTGTGAATACATATCTGGAATGTAAAATGCTCAGGAGTTCAAAACCTTGGAGGTTGTAGGTGAGTTTCCAAAAGTAAGGGACAGGCTTGATAGACCCAACCGGATCTTTTATTAAAATTGGGAGCCATCTTGCCAAAAAGCTGTGAAAAGTTAATTTTGACTTTACTATAAATTACTGCAAATTCTGAACCTGCTTGGAATGCCTGCATTTGTCTTGAACTTATCCATGCCTGGCTCTCTGACCAGATAACAGCGGTCTCTGAAACTTTAGTGACACCTCATAAATATTGGCCTTCCGTCGCCAGACAACAACCCTCTCTGAGGCTCTAATGGTCCTCATAATTTCTGATGTTGGGGATAGCAAAAAAAAAGAAATGTAATCTACCATTAGTGTGATGCTTGTCAAAGTTCTGTTATTTGTAATCACCCTTTTGTGTAACGTTTTGGGCTATATAGCTGGGCTGTAGGAAATGTGGGGTTGCTGTCTTGTTCCTGCCATTTTGGGAGGGAGAGGCAGCCCGGCCAGTTGAAATAATAAGCTTGCCTTAATTTGATTTTAATTGGAGTCAGTGGTCATTTCTTGCATCCCAGTCCAACATTTTGGAGTTCCCCAGCAATATGACCCTGCCCGACCAGATCACAAGACCAGATTGCTGAAAATTCTGAAGCTGGCTTTCCCTCCAGGGCACCGGCCTGGAGAGCCACTCTAGGGGGTGCGCAACTTGAGATGTCCCAAGGCCTTGGAGTGAGCCTTCGGTCTGGGGAGCACGGCAGTGAACCACTGCACTAAAACAATTAGCACGCACCTGGTGGAGGAGGCCTCCATAGGTAAGTGGTGCCTTTATAACATCTGATATCTGGTTAAGGGAGATCTCTTCTGATGACAGAGAGGTGGCCTGAGGAGGCTCACATATACTCCTGTCCAGGACAGTAATAAGAATCGTTCTGTCCTCTGTTCTGTCCTCTAGGGAATTCCTCTGGAAGGTTAGAGAGGTACCGACGGGCACGCACGCGTTCCTAGCCCGGAGCTTTAGCAAGACATTGCAGTGCTCCTCTTTTTTTCTGTTTTGGCACCGGGACTCTGTTTTTTTGTGTTTGGTTCTGTGTTCTATATGTTTTTTCTTTGTTTGTTTTTGTGTGTTTTGTTGTGTGATTTCTGTGGTAAAATCTTAAAAATATTGGACGTGAAAATGGGTAACAAAGCAAGTAAGCCTGACACCCTTTGGACTGTGTTTTAAGGAACTGTGATGAACTTTACCCAACTTTTTTAAGCAGGATCAGAGAAGCCCCTAGCTGGATGCCTGGAGCACACCCACTCCAGATGGCAATGCCTGCTGGGGAACTAAGAACTGAGTATCTCCCAAGTTAACAAGTGAAACTCCGTTAAAAGCCCTTGTCCCTCCAGATCAAGAAAGTCACAACAAGTCCAGATCAACAAGTCCCCTTGTTTTTCCTTTGTTAGCAAAGCAATAAAACTCCCTTTTTTCTTTTTCTCAAAACCCTGTCCTCATTATTAAATTGGCTTTAAGTGGCTTCAAGGTCAGGAACCGAACATTAAGTTACAAATTTTAATACCACCCCCCCATCCCGTAACTTTTTGAGACCTGACTACTGAAATGTTAGAAGATGGAGCATGCTTGGGGTGGAAACAAACCAGAAGACTTAATTCTGTAAATAACAGGAATGACTGAAGGACTCCCAGCAGCTACTGAAGCCCTGTTTCTTCAAGGAATTCCCTCCTTCCTTCCCTGCACTGTAAAGATTATGCTACCTCTATCTTCTTGAAGAAGAGAAAAAGAAAAGGGGGACACTAAATGCAGTAAAGTCACCATGGAGACCCTTGATTTTACATTTCAGGTTGCCCCTCTGTGAAAACATCTGGTCTCCTTGTGAGGACATCTGTGGTGCCACTGGTGTAGGAGATTTTTCTCTTATCTGCTCTGTTTTAAAGGCTTCTGTCTATCAGCCATATCTGGAGCTCCTGTCTGTCTGTCTTGTGTCTTTGTTTCTGGCCCTTTAAGACATGTGCAATAATGTGTTCATATTATAAATTGTTACTTGGAAGTGATCTTAGCTGAATGTTATCTAAATGATGATGTTTCGTTGTAACAATCTGGTATCTGAATGCATTTTTGAAGCATTGCACAATCTTGCAGTTAAAAGTCGGGTTTAGGTAATTGTTTAGTTTATGATTTTAGAAAATTCATGCCAAAGAACTTAAATACTTAGGATGGAAAACTAAAGAACTCCACTTTCAAGTTGGCAAGTAACTTCCCAATCATTCAGTTATTTTTTTCACCAATTTTGAATTTGGTAGCCTGGGAAAATATCACTGTGTGTACCAGTGCATTAATTTGGACAAGGATAGTAAATCATAGTATGGTATCTGTTGACAAAACAAGATGTAAAGATATAAAATTTTGTGAATTGTATCGTAAATTTGTACCATAATTTTCAACATCCTAACCTGAAAATGATGTTTAAAATGCCTTAGGCCTGAGGTGTCTGCTCATAATAGCAGTTTTTTCCTGCTCCTTCCAGACCTCAGCCAGGACTTATATTGAAATGCAAATGAAATCTTTGTAATGTTTTGAATAACCAATAAAAAAATAAAATAAAAAAAAAAAGAAATGCAAATGAAAAAAGCCTGTAAGCTCAGTATGAGACTGATCTGAGGCCTAAGGGAAAAAAAAGGTAAATTGTATGGTATTTACTAATTACTGGCCAGTCATTTTTTCTAGGACTCTTAATTTTTTCCTTACATTATTTATTTATTTATTTATTTATATTTGGCTCATGATTTTGATCCTACAGACCTAGGTTAATGTTTTTCTGATCAGTTCTATCTTTAACCAACTCTGGAGATTTTGAAACATTGCAGTGGAGATTTCACCTATGAAAAGCTACAAGGCCTTTAGTATTATTATGTGTTCACATTTTTGTTTTGTGTTGTATGTCTATATATATACATATGTCCGTTTATTATATATGTATGATACACAAATTAACATATATACGGAGCACTCATATACAAAAGCACTCATAAAAACACATTTGAAAAAGTGGATCCAAAGATTTAAATTCACGTGATTTAAAGGTTTCAAATTAAATTGGATAAACAGATAAATATAAATGTCTTTAAATTTAAGCTTACAAGTTTTTCTAGGTGTTCAAAATCTAATAAAATATTACTGTCTTCAAAAGGTCTAATATGCCTTTGTTCTAGGACTTTTCCTTGAACAAAAAAAAAATGGTTTACACTGTTCAATACATTTGTCTAATATTTTGATACATATGTAAAGTAATTTTGATATGGGATTACTCATTCATGAGTACTTTTGTTTTATAACTGATTTATATACTAAGGTCTGTATAAGTTTGTACTAAAGTCTGTATAAGATTTTAAAAATCAGTCATGTGTTAAAGAGACGAATTTTTTTTAAAACATAAGTTTACCCATAAAATTGTGTTTATTAAGTTTTTTTTTCCAGAGCAAGCAACCATAAAAATTAAACTGTTTAAATAAGAACTGTTATTTTAGAGCACTGTACTGTCATTTCTTTAAAAGCTATACTTGGTTACTGTAGAAACGTCAATGTAATTGTGATGCTATTAATGTGCTCATATCTTCCAGGTATACAAGCCGATAAGGTAGAAACTTCAAAACAGCATTATATCAAGCAGGTGTTCTGAAGTTGTATGGTAAATAAAATATATATTGGGGATTTTTTAACTTGTTGTCAATAAGATCTGTAATGTTTTATGTTACTTTTTACATTGTGGAACAATTTAAATGTATTTTTAAGTTAATGAGACCCTAATCTATGTAAAGATTAAAAACTTTCAGCTGTTCTTTAATTCATGTTTTAAATGTGATATCATATGGCATCAGCTAATGTTCATGTGACCTCAAACAATTTATGTAAACTTTGTAAAATGTTATTTAAAAAACAAAGATCAGCTTTAGAACTAAAACACTTAAGATTTATAAAGAGCCCGGCCTTACCTGAGATAAGGCTCTGTGTCCCATCTTACTACATGTGAGAATGACTATGAAAGAAGTAGGTCAGATTTTATTTCATTTAAAGTTTTGTTCAAAAGTTTTCTCTTTTTTTTCTGTCAAGATTACTAGGATCTCAAACAGGGGATATAATGTATAACTCAGCCAAAAAATTCAGGGTAGCTATTATATGAACTAAGTATTTTTACTCTTGTTAGAAAATTTTATTTTTTAATTTCCTTATAAGTGATCTAAAGATTCCCTGTAAGTGTTTTACAGAAGTTTTGCTTTAAGAACAGAACATGGATTAATTTAAGATAATAAGTCATCACCTACAAGAAAGACAGAATAATAAGATTTCAATTAATAATAAGATAAATAATTAAAAAGTTATAGACATTAAAGCCCTGTACTCTTAATATAAGTCTGTTTAAATTTATTTGCTTGATGTTTAATATTAGGATTTGAAATTAAATTTAAATGAAAAGGGCCAAGAAAACCAATATTTGGCTCTTGCCCTCTGAGTCATTCTGAATCCAGGGAACAGAGGGACTTCTCTAAGTGCTTTGCAACTCTGGGCCACAAAACCTCCTGATCAGAGGGATTAAGGAGACCACTGTAGAACAGAAAGCCAATCAGTGCATTTGCTACAAAGAGGAGAGTTGTTGAGAGCAGTGTTGGGGTATTTATGCTGATGGTGTCATCGGAGACCACTGTAGAACAGAAAGCCAATCAGTGCATTTGCTACAAAGAGGAGAGTTGTTGAGAGCAGTGTTGGGGTATTTATGCTGATGGTGTCATCGGTGGTACAATTTTTCCAAAAGGAGCTGTCAGCTGGCTTGGTGTATCTTCCTCCCTTCTGTTTGTCATGATCGTTCAGCTAAAATTTGGGGGCCAACAGAGGTGAGGCAAAGAACCTCACCCCCCCGCTGGTACAAAGACCTCTACACAGGTGTGGCTGTATACTGGACTGGTAGTCAATGATGGGTAAGATCCAATTACTATGGTACCAACCTAAGACAGGAGGCTGACGCCTTGAGGTCAGCTCATCCGATAACGGGTAAGGACCATATGTACTATTGGACAACCTAAGGCAGGCACGGTCCCTAAGCCACATACTTGTTGTTTAAACAGAGAGGGGGAGATGTTGAGAGCCACAGCCGAAGGTGCCCCAGCAAACTTTCAGACTGCCACCTGATGAGCTGAAGGGGCCCCAGCAAACACTCAGACTGCCATCTGATTATTGGCTCACAGCGGCCTCAACAACATCTAGCTGATTGGCTCCTCTGCGGTGATGCTCATTGGGCTGTTTCCCTGCCCTTTCAGACCACGGAGCTGCTCATTGGGGGACTTTTTTGGCTCTGCCCATGCGACCCAGCCAATTGGCCTCAAGAGCAGGAGGATTGTGGGAGAAAGAGGTTGTTGGGGTGTGTGGCTTGTGGGAAGCCGGTGGTGGCAGTTGGGCTCTGAGGGTTTTTTCCTGAGGAGCTGTTCTGTTTATTGTGTGTGGTTCTAAAAATAAAGTTAGTTTTTTTTTGACAAGTGGCTCCTGAATTGTGCCCAGCCAGACTGCGGCAGAGAGTCATCAGAGAAGGGAGACATCCCTGATGCTTCCGAGGGAAGCCACATGGTCAAGCATGACCTGGACCCACCTAGTACAAATGGCACTAGCAGAACTGAGAAGCTGCTCTCAAGTTTCCCCAGGAATTACTCCCATAAAAGCTTAGCTGACTGTTAACAATAGATTAAAACAAAAGTCAGTTTGACTGCTTCATCTTAAAGACTTAGCAAAGACAGTTGAAAGCAAAATACAGCCATTCCTAGGCATTTTAAATAATAAAAAAAATAATTATAATATTCTAAGGTATACACTTTATGTTAGCCTCCCAAAATAAGGAAGACTGGAGGCTACAAAGAAGGATTTTCAGACAGGAATGCCTAATAACTGTAAAAAGAGACTATCAAGAGGAGCTGCCAGAGGCAGAAATTTTTAGTTTAAGGTCTACAGATATTTCTAACCTACACAAGTAGGCTTGGTGTTTGCTAGTACGATTATCCAGCCCTGAGTAACAGAATTAAAGGTTTCTATATTAGACACGGAGGTCATAGTAGTAAAAGGATTTTGCAAGATCAGATGACATTCAATTATTAAACTGTATCTTAGCGGGAGGGACAACTGTAACAGTAAAAGTTAAATATTATGTTGACAGTCCTGATAATTGGGGATATTAAAGACTGGTGAGGGAACTTCATACAGTGACATGTTCCAGCTGCTGCAACATTATTTCAGTACTCATGATTTTTGTTTCTCTCATAGAAGAACCCATCCCCAGATGACTTTATATCCTTTTCTTCCAAAACCAGACTTCAAAACGTACTGACTTCTAAAAGGCAACTCATGTCCCTTACGCCATGCCCCCTCACGTCACCCCCTCTCACCTCAGAAGAAGCCAAAATGAGAGACGACTCTCTATTGAAAACAATGGAGCCAAAAATAAATTGACTATCAATATAAGTAATTAATTAATCAGGTAATATTAGGGAGACTGGTTTTCGGTGAGTTCTAAATATTTGGAGACTGTTACCTGAGGGATTATAGTTTCCCCAGTCCTCTTCCCCTACCCTATCAAAGATTTGAAAGGGACACATAAGAAAACGGGGGGATGATAGACCCAACCTTATCTTTTATTAAAATTGGGAGCCATCTTGCAACAAAGCCATGAAAAGATAATTTTGGCTTTACTATGAATTACTGCAAATTTTGAACCTGCTTGAAATGCCTGCACGTGCCTTGAATTCACCCATGAATGACTCTCTGATCAGATAGCAGCCCTCTCTTAATCTTTAGTGACACCTCATAAATATTGGCCTTCTGTGGCCAGACAATTACCCTCTCTGAGCCTCTAATGGTCCTCATAAATTTTGATGTTGGGGATAGCAAAAAAAAAATGTAAACTACAATTAGTGTGAGGCTTGTCAGAGTTCTGTTATATGTAACACCCCTTTTGTGTAACTTTCTGGGCTATAAAGCTGGGCTGTAGGAAAGTTAGGGTTGCTGTGTTGTTCTGGCCATTTTGGGAGGGAGAGGCAGCACAGACGTTGGAAATAATACGCTTGCTTTAATTTGATTTTAATTAGAGTCAGTGTTCTTTTCTTACATCCTGGTCTAACAGGTAAAAACTCCACAAACATAAAGCTCTGCTGACCTAAAGACTTCTTGAGAAACTGCCTCTGAGGTTGGGCACTTGAAATATATGTTGTTCTCAGGAGCTTTAGCATTTATGTGACTGGAGTGCATGGTTTCTTATTTTCCAATGAACATGAGGCAGCAGTGCTTAATTCTCTCTTTATAGGTAAACTGTGGCCACTGGGGGATAAGTATCTCCCCGTGTGGACTGTGAAGCCATTTGATCATCCTCCATTTTTGTGGTGTTTCTTGCTGCTGCACTGTGAGTTTGGTATTTGCATCACAAAATACAAGGAGTTCAACAGGGACACGGTGATGGCGGGAGTTCTGTCACGTGTCGTGGGTCAGGGTCTGCAGGAGAATGCACCAACCAGGCTTCTATCCCACATAGCTTTCTCCTTGACCATAGCAACCTGATTCTGAACATTGCCTTGAAACTTCTCCATATAACAAGATGCCTTTACATATAAGGGTCTGCTAGCTGCACTTTGTCACCCACAAGCAATTTGGAAGTCAATTGGAGATCCACATGGACCCACCATAGATATTTTATCACACACCTGCACACCATAGATCTGGGCCCACTACTCAGCAGTCTCCATCTTACTGGCATCTCTGTTCTTCACCATTTTATGAAATGCAGTCAATCAATGCACTGTCTGGTACACTCATGATCAGCAACAGGAGATCCAAAGGCTCTCCAGTGCCACCTGGTCATGGGAGTTTCAAAAAATTCAGGGTATTTATCTAGCCACTTTTCAAGGATGAATTTGGAGGCACTGTGTGTTTCAATTCATTCAGGAACCATTAAAAGTTGAGGAAGCTCATTTCAATGAATGCTCTGGAGAAATCTCAAAGGCAAGGCTTCCCAAAGAGTAGCCAAAAGGTCACATGAAGCCCAGCCAATTGAGGTCTACAATGTGAGGTTCATGTGTGATTTGATTCATTACTATGGCTGCCAAATCTTTCAGAATTAAATCATGTGATATCCTGCCTGAGATTCGTAGTGCTCAGTGGAAAGCCACCCTTGGCCTAGATCTCAGTTTCCAAAGGCAACTCTCAAGCGTGGCCTCCTAAAATCCCAACAAAATTCAAGGCAATACTTCTCTGAGGTCAGTTCCAGAACTGAGTCTCTAAAGGGCATCTCACCAAAGTTCAAGCCCTGGTGGACCCAGTCATCCCTTCAAACCGCCACACCAATGAACACAATTAAAAGCAAAACACTCCCACATGGCCCTCACCTTCTTCCATATAGACAGTCATCATAACCTCTGGGTGGAGAATTCCATGAGGGGAGCAGCCCAAGACAGTGTCCAAAATAAGCTCCGTGCCCGTCATTTGCCTAAACTTAGGGTGGCCTGGACACCCTTCCTGTGAACTAGGAGTGATCAAATAAGCCTGGCATTAATACTGCTTTGTTTCTCCAATTTGAGGCCTAATGACTGTCAGGTATAGATTCTTTATGTGATTTGGAGTCATGAGAAAACCCAAGCACCTATGGGCTAGCCTCTGCAGGGCTTTGAAGAACTCATTTGACCCAAAGGATCCCTATTCTCACTTGATGTAGGTCTGGAACCTATCAGAGTAAGGCAATAGACTTCCTACACAATGACTGATCTTTTTGCCATTTTGGTTTTGGATGCACACATGGGATCTTTCTTTAGATCAATCAGGTGCTGAGAATCTAAGCCACTGCCTCACAAAGGGCCAAGAGGCTGAATCAGACACATCCCGTTCTAAAGCAATTAAGCATAGAGCCACAGGTTATGCCCATTCATTTCCATTTGAAAACATTTTTTTTCTTCAGGATTCACAAAGTGGTGGCCTGAGGCAAAGACCTTCCTGACATTCAGGGCAACAGAACAAAAGGTAAGCAGAAGGCCCAAAGCAGGGTTTCTCCACTGAGACTTTCCTGGACACACTGATATCAGAGTTTTTTGAGATGCTCGCCATTCCCTTCAGCTATCCTGTACATGACTATGTCACTCAGCTTGGAGATGGTACATATCTTGGACACAAAATCATGAGCCTATTCTTGAGAGTGACCAAAATTCAGGAAGAAATCAGGAACTTAGGAAGATAGGAGGTGTTGCCCATCCATAAGGCAAGCGGCAGTCCACTCATAAATTGGACATAATGAATACTGGGAAGGTTTCTACTAGACAGGACACATCCATTGATGCATTCTCTTTTCTAATTTCTACAACCGTGAACACAGTGGGATACACATACATGCAAAAAATCGCCTTGTCAAACGACTTACTAGAAATAGTCCACTCCAAACCAAACAAACAGCCTTTTCTACATATTCTCAGAACAAGAGACTAAACCACAAAATCACACACACACCCACAAACACACCTCCTTCATTCAAGTAGGTCTGTGACTATCCGGAGTGTCCTCTGACTGGTGGGTCATACTATGTTTTTCTGAAATGGACTGTTCTCAGATCTTGTCTCCTTGGCCAACACTGTGAAATTTTCAGGAGCCAGTGGTGAACCACTACCTGCTTTCTCAGGAAAGGCCCATTTTCAGAGCTCTCCTGGCATTTGGAAAATCTCACAGTAGTAGGTACCGAGGAAGACTTATTCTGTCTTTGGTTATTCCAAACAACTGAGCCCAATGGGAAAGAAACTGGGACTGACTCTGGGTGCCGGCTTAATGGATGTCAAGTTCAGAGACATCCATCACCAAGGAAGAGCGGTAGGTCGCTTCATTCAGAAATTTAATGAGGTTACTGCCTTGGAAACCACTTTGTCCTAACAATTGCTTCTAAGGGTTCCATGAGAATGAGGATTCCCCTACTTCTTGGGACACTTTCACAAGTTAGAATGGTATATCAACCTTAGGCACCTGGGAACAGATCTCCACACAGGTCTGGTTTGGTCCATCTTCTCTACATTAAGAAGAGAGAGTCTGAGTCAGACACAACCCTTCATCCTGACCAGGTTGTTTGCCATGGAGGATGACTTTTGCTCTCTCAGGTCCTTCATAGCTGCTTACAACTTCTCCAGGAATCATTTCTGCATGCATCTTTGAGTTTCTCAGCAGGTGGAAGATCCCCTACATTCCTGTATTGTAAGACCAAGTCTGTCCCTGCTCTTCTGTAAAGTTAGATTGACTGAACAGTGTATGTATAGGGTTACTAACAAGTTCGATTTGGATTAGGACTCATTCTGTGGGATGAAAAATGGTATTGGGAAACTGCGATATTTACAAGAATATACAGGTGAAATATAAGTATGAAAACAGAAATCTAGCTAAGATTTGAAGCCCAGAAGTGCATTGGGCCCTTGATTGGGATACTTAGCTTTGAATTATGTTCTGCACTGATGTGTCAGATGAGTTGATAAACACTGGCTTAGGACATTGTACCTTGAATGATTGAATGTCGAAGGGAACATCCAGTCAAAAGGGATAGTCGGTAGGATTAGGAAGATTCTCTGTTGGTATAGAAAGAAGAGTGTGTACAGAATTTGGACCAAAATTCTTTAGCAATAGGGTTTCAGGTAGACAATGAATGTTAATGTCAGCATATGTGAAGAATCAGTCACAATGATGAACTGGGGAAAATAGGTAGGAAAGCAGATATCAATAGAGACATTAGGAAATCAGGCAAAGTATAAAGTGAGTGATCGGATTAGATATTTTGAACAGGGTTGAGTTTGAATATATAATCATAGGAAGAAACAAATTTGTAGTGACCAGTAGGATTGACATTTGAGAGTATTAGGCAACCTGAACATGGATATTTTAGTAATCCATGGTCACTTTCCATTTAGACTTTGGTACAATCTTAAGTGTGACCTTTGCTTTTTGTGCAGAATTTTACTGTGATAAAATGTATATGTAGATCAGGTAACATGACTCTTTCTTCCAGCATTTCTGGGAGCAATATATTGAAGACGTATAAATTAGTATTCTGGGTACAAAGAGGTGTACTGTTTGTCTATGCATATAGAAATAATGCGTGAATAGACCATACTGTGAATAAATAATATATCTGGTTCTGACTTTACATAATGGATTGAATTTATATCTGAAAATATACAGGAAATCTTATATTGACATATAATCATTCATTCCAACCATTATATATCTAATGGTGATATTAAGGTTATGGTTTATCATGAAGTGTGTTTGAGTTTTACTTCAAAAGTGATTACGGAAATCGAAAATAATGTGTTTGGAAAGAAGTCTCAGGAAAAGACCAGTCAAGAAATATTGAGGAATACATGTGTTCTGAAGCAGGAAGTGATTGTGAACCAAATGCCTATAAATCTGTGAAATTGTGGATGAAATATATATCCTATGATTTGCAAAAACTGAAGAAATATTAATGTACCAGTTTTTAATGAAAATGAACATCAAAATACACATCATGTCCCATAGGAATCTTCTTGCATTGATGTTAATCTGGGTCAGTTACTGTACAAATATTAGGATTTGTAAGCATAATTTACTGAAGATAGTTTTCAGTACTAGGAAACAAATGTATATTTCAGGTGGATGAATATTTCTGAGAATAATCTTGTAAATATTTGATTATAAATCCGCTTTCTTGAACATGAATGAATTTAGGGAGTGTATATAAGATACATATATTTCATATTTTGAAAAATCAGGAGAGTATATATATATATATATATATATATATATATATATATATATATATATATATATATAAAACACACACACAGACATTAAAATGTAGGAATATAGATGCCAATCGAAATTCATCATAAAATATATAGCATCCACAGATTCAAAAATCTTCATTTTACTGAACATGGATTTATGTATGATGTTGTTCAACTAGGAAGCTCACCCACAGTTTGAATTTTCAGATCAAACAGCGTTTAGGAGGAGTGATCTCTTCTCCCAATTTGTATCTGCCAAGTCAGCCACCTCACAAGAATTTACGTGTAGTACCAGGTAGGATTCTATATGTGCATATAAAAATACATGTGGTAAATAGGCTACAGAGAAAGGGGGACAAGAATTCACATATTTGTTAACTTTAAAAACACATGGATAACTATTTCAATTAAAAATTAACTAGATTTATAACACCTACGCTATATCATGCAAAAGGCAACTCCAACTATAAAAAACACCTCCTCTGAACTGGTTGTATTTCTATTCTGTTTGGGTTATTTTTCTCCATCCTATTAGGATTTGTAGGCAGAGTCTAGTAGGGTGTGTGTTAGTGTCAGGAATTCAGAATTTTTAATGGAAAATAGGAAATTGAATCCAATGTGTATTCAAATATGTACTACACAAAAATCTTCCCACTCTCATCCAGAACCATGCCTTGACATTACCTTCGCCTGAAGTAAGACACAATGAGAAAAGAAGAGTTAGAAAATCTGTGAATATATATCTGGAATGTAAAATGCTCAGGAGTTCACAAATTTGTAGGTGGTAGATGAGTTTCTAAAAGTAAGGGACAAGGTAAACACTCTACAAACATGGATCTCTGCTGGCCTAAATACCTTTGAGAAACTGCCTCTGAGGTTGGGCACTTGAAATATATGTTGTGTCAGGAGATTTAGTTCCTTTGTAGAGAGACCATCAAAGCTGGGTCTGCATCTATGTGACCTGGAGGACATAGTTTCTTATTTTCCAATGAACATGAGGCAGCAGTGCTGAATGTTTTCTTTGTATGTAAACTGTGGCCAGTGGGGGCTAAGTGTCTCCCCGTGTGGACTGTGAAGCCATTTGGTCATTTTCCACTTTTCGTGGTGTTTCTCGCTGCTGCACTGGGTATTTGGGTATTTGCTTGACAGTATACAAGGAGTTAAAATGGAACACAGTGGTGGAGGGAGTTCTTTAAGTTGTGGTGAGTCAGGATCTGCAGGAGAATGCACCAACCAAGGTTCTATTCCACGTAGCTTGCCCCCTTGAGAATAGCAACATGATTCTGAACATTGCTCTGAAACCTTTCCATATAACAAGATGCCTTTACATATAAGGGTCTGCTGGCTGCACCATGTCAGTCACAAGCCATTTGGAAGCCAATGGCAGATCCGCATGGCCCCACCACAGATGTTTTATCACACAATTGCATACCACTGCTCTAGGCCCACTACTCACCAAGCTCCAACTTACTGGCATCTCTTTTCTACACCATTTTCATGAAACCCAGTCAATCAAGGCAGTGTCTGGTATACTCAGGATCAGAAATAGGACATCAAATGGTTATCCAGTGCCAGCTGGTCATGGGAATATCAAAAATTTCATGGTAATTATCTAGCCATTTTTCACGGATGAAGTTGGAGGCTCTGTGGATTCAATTCATCCAGGAACCATTAAATGGGGAGGAAGCTAATTTCAATGAAAGCTCTGGAGCACTCTCACAGGCAAGGCTTCCCTAAGAGTGGCCAAAATGTCACATAAAGCCAGGCCCATTGAGATCTACAGTGTGAGGTCCATGTGTGTTTTGAAACTCAAATTTGGCTGCTAAGTCTTTAAGAATAATTTTATGTAATATCCTGGATGACATTCCCAGTGTTCTGTGGAAATCCAAACTGGGCCTAGATCTCAGGTTCCAAGGGTGACTCTCTTGCGTGACCTCTTAAAATCCTAACACAATTCATGGCAATACTTCTCTGAGGTCAGTTCCAGAACTCAGTCTTTAAGGGGAATCACACCAGAGTTCAATCCCAGGTGGACCCAGTCATTTCTTCCAACCGCCATACAAATGACCACAATTAAATCCAAAACACTCCCACATGGCCCTCATCTTCTTCCATATAGACACCCTTCATAACGTCTTGATGGAGTTTTCCATGAGAGGCACAGCCCAAGACAGTGTCCAAAATATGCTCCTGTTTCCCTCATTTGCCTAACGTCAAGGTGGCCTGGACACACTTCCTGTAAACCAGGAGTGATCAAATAGGCCTGCCATTAATACTGCTCCCATTTCCAATTTGATGCATTCTGACGGTGCGGTTTAGATTCTTTATGTGAATTGGAGTCATGAGAAAACCCAAGCAACTCTGCAGAGACTTGAAGAACTCATTTGACCCAAAGGATCCTTATTCTCGCTTGATGGAGGTCAGGATCGTAACAGAGAAAGGTAAGAGAATTTATTCACAATGAGTGAACTTTTTGCCAATTTTGTTTTGGATGCACACATGGGATCTTTCTTTAGATCCATCAGATGCTGAGAATCTAAGCCACAGCCTCACACCGGGCCAAGAGGCTGATTCAGACACATCCCTTTCTAAAGCAATTAAGCAAAGAGCCACAGGTGATGCCCATTCATTTCCATTTAAAAACTGTTTGCTTCAGGCTTTCCAAAAAGGTGACCAGAGGCAAAGACATCCTGCTATTCAGAGAAACAGAAAAATAGGTAAGCAAAAGGCCCAAAAGCAGGGTATCTTTACTGTGACTTTCCTGGTCACAGTAATATCTGAGTTTTCTGAGATTTTGGCCATTCCATTCAGGTATCCAGTTCATGGCCATGTCACAGAGGTTGGAGGTGGTACATATCTTGGACACAAAACCGAGAGCCTACTCTGAAGAGTGGTCAGAATTAAGGAAGAAAAAAGGGACTTAGGAAGATAGTAGGTGTTGCCCATCCAAATGGCAAGCCGCACTCCTTTCATAAATTGGGCATGATGAATGTTGTTAAACTTTCTACTAGAGAGGACACATCCATTGATTCATTCTCTTTTCTGATGTCTACAACCACGGACACAGTGGGATACACAGACTTAGAAACACCTTGTCAAAAGACTTACTAGAAACAGTTCACTACAAACCAAACAAACCTCCTCAGAACAGAGAGACAAAACCACACACCCACACTCATAAAGGCACCTCTTCCCCCAAGTCGCTCTGTGAGTATCCAGAGTGTCCTCTGACTGGTGGGCGATACTATGTTCCCCGGTAATGGTCTGTACTGTCTCAGATCTGGTCTCTTTGGCCAACTCTGTGAAGCTGTCAGTAGCCCGCGGTGAGCAGTACCTGCTTTGTCAGGAAAGGCCCCATTTTTAGATCTTTCCTGGCATTTGGCCATCCTCACATCAGTCGGTACCAAGAAGACTGACTCTGTCCTTGGTGATTCCAAACAAATGAAACCACTGGGACTGGGACTGTGCCTAGCTCTGGGTGCCTGGCTTCCTGGATCCCAAGTTCAGAGAATTCCATCAGCAAGGAAAAGTGTTAAGTCACTTACTTCAAGAACTGAATGAGGTCACTGCCTTGGCAACCACTTTGTACTAACAGTTTCTTCCAAGGTTCCCATGAGATGGAGGCTGCCCTTACTTCCTGTGACACTTTCACAAGTTAGAATTGTATATCAAACTTAGGCACCCAGGAACAGCTCTCCACACAAGCCTGGTTTGGTCCATCTTCTCTACATTAAAAAGAGAGAGGCTGATTCAGACACAACCCTTCATCATGACCAGGCTGTTTTGCATGGAAAATGATTTTTTGGAAAGATAACTTTTGCTCTCTCAGGTACTTCATAGCTGCCTACATCTTCTCCAGGGATCATTTCTGCATGGACCTTTGAGGTTCTCAACAGGTGAAAGATCCCCTACATTCCTGTATTGTAAGAACAAATCTCTCCCTGCTCTTCTGTAAAGTTAGATTGAGTGAACAGTGTATGGTTAGGGTTAATATCATGTTCGATTTGGGTTAGGAACCATTCTGCTGGATGAATAATGGTATTGGGAACCTTCGATATTTACAAAAATATACAGGTGAAATTTAAGTTTGAATACAGAAATCTAGATAAGATTTGAAGCCCATTAAGGCATTAGGCCATTGAGTGGGATATTTACAGTTGAATTATATTCTGCACAGATGTCTCATATAAATCGATATACAATGGCAGAGGAACTTTAATCTTAGATGATTGAATGCAGAAGAGAACATCCAGTCAAAAAGGGATAGTCGGTAGGATTAGGACGATAGTCCATAGGTCTAGAAAAAAGAGTGAGTACAGGAGTTGGACCAAAGGTTCTTTAACAATATTTTTTCGGGTAGAGTGTGAATGTAAATGTCAGCACATATGAAGAATCAGACACAATGATGAACTGGGGAAAATATGTAGTAAAGCAGATATCAACAGAGACATTAGGAAATCAGGCAAAGTATAAAGTGAGTCATAGGGTTAGACATTTTCAACATGGTTGAGGTAGAATATATAATCTTACGAAGAAACAAATATGTAGTCACCAATAGGATTGACATTTAAGAGCAGTAGGCAACCTGGACATGGATGTTTTTAGTAATGCATGCTCACTTCCATTTAGGCTTTGGCACAATCATAAGTGTGACATTTTCTTTTTGTTTCCAGAATAGTAACGTGATAAAATGTTTATGTAAATCAGGTGACATGAGTATTTCTTCCAACATGTCTGGGAGCTACATTTTGAAGATGAATAAATTAGTATTCGGGTTACAAATAGATGTACCTGTGTCAATGAATATAGAGATAATGCATGAATAGACCATACTGTGAATAAATAATATAAGTGGTTCCAACTTAAATAATGGATTGAATTGATATCGGAAAATATACAGGGAATCTTATATTGATATACAATAATTCAACCAAACCAGTTACACATGTAATCGTAATATTAGGGTTATGGTATATCATGAAGTGTGTGTGAGTTTTGCTTCAAAATGATTATGGAAATCGAAAATAATGTGTTTGGAAAGAAGTGTCATGAAAAGACCAGTCAAGAAACCAGGAGGAATACATGTGTTCTGAAGCAGGAAAAGATTGAAAGTGAATAAAATGCCTATAAATGTGTGAACTTGTGGATGAAATATGTATCCTATGATGTGCATAAACTGATAAAATAGTAATTTACCGGCGTTGAATAAAATGAACTTCAAAATACACATCCTGTCCCGTAGGAATCCACTGCATTGATGTTAAACTGTGTCAGTTACTGTAGAAATATTAGGATTGTATGCACCATTCACTTAAGTTAGTTTTCAGTAGTAGGAAACAAATATGTAGTTCAGGTGGATGAATATTTCTGAGAATAATATTGTGAAAAGTTGAATATAAATCCACATATTTGAACATGAATGAATTTAGGTAGTGTATATAAGACACAAATATTTTATATTTTGAAAAATTTGGAGACTGTATATATATATATATATATATATATATATATATATATATATATATATACAAAAATAACACACACACAATTAAAAGTAGCAGTATATATGCCAATTGAAATTCATCATGAATATATATATCAACCACAGATGCAAAAATATTTATTTTACTGAACTTGGATTTATGTATAATGTTGTTCAACTAGGAGGTTCACCCATTGTTTGAATTTTCAGTTCCAACATCGTTTAGGAGGAGTGAACTCTTCTCACAATTTGTATCTGCCAAGTCAGCTCACCTCACAAGAATATACGTGTGATACGAGGTAGGATTCTATATGTGCATATAAAAATACATGTGATGAATCAGCAACAGAGAAAGGGAGACAGGTATTTTCATATTTGTTAACTTTAAAAACACATGGAGAACTATTTCAATTAAAAATTGACTAGATTTATAACACCTACACTATATCAAGCAAAAGGCAAGTCCAACTATACACCATGCCTCCTCTGAACTGCTTGTATTTCTATTCTGTTTGGGTTATTTTTCTCCATCATATTAGGATTAGTAGTCATAGTCTAGTAAGATATGGTTTAGTGTCAGGTGTCCCGGCCAGCAGGACACATCAACCTGGGCATCGAACCTAGTTGGGGAGGAATGAAGGGACAAAAGACATGAGAGATGACAGCAAGATAGGGGTTCTGATCATGCTGCAAACTTTCATTGTTCTCACAGTGTATTTATATGCTGCGGATGGAAAAGCTCTCTTATCAGTAGTTGCTGGATGTCTTCACAGGGTGAGATAACCTCAGAATACTTCAGGAAGACAGATGGCCGCAAAATGTCTCAGGGAGATAGATGGCTGTGGGATGTCTCCCAGGCAGGATGTCTCCCAGGGGGCTATTTCTTGTAACTGTCAGGCTATTCTTTGAAGGAGAACTTCCTTCTAGCCCCTGACATCTCTTCCTTTCTTATACAAAATATTTGATGATACCTTACCGGCCAATGTTTTAGGGGGTGATAGAGGCTCTGTTTCTCTAGGAGGCCTTAGAATATTTCCTCATCCGAGCGAGCATGTTTACTAGGAGATTTCATGGTGGCCTTGGCATGTTTTTGGAGGAGACGGCTTTTAGGGGGAAGCATGCCAACCACCATGCACCAGAGCGTGTCACTCAGAGGTCTTGTATTTTGAGATCCGTGGATCCATTCTCCTGCAGTCCTTCCTGCACTGTCCGTTATTATGGCCTAACGTCCTCACTCCATGGGTACGTCCTCCCCCATGTGGAGGGGCCCAGGGAAAACGAACCCTTATGGCAATGTCAGAAGATGGTTGGTCAGAGCTGTTACTTAGAGTTTTATGTAAGAAAGAGTGATCTGTGGGGATGTAAACTTAAGAAATAAGCCTGTGAGAAAGGTAGAACATCCTTTTAAATGTTGGCAGTGTGGTCTTCCATCTCCAGACGATGATAGTGGACCTGAATGGGCTTAGAGGCCAAACTATTAATCTGTTCTTTAATAAATTTTACCAGCCTGTTTATAATTCAGGGTCCTATGGACACCATTAAAAGTAAACCCAACAAATGGCCTAATAGGGGAAGAAAGTAGGGTAGAAATCCTAAGCCCAGTCCAGAGGGAATTTTCAAATAGTTTCCTTCATCTCTTTTCTTGATTTTCTTGAAGCTGCTTAATTTTAGTGCATACTATGCCTGAATTATTGGCATAAAAGCAGCATCGTTCCCCTTAGGCCAAGCAAATTCCTCCCTTGATAGCTGTCAGCAAATCTAAGCCTCGTCTTTTTTGAAGGAACACTTCTGCCAGGGAGTCTATTTGGTCCTGCAAATCTTTAATTTTTCCTGATAGAGTTTGTACATCATTTATAAGTTGTTGAGACAGGCGATGGTAAGAGTGTATAGCCGTGCCTAAGCCAGTATACCTGTGCCCACAGCAGCTGTTATTCCAAGGCTGACAATGAGTGGTAAGACCTGTATTGCCCGCCTGTGTCTTTTGACTAAGGTGCCTAGGCTAGGAATGGGTAGAGGTTCATCTCATGGGACAATAGTTATATCAGGGAGTAATAAGGTAAGAACACAGCCACCGGTCCAATTCGCTGGAAGCCTGGGGAAGGCCGAGATTCCTCCACACATAAAAACTTTGTCATTGGGGGGACAAAGAGATGGGGTGGGTGAGGAACAATTTTGTACTGTTGAGCAATTTCCAAAGGAAGAAACTCCAACATCAAAATCATAGGTATTATACTGTATCGCGCCTAAAAGACATAATGTAAAAGTACCTATGGGCTGTACTTCAAAAGGAAATCTGGGTTGGCATGTATTATCATTGTCTATGATAGAATTAATAGGAACTGCCATAGGCATGATTGCCGCTGTTGTCATGCAGAGCCAGCAATCACCAGCAAGGGTGGGGTTGGAATTATTAAGCAAGGAGAAGGTAGTTTCCAAAATTTCTAATGTATTGGTATCTAAACCTGGAGCTGGGATTTAGGCTACATTAAGGGATGATATGTGAGCTCAGGGATTTGGGGTTTCAGAAGTTTGATTACCTGAGGATGCTTGACAGCATCAGTTTGACTCCACCATGAGAGAACGCTCTAAAGGCCTTAATGGGCCAGCAGGATGGTTTACCGAAAGTGCCTTGGCACCCAGGTGCCTGTAGATTGATGTGTTTGCCTTCTCCTCCCCGGTCAAAGAGAACGGTTTTATAATGAATAGTGGTCTCCCCTGCTGCCTGAGTTTTAGTTAAGGAGGCTTCAAAAAATTGTTCTCCCTGCTTGTTAACACAAATTGAGGTGACACATAACAAGAGTCATGCATCGCCTTGATATGCGTACACGTTGCAGAACAATTTTGGAGAGCTTTCTTGTACTAGGGGGAATAAGCTTTGGCTTCTTAACACATACCCATTTAGGCTGATGAACTCCTCCGAGTTTATGGTCAACTTCGGCATGGAGGTGAGCCACTTTAGTCACGCAGTCAGCAGTCTGGGTACAACTAGTGGGAGCCTGAGTCCAAGATCCTCCCTTGCATCACAGGGGGGCCAAAAAGGTACTCCATGATGTTGGAAAGTGGAGGGCCAAGGCCTCCATGTACAAACCTGTTCAGCAGAACTGCCTTAAGCAGGATCCTCGCACAGATTGTTGGCTGCATCCGAAAAAGAGGAAAATTTGTCCTCAGGGGGAGGGCCTCCATCCCTGTTTTGAGGTAAGTCATTAACCTGTTTAAGCAGGCGTTCGGGTTACCATCTTGGGGCTGCTTGCTCTTGTTCCAAAACACAAGCTGAGCCTCGTCCCCAGATGAGGACAGGAAGTGGGCTTTTCCATTTATTTGTAAGGGGATTGCGCCACATAACAGGTGGGCGAACAGAATTGGATGAGGGATGCCAGTGTCTGTCTGCGGCCAAATGGGATTCACTGTCTAGGGTAAGAAAAATAAGGGCAAATAATGCATGGTTAAGGCAATGCCTGGGAGTGGTAAATACAAATGCGGAAGCCTTAAAGCGGGTTAGCCAAGTTTTTAAGGTAAGGTCGGCACGTTCCACAATGCCTTGGCCCTGAGGTTTGTATGAAATTCCAGTAGTATGACAAATTTGCAAGGTAACACAAAACTGTTTAAACTTGGCACTGGTATATGCAGAACAATTATCAGTTTTAATATGTATTGGTTTACCCATTACGGAAAAGGCTGAAACAAGATGAGAAAGGACATCTTTGGTAGCCTCTCCAGAATGTGGTGATGCAAAAATAAAGCCGCTGAAGGTATCTATAAAAACGTGTGTATATTTGGTTTTTTGACATTCAGGAAAATGAGTAACATCCATTTGCCAAAACTGATTGGGCAGTAATCCTCGGAGGTTAAATCCCAAGTGTTGAATGGGGAGGGAGACTGTGCAACCAGGGCGTGTTTTTACTATCTCTTGTGCCTGTTGCCTGGTAATTTTACAAAGTAATTGAAGGCTCTGGGAATTTAGATGGTGAAGATTGTGTAACTCCGTGACCTTTTGAATGGAGCTAACAAAAATTGCAAAGATGGTACGAGTTGCTGCATCAGCTTGGGAATTACCTTGTGTTAGAGGGCCGGGAAGATCAGAGTGTGCCCTGATGTGTCCTAAGAAAAATGGGTGTTGTCTGGCCTGAATTAGCTGCTGAAGCTGGTGAAACAGAAAGGCCACATTGGAAGAAGACTTCCTGGTGGATGAAATCTCCAGCTGGGGCACAGAATGAGCAATGTAGGCACTGTCTGCATAAATATTAACAGGATTATCAAAAAATGTTATAAAAACTTGTGTTATGGCAAAAAAATCCACAAACTGTGCTTACTGATAGACAGTATCAAGTGTGGTAGGCTGGTTATTGACAACAAAGACTGCATGGCCATTACTGGAAACATCTGTAAAGACAGTAAAGGCTTGAGGAATGGGAGCCTTTTGAGTAATTTTGGGAAAAATAAATGGATGTAACTGGACAAAATGTAAAAGGGCATCATTGGGGACGTGGTTATAAATTGTTCCCCAAAAGCCTGATAGGGCAATACCCCCTTCATTCTCTGTAGTAAAAATTGGGTTTGGTCCTTAGTATATGGAATTAAAATATTATCAGGGTCTTTGCCAAAATGTTGTAGAGAAAGCAAATGACCTTTAATAATAATAGAAGATACCTCAGCAAGATAAACAGTAACAATCTTGTATCATGTGGTGGGTAAAAGGACCCACAGCAAGGGGCAGCCTTTATTTTTAAAATGTGGATCTCACTGCCAAAATATTCCTGTCGGTGTATGAGGAGTGTGTAAAATAACCAGAACCAGAGGAAGGTTACAAGAAATTTGTGTAACAAACTGTTGGGCAATGGCTTCTGTGACTGGTTTAATGCCTTTCATTCCTTGGGAGTAAGCTTTTGAGGGGAGGAGCGGTGGGAATCACCTCTCAAACTATCAATCAAGGGCAAAAGTACACAAGTGGTTAATCGTAAATATTTTCTTAGCCATTGAATATCCCCCAGTAATTTTTGAAAATCATTAAGGGTGTGATGATGGTCCACACGTAGTTGTATTTTAGGAATTTGGATCTGATTATCTTGAAGTTTAAGGCCCAAATAGGTATAAGGCTCCTGTGTTTGAACCTTATCAGGAGCTATCTGTAGTCCGAAGGTAGGAAGGGTTTTGTAAAGGTCCAAGTAACAATTATTAAGGTCATGGGTAGTAGGTGCAGCAATTAACAAATCATCCATATAACGTAAAATATAAATTTTTGGCCATCACTCTCTCACAGGGTCTACTGCTTGAGCAACGTATTTTTGGCAAAGACTAGGGCTGTTGGCCATACCTTGGGGAAGAACCTTCCATTGAAATCTCTCCAAAGGGCCCTTAAAATTAATGTGAGTGAGACTAAAGGCAAAATAGGGTCTATCCTCAGAATGTAAATGAATGGTAAAAAAGCAATCTTTTAAGTCAATAACCATTTTACAATAGTTTTTGGGAATAGCCACTCGTGTGGGAATGCCTGGCTGTAGTGCTCCCATCGGGCACATAACTTTGTTAATGGCACACAAATATTGTAAAAGGCGCCACTTGCCTGATTTTTTCTTGATAACAAAAATAGGAGTATTTCATGGTGAGGTTGAGGGCTCTACATGGCCGGCTGCCAGCTGTTCCTGCACTAACATGGAGGCAGCCTCCAAATTTTCTTGGGTAAGGGGCCACTGATCCACCCACCAAGAGTCTGAGTCTCCCAAATAATTTTATCTGCATGGGGAACAGGAGGGTCAGGGACCGACACTAAAAATATGAATACCCAAGTCCATATGTATTTGTTTTTTGTATGGGTTGTATAGGCTCAACAAGTCCTTGTCTCAGTCTCACAAGGCCTGTACCAGGGACAAAATTCATATGAAGCATTTGATGAGTCACCATGGAATTGGGACTGGCAAGAATAACTTCCATTTGACTCAAAATATCTTGGTCCCATAGGTTAACAGGGAGGTCAGGAACAACGAATGGAGTGACATTTCCCTTATTACCCTCTTTATCAGTCCAGCTAAGAGCCCTAGAGCTGACCAGAGGATTTTTTGACTGTCCTATCCCTTTAAGGTCTGTAAAGGATGGGGTGAGGGCCCAACCTGATGGCCAGTATTTTTGAGAAATAATTGTGGCATCAGCTCCAGTATCTGGAATTCCTTTGAATTCCTTTCCTTCAATAAGTAAGGTAATGGTGGGTCTATTGTGAGAAATGGGCTGAACCCAATATACTTCAGAGGAGCCAAAGGAGGCAGTCCCCCGCTGTAGTTTTGGGCGGTGGAATTGCCTCCTGAATCCAAGGGAAAGAGTATTAATTGTGCAAGTCTTGTTCCTGCTGGGATGGCCGCAACTATATTAATAGCTGTGGCCAATATTTTTATTTCTCCAGTGAAATCATTATCATTAATGCCAGGGAGGAACTGAACACCTTGTAAGAAGTAGAGGCTCTTCCAAGAATTAGGGCACATGTATGACATGGAGGGGGACCCATTATTCCAGTGGGTATTATTTGGGGCCCTTGCATTGAGTCTAATATTGTATCGGTGGCGGCAAAATGTTCCAATCCTGCGCTGCCTGGGGTGGCTAGTTGGAGGGAGGCAATTGTAGAGAAGGATTTTGAGGTAGGTTGGGAGTATGGGAGGGTACTAACCTCATTGCCCCTGGGCTTGTCCTGGGGGAGGTCGTGGCCAGGGCTTGGCCCCACAGGGAGTTTCCCCGAGAAGCAGGAAGAAATAGGCTGCCGAGGGCATTTGTCTTAGATCTACACTCACTGGCCCAGTGATGACCTTTACCACCATCTAGGGCAAAGGGTAGCTGCAGGCGGTTTAGCCCCAGTTTGAGGAGATGCTATTCCTAGGCTTTGTTTTCCTGTCGGACACTCACGTGCAAAATGGCCAGGTTGTTTACAAGTAAAGCAAGTACGTGAGCCAGGATTGTGAAAGGCCTTGTTAAAGGCGGCACCTAGGGTGACACACATGGCAAGGACTGCACCCACCCCTGCACAGAGTCTAATAAAGTCAGAAAGTTTCCCTTTATCCTTATGTGGTTGAAGAACATCCTGACATGCCGGGTTGGTGTTTACGAAGGCAAGATGTTGTACAAAGGTGCTTTTGCTTTCGCTTGGTGCAAGCAAGCATTCCGCAACTAGGTTAAGCTGGGGAAAAAAGTCGCTATAAGGCTCGTTGGGCCCTTGTCGAATTTTTGCCAGGGAAGTGCTAACCGAGGCCTTTTGAGGGAGGCGTCTCCAAGAGTGTAAGCCAGCCATCTGAATCTGCCCCAAAAGTTCAGCAGGGAAACTTGCCTGTTTAGTTTTAGTGTCAAAAGGCACATTGCCCACTAGCTTAACATAAGTCCAGGATTTAGAGAAGGGCTTAGTTAATTTTTTTTGAGCAGTTTCCTGACAGTGCTCTTTGAAATCTGCATTCTGCAAAAGGAAGTCTCCGTCACTGAGGGTAGCTCGGTCTAAAAATTTCCAATCATTGGGAATAAGCCATTGTGTGCTGTGGCTTTCTAATAAAGCCAACGTGTAGGGTGCAGTGGGGCAATAGTGAGCACAAGCCTTTTTAAGTTTTTCAAGAAAACGCAGGCTTAATTTTTTGTAGACACTTTGTGTTCCTTCCTTCCTAGGGGTGAACTCCTCATCCTCTGAGTCCTGATCTCCTTCATCCATTTCCCCCACTTCCTCCTCTTGATCCTCGTCTAAGTCTTTGAACTCAGCCTGGGCAGGCTTATCTATCTTACTGCGGGTGACTGGGAAGGCGAGAACAGGCCAATGGAGTGGCTTAGCCTTTGTATTAGACCACTGTGGGCCAGCTTGCGTTGACTCCGTGCCTAAGACTAATGAACTGAGCTCAGAGTCAAGGGATCTTAATTCTTTTAAAAGTTGGATCTGTTCCCATCTATGTTGGAGAGAATCTCTCAAGGGAGCCAGGTTAGGCAAGGGAAGGGGGGAAATTTGTTTTTTTGGGGGGGCATTAGGCCATTGAAAGTCCGGAGCACAAAAGGCAGGTGGGATATAGGAGGGAGGTGGATATGTAAGTCCTATAGGCTGTGGCAGGGTCCTGATAGGTGGCGGGTCTTCTGAATGGTAGCCAGCTGCTTAATTCTCCAAGGTAGCCTTCTCCCCAGGGGTTCAATGTGTCTCCAGGATTTCAAACTGGATAAAGGCGGTTGGTAACCATTGGAGCCTTATTCATTAGGGTGGTATTTTGAGTGGGACCAGGAAGGTTCCCAGGGTCCTGGGGAGACTGAGAATGGTCTATGTCTATACTAACTGATGGGCATGCCGATGGGGAACGAGAGGTCTTTTGTACAGTCTCTTCCCCAATTCTGACAAGTTTTAAGGTACCATTGTCAAAGGGTGAACTTTTAAGAATTTCATTAATTAAGTTCCTGTAATAAAAGGTGGGAACAGGCACTTTTTCTGGGCCAAAGGAATCATAATGATCTTTTAAACAGTCTCCTACTCTAAGCCATCTTTTACCATCAATGGTCCCTTCAAGGGGAAACCATGGACACAATTCTCCTATGTATGAAAAGAAAAATTTTAAGTCCTTTTTCTTAACACATGCCACCCATGTCTTGAAGGACACCTTGAGGCCTGACCAAAAAAAAATCATGTGACGAAACTGCTTGTCCCATGGTGGATCACTCCCCGTGCGTCATCCCCACTCTCCTCCTGGATCTGTCTCTCGGTGGTGTCTGCTGAAGCAATCGCGAGCTCCACGTGACCAAGTCTTCCAGGAGGACGGGGTTCCCAATCAGTCAAAGACTCAAGCCCCAGTCAGTGGGCGCCAGATGTCCGGGCTGGCAGGACACATCAAGGTGGGCAGCAAACATAGAAGGGGAGGAATGAAGGGACAAGAGACACGAGAGATGACAGCAAGAAAGGAGCTCTGATCAAGCTGCAAACTTTTATTGTTCACACAGTGAATTTATATGCTTGCAGATGGGAAAGCCCTCATATTGGCAGTTCCTGGATTTCTTCACAAGGTGAGATAACCTCAGGATGTTTTAGGAAGACAGATGGCCACAGGATGTCTCAGGGACACCGATGGCTACAGGATGTCTCCAAGACAGGATGTCTCCCTGGGGCTGTTTCTTGTAAGTGTCAGGCTATTCTTTGAAGGAGAATTCCTTCTACCCCTGAGAGACAGGAATTCAGTATTTCGAATGGAAAATTGGAAAAAGCATCCAATGTGTATGCAAATCTGTGCTACCCAAAAATTTTTCCACTCTCATTAAGAACAATGCCTTGACATTACCTTCACCCCAAGTAAGACACAATTAGAGGAGAAGAGTTAGAAAATCTGTGAATACACATCTGGAATGGAAAATGCACAGGAGTTCACAAACTTGGAGGTGGTAGAGGAGTTTCCAAAAGTAAGGGATAGGGTAAAAACTCCACAAACATGGAGCTCTGCCGGCCTAAAGACTTCTTGAGAAACTGCCTCTGATGTTGGGCACTTGAAATATATGTTGTTGTCAGAAGCTTTAGCTTTCTTTGTAGTGAAACCATGAAAGCTAGGTCTGTATCTATGTGACCTGGACGACATGGTTTCTTATTTTCCAAAGGACATGAGGCAGCAGTACTGAATTCTCTCTTTGTAGGTAAACTGTTGCCACTGGGGGCTAAGTGTCTCCCACTGTGGACTGTGAAGCCATTTAATCATCCTCCACTTTTCGTGGTGTTTCTTGCAGATGCACAGGGAGTTTGGTATTTGCTTCATGAAATATGAGGAGTTCAAATGGAACACAGTGCTGGAGGGAGTTCTGTCATGTGTGGTGTGTAAGGGTCTGCAGGAGAATGCACCAACCAGACTTCTATCCAACATAGATTGCCCCCTTGACCATACCAACCTGATTGTGAACATTGCCCTGAAACCTCACCATATAACAAGATGCCTTTATATAGGAAGGTCTGCTGGCTGCACCATGTCAGTCACAAACCATTTGGAAGCCAATGGCAGATCCACATGACCCCACCACAGATTTTTTAACACACACCTGCACACCACTGCTCTAGGCTGACTACTCATCAGTCTCCAAATTACTGACATCTCTGTTCTACACCATTTTCATGAACCGCAGTCAAACAAGGCATGGTCTGGTACACTCATGATCATCAATAGGACATCCAGAGTTTCTCCAGTGCAATCTGGTCATGGGAATTTAAAAAATTTAATGGTATTTATCTAGCCATATTTCAAGGATGACGTTGGAGGCACTGTGGGTTTCAATTCATTCAGGAACCATTAAATTGAGAGGATGCTCAATTCAATGAAAGCTCTGGAGAACTCTAACAGGCAAGGCTTCCCAAAGACAGGCCAAAAGTCACATGAAGCCAGGCCCATTGAGGTCTACAATGTGAGGTCCATGTGTGTTTTGACTTGCAACTATGCCTGCCAAGTCTTTAAGAATAAAATAATGTGATATCCTTCCTGAGATTCCTAGTGCTCTGTGGAAAGCCCACCTGGGCCTAGATCTCAGTTTTCAATGGCGACTCTCATGCATGGCCTCCTAAAATCCGAACACAATACACAGCAATACTTTTTTGAGGTCAGTTTCAGAACTCAGTCTCTAGGGTAATCACACCAGTGTTCAAGCCCACGTTGACCCAGTCATCTCATCCAAAGGCCACACAAATGACCACAATTAAAACTAAAACACTCCCACAAGGCCCTCATCTTCTTCCATATAGACACTCATGCATAACTTCAGGCTGTAGGTTTCCATGAGGGCTGCAGCCAAAGACAGTGTCCAAAATAAGCTCCCTTGCCCCCATTTGCCTAAAGTCAGTGTGGCCTTCCTGTGAACCAGGAGTGATAAAAAGGGCCTGCCATTAATACTGCTCTGGTTCTCCTTTTTGAGGCCTACTGACTGTGGGGTTTAGATTCCTAATGTTAATTGGAGTCATGAGAAAACCCAAGCACCTATGGGCTAGACTCTGCAGGACTTTGATGAAATTATTTGACCCAATGGATCCATATTCTCAATGATGGAGGTCAGGAACCTTACAGAGGAAGGCGAGAGACTTCATACACAATGATTGCTCTTTTATCTACTTTGTTTTTGGATGCACACATGGGATTTTTGTTTAGATCCATCAGGTGCTGAGAATCTAAGCCACAGCCTCACACAGGGCCAAGAGGCTGATTCAGACAGATCCCTTTCGAAAGCAATTAAGCAAAGAGCCACAGGTGATGCCCATATGTTTCTATTTGAAAACTATTTTCTTCAGGATTCACAAAGGGGTGGCCTGAGGCAAAGACCTCCTGACATTCAGGGCAACAGAAGAATATGTAAGCAAAAGGCCCAAAGCAGGGTTTTTCCACTGAGCCTTTCCTGGTCACACCGATATCTGAGTTTTCTGAGATGCTCATCATTCCCTTCAGCTATCCAGTATATGGCCATGTCACAGGGCTTGGAGGTGGTACATATCTTGGACACAAAACCATGAGCCTATTCTGGAGAGTGGCCAGAATTCAGAAAGAAAACAGGAACTTAGGAAGATAGTAGGAGTTGCCCATCCATCAGGCAAGACGCAGACCATTCATAAATTGGGCAGGATGAATGCTGGGAAGATTTCTCCTAGACAGGACACATGTATTGATGCATTATCTATTCTAATGTCTACAACCACGGACACAGTGGGATGCACTGACCTAGAAACACTCGCCTTGTGAAACAACTTACTAGAAACAATTCTCACCAAACCAAACAAAACGACTTTCCTACCTATTCTCAGAAAATGAGACACAACCACAAACCCACACCCACACTCACACCCACACAGACCCCCAAGTAGGTATGTGACAATACAGAGTGTTCTTTGACTGGTGGGCCATAATATATTCCCCCAAAATGGGCTGTCCTTTCTCAAATCTGGTCTCCGTGGCCAACTATGTGAAGCTGTCTGGAGCCAGCAGTGAGCCACTACCTGCTTTCTCAGGAAAGGCCACTCTTCAGACCTTCCTGGCATTTGGCCATCCTCACATCAGTAGGTACCAAAAAAGACTGACTCTGTCCTTGGTAAATCCAAAAAAGTTTGACCACTGGGACTTGGACTGGGACTGGCTCTGGGTGCCTGGCTTCCTGGATCACAAGTTCAGAGAGTTCCTTCACCAAGGAAGTGAGGTGAGGTCACTTCCTTCAGGAACTGAATGAGGTCACTACCTTGGAAACCACAATGTCCTAAAAGTTGCTTCCAAGGGTCCCATGAGATGGAGGCTGCACCTACTTGCTCTGATATTGTCACAATTTAGAATGGTATATCAACCATTGGCACCCAGGAACAGCTCTCCACACAGGCCTGGTTTAGTCCATCTTCTCTACATTAAGAAGAGAGTGGCTGATCCGACACAACCCTTCATTCTGACCAGGGTGTTTACCATGGAAGATGGCTTTTGCTCACTCTGGTCCTCCGTAGCTTCCTACATCTTCTCCAGGGATTATTTCTGCATGGACTTTTGAGGTTCTCAGCAGGTGGAAGATCCCCTACATTCCTGTATTGTAAGACCAACTCTGTATCTGCTCTTTTTAAAGTTAGATTGAGGGAAGTGTGTATAGTTAGTGTTAATAAAATGTTTGATTTGTGTTACAAATCATTCTGCTGGATGAATAAAGGTATTGGGAACCTGCGATAATTTATAAGAATATATAGGTGAAATACACGTATGAATACAGAAATCTAAGATTTGAAGCCCAGAAGGGCATTGTTCCCTTGATTATGATACTTCGTGTTGAATTACGTTCTGCACAGATGTCTCAGATAAATTCATATACAATGGCATAGGACCTTGTACATTGGAAGATTGAATGTGAAAGACAACATCCAGTCAAAAATGGGTAGTTGGTAGGATTAGGAAGATAGTCAGTAGGTTTAGGAAGAAGAGTGAGTATAGGATTTGGACCAAAAGTTTTTTAGCAATAGGGTTTCAGTTATAGAGTGAATGTAAATGTCAGACATATGAAGATTCAGTCACAATGATGAACTCTGGAAAATATGTAGGAAAGCAGATAATGATAGAGACATTGGAAAATCAGGCAAAGTATAAATTGAGTGATACGATTAGACATTTTGAACAGGGTTGAGTTTGAATATATAATCTTAGGAAGAAACAAATATGTAGTCAACAATAGGATTGACATTTGGGAGCACTGGGGAACCTGGACATGGATGTTTTTAGCAATCCATGTTCACTTTACTTTTAGGCTTTGGTAGAATCATAAGTGTGAACTTTGCATTTTGTGTCCAGAATATTACTGTGATAAAATGTATATGTAGATCAGGTGGCATGAGTATTTCTTCCAGCATTTCTTGGAGCAATGATTTGAAGTCCTATAAATTAGTATTGTGGGTACAAAGAGGTGTACCCGGTGTCTTTGTTTATAGAGATAATGCAAGAAGAGACCACATTGTGGATAAATACTATAACTGGTCCCACGTTAAATAATGGATTGAATTGTTATCTGAAAATATATAAGAAATCTTATATTGATACAATCATTCATTCCAACCAGCAATACATCTACTGGTAATATTAGAGTTATGGTTTATCATGATGTGTGTTTGAGTTTTGCTTCAAAAGTGATCATGAAAATAGAAAATAATGTGTTTATAAAGAAGTCTCATGAAAAGAACCATGGAGGAATACATGCGTTCTGAAGAAGAAAGTGATTGAAAGTGTAACAAATGCCTATAAATTTGCAAAATTGTGGATGAAATATATATACTATGATGTGCATAAACTGAAGAAATAGTAATGTACCAATGTTGAATAAAAATGAACATCAAAATACATATCATGTCCCATAGGTATCTACTTGCATTGTGAAAATTTGTTTATAATTCCACATCCATGAATATGAATGAGTTTAGAAAGTGTATAATACCAAAACACTCCCACATGGCCCTCATCTTCTTCCATATACAAACTCATCATAACCTCTGGCTAGAGGTTTCCATGAGGGGCCCAGCCCAAGACAGTGTCCAAAATAAGCTCCCTTGCCCCTCATTTGCCTAAGTCAGGGTGGCCTGGACACCCTTCCTGTGAACCAGGAGTGATCAAACAGACCTGTGGTTAATACTGCTTCACTTCTCCAATCTGCGGCCTACTGACTGTGGAGTTTAGATTCTTTATGTGAATTGGACTCATGGGAAAACCCAAGCACCTATGGGCTCGCCTCTGCAGAGATTTGAAGAACTCATTTGACCCAAAGGATCCCTATTCTCACTTGATGTAAGTCAGGAACCTTACAGAGGAAGGTGAGAGACTTCATCTACAATGACTGCTCTTTTGGCCATTTTGGTTTTGGATGCACACATGGAATCTTTCTTTAGTTCCATCAGGTGCTGAGAATCTAATCCCCAGCCTCACACAGGCCCATGAGGCTGATTCAGACACATCCCTTTTCAAAGCAATTAAGCAAAGAGCCACAGGTGATGCCCATTCATTTCCATTTGAAAACTGTTTTCTTCAGGCTTCCCAAAGGGTTGGCTATAAGAAAAGACCTTCCTGACATTCAGAACAACAGAAAAATAGGTAAGCAAAAGGCCCAAAGAAGGGTTTCTCCACTGAGACTCCCTGGACACACTGATATCTGAGTTTTCTGAAATGCTCACAATTCCCTTCAGCTATCCAGTACATGGCCATGTCACAGAGCTTGGAGGAGGTACATATCTTGGACACAAAACCATTAGAGTATTATGGAGAGTGGCCAGAATTCAGGAAAAATACAGAAATTTAGGATGATAGTAGGTCTTGCCCATGGATAAAGCAAGCTGCAGTCCATTCATAAATTGGGCAAGATGAATGCTGGGAAGCTTTCTACTAGACAGGACACACCCATTGCAGCATTTTTTTTTTTAATGTGTACAACCACGGAGACAGGGGGATACACAGACATAGAAACAC
Organism: Callospermophilus lateralis; assembly: GCF_048772815.1. Taxonomy (NCBI): domain Eukaryota; kingdom Metazoa; phylum Chordata; class Mammalia; order Rodentia; family Sciuridae; genus Callospermophilus; species Callospermophilus lateralis. The sequence continues at coordinate 6,414,667 of NC_135319.1, forward strand.
TCACGTTCTCAAGACTTATTAGAAACATTCCACTCCAAAACAAACAAACCGACTTTTTTACCTATTCTCATAACATGAGACAAAACCACAAACTGTTATCCACACAAACGAAGGCAACATTTGCCCCAAGTTGGTCTGTGAATATCCAGAGTGTCCTCTGACTTGTAGGCCTTATGATGTTCTTCAAAAATGGCCTTTCGTGTTATAGATCTGGTCTCCTTTGCCAACTCTATGAAGTTGTCAGGAGCCAGCGGTGAGCCACTTCCTGTCCTCTCAGAAAAAGCCCCTCTTCAGAGCTATCCTGGCATTTCGCCACCCTCACATCAGTAGGTACCAAGAAATACTGACTATCTCCTTGGTAAATCCAAACAAGTGAGCTCACTGGGACTGGGACTGGTAACTGCTCTTGGTGCCTGGCTTCCTGGAACCAAAATTCAGATAGTTTTATCACCAAGGAAGTAGGTGAGGTCACTCTCTTCAGGAACTGAATTAAGTCACTTTCGTGGCCACCAATTTGTCCAAACTGTTGCTTCCAAGGTTCCCATGAGATGGAGGCTGCCCCTACTTCTTGTGACACTTTCAAAAGTTAGAATGGTATATCAACCATAGTCAACCAGAGACAGATCTCCACACAGGCCTGGTTTGGCCCATATTCTCTACATTAAGAAGAGAAACTAATTCAGACAAAACCCTTTATCCTGACCAGTTTGTTTGCCATGGAAGATGACTTTTGCTCACTCAGGTCCTTCATAGCTGCCTACATCTTCTCCAGGGATCATTTCTGCATGGACCTTTGAGGTTCTCAGCAGGTGGAAGATCCCCTACATTTCTGTATTGTAAGACCAACTCTTTCCCTGTTCTTCTGTAAAGTTAGATTGAGGGAACAGTGTATGGTAATGATTAATAACGTGTTAGGTATGCGTTAGAAATCATTCTGCTGGATGAATAATGGTTTTGGGAACCTGTGATATGTATAAGAATATATAGGTGAAATATATGTATGAAAACAGAAATCTAAGTAAGATTTGATGCCCAGAAGGGCATTGTGCCCTGGATTGGGATACACAGTGTTGAATTACGTTCTGCACAGATGTCTCTGATTCATCGATATACAATGGCATAGAACCTTGTGCCTTGGATGATTGAATGTAGAAAAGAACATCCAGTCAAAAAGGGATAGTCGGTAGTGAAAGGTTAATAGAATAGCTACTTGTCACTTCCTGTTTTTCTGTATGCTTAACAAGACTCTGTTGCAATCTTGAGAAATGTTTGCTAAACTTTTTCTCAGAATGTGCTGTTCCCAACTGCAAAACTGCAAAATGTACTCCCTCACATGGTGTCACGCAAACCGCCCACTCGCCCTTACCAATCAATAATCTTCCCTCCCTTCCGTCTACAAGGAAAGTATATGAGCTCGGCTTAAGCTGTTCTCAGGGCTCTCTGCTCTATTCAAGTGAGCTCTGAGGCTCAGCATGCTGGAACCCAAATAAACCCTTAGCTGTTGCATGAGACAGTCTCTTGGTGGTCTCTTCCTCCGACCCTCACACGTCCTTTATATATTGAGGTTTCACTGACTTCCGGCAACGGCGGGCGAGAGACCCCAACAGGCTCCTCTCGGGGCAAGTAAGGTGCCTCTTTCTGGTTTATGTTTCAGGTTAGTGCTTGGCAAAATTGTTGGCGATGAAGAGCCTGAGCTTTCTCTGATGGTGTCTGAGAGACGTGTCACAGAGACACAGGGCACGTCCCTGGGAGACGCCCCAGAGGACTCGGGAAATCAAGGAACAATAGTCTCCTCAACTCAGTGATATTTTGTTTCAGATTCGGTATTGCCATCCCATCGGGTTTTGCTGGCTACTCATTCCTGGTCTCAGTGTTGGAAGTCCATTGCCTGTCTTTATTGTCTTGTATTTTCTGTGTCCTGTGTCGTTGCTTTTACTGTTTGTGTACCTTTCATTTTGGGACATAGCCCTTCAATGCGTCTGTCTCTGACCCTTGATCACTGCACCAAAGTCTGCTTAAGGGCTCAGAATCTTTCTTATTTAGTAAAACGCTGAACCTGGCAAACTCTCTGTGGCTCAGAATGGCCCAACTTTGGAGTCGGATGGCCCCTAGAAGGATCTTTCTACTTCCCACTAATTTAAAAAGTCAGAGATATTGTCTTTCACGCAGGGCCACATAGCCATCCTGATCAACAGCCTGATCAATCTTAACATTGCAGGACCTCTGCAAATCTCCTCCTCCATGGGTGAAGCCTTTACTTTCCCCTGCCCCGGCTCTTTTTCCTTCCCCCATGATCTCTCAAACCCTCTGGTCCTTCTTCTCCTCACTCTCTGTTCTCCCTGAGTCACAAGATTTGACTCTACTGGACTCTCCTCCCCCTCCTTATCCCCTGCCCTCTTCCCCTAACCCACAACACACTCTAAGTGATTCTCTTTCTGTTAACTCAGCCTCTCTGCCATTGGAGGAAGCTAAGCCAGCCCAGCGCCCTCCACATGCCTCCCTCGTGGCACACAAATCTCCTCCTCCCATGGACGAAGCTGGCCCGGCTAAAGGAACTCACTGGCGGTGAATGATTGAAAACCCTGGAACTCCCATGATTCACCCCCTCTGTCCCTATGGGCCAACGATTGACGATGGCCATCGTGGAAAAATGCAAGCCTACCAGTATTGGCCTTTCTCCTTTTCAGACCTATTTAACTGGAAAAATAACAATCCCCCTTTTCCTAAGGAACCCACCCAGCTCACAGGTCTGGTTGAGTCATTGATGTTTTCACACCAGCCTACTTGGGATGACTGCCAACAACTCTTAGGACTCTCTTCATGACACAGGAACAAAAGAGAATCCTCCTGGATGCTAGAAAAAAATGTCCTCAGAACAGATGGGCGACCAACACAACTTCCCAACATAATCAAAGCCGGCTCTCCCTTGAACCGACCCAACTGGGACCCCAACACCTTTGAAGGTAGGGTGAATCTGTCCACTTATCACCGGGCTCTAATAGCAGGTTTCCAAGTGGCCACTAGGCGACCAACTAATTTGGCCAAGGTAAGATATGTTATTCAAGGGCCTGATGAATCTCCCTCTATGTTTCTGGAGAGAATTATGGAGGCATATAGGATATATACTCCTTTTGATTCTCAGGCAGAGGATCAAAAGGCATCTGTCACGATGGCCTTTATTGGGCAAGGTGCCCTGGATATTAAAAGAAAGTTACTATGCTTAGATGGATTACAAGATATGACTTTGAGAGATTTAGTCAGAGAAGCCGAGAAGGTATACTATAAGAGAGAAACTGAGGAAGAGTAGAGAGCAAAGGGAGGATAAAAGAAACACATACAGACTAAGGCGTTTACTAAGGTCCTGGTCACAACAATAAATAGGTCAGATAATAAGAAACAGGGAGACAGGAAGGGATACCTGGGCCCACACTAGAGGCCACCCCTGGCCTCAGATGAATGTGCCTACTGTAAATAAAAAGGACACTAGGCCAAAAAGTGCCCCAGAAATAGACAGCCACACCAGCCATCCATTCTGACTCTGGAGGATGACTACGAAAGTTGGGGCTCAGATCCCCTCCCCGAGCTCAGGGTAACTTGAAGTGGAGGGGACCACAGTAAACTTTGAAGTGGATACAGGGGCAATATACTCAGCCCTTAAGGCCCCATTTGGTCCTCTATCAAATAGAAGGTCTCTAGTTCAAGGGACAAACGGCAGTAAATATTGGGCTTAGACAACTAAGAGGACCACGGACATGGGGAAAAGAAAAATCCATCACTCCTTTCTACTAATCCCAGAATGCCCAGCCCCATTGATGGGCAGAGATCTGCTCACCAAGCTCTGGGCCAAAATAACTTTTAACCCTGAAGGCCTCCAAGTGGAATTTCTAAATCCTTCAGTAAAAATTCCTATAGTCATGGCTTCAACTATGTCAATAAAAAATGTACATCAACTCACTCACCTTGGTTCAAAGAAACTGCAGGCATTCCTGAAAAATAAAGAACAGAGATTTAAACTAACTTACTCACAGCAAAAGGAAATAATGGAATGGTTAATGAAATCCTGTCAGGTCCACCAATTGGTTAATGCTTACCCTTCCAAGCTTCCTGCAGGAAAGCACCTACGAGGAACCAGACCAGGACAATTCTGTGAAGTGGACTTTACTGAAATTAAGCCAGCAAGGTATGGACTTAAATATCTCCTAGTCTTTGTAGATACATTTTCAGGATGGATTGAAGCCTTCCCTACAAAAAAAAAAAAAAAAAGAAAGAAACAGCACAAATGATGGTCAAGAAGATCCTGAAAGATATTTCTCCAAGATACGGCCTGCCTAATGTAATAGGGTCTGATAATGGACTGGCGTTCATGGCCCAGGTAAGTCAGGGGTTAGCCAGGACCCTGGGGATTAATTGGAAGTTACATTTTGCTTATAGACCCCAGAGTTCAGGACAGGTAGAAAAATGAATAGAATCATTACACAGACCTTAACGAAATTAAGCTTAGAGACCAGCATAAAAGATTGAACTATGCTCCTATCTTATGCAATGTTGCATGCAAGAAATACTCCCTCTGTTTCTTTGTGTAATTTCACCCCCTGTGAAATTCACTATTTTGCACCTCCTCCAGTAAGGGACATAACCCCAACTCTAACACCTAACGATCCCTTCCACACCCCCTTGCTTGACAGACTTAATGCTAATGAAAGAACTCAGAAATACCTATGAAAACAGCTGGCCACTGCCTACCAACCTGGGGACGAGGGGACTCCAAAACGATATCAAGTACGAGACTTCATCTATGTAAGACGACATCAGGTGTCATTCCTGGAACCCCGCTGGAAAAGACCATAGCAGATGTTACTTATAACACCTACAGTGGTAAATGTAGACGGAATCACTTCCTGGATCCATGCCTCTCATCTCAAGCCTGCTCCCTGTCCAGACTCTGGCTGGAAACTAGAAAAGACTGGTTACCCTTTCAAATTGCGTATTCGCCGAGTGGATAAGACTATAGACTCTCCCATTTACCACAAGTTGTCCTAACCCTCATCAGTCAGTTCAGCAGCGATGGTTGATCACAAATCCTACTGGAAAAGAAGTATAATCTATCTCACATACAGCCCCCTTAGGGACCTGGTGGCCATCTCTCCACACAGACATTTGTAAGCTGGCTATAGGTCTTTTCTATTGGGATATCCCTGATGAAAAGGATCCCACTAAAATTCCATTAAATCACTTCCATACCATAGATAATGGAAACAAACATTATGGATGTAGGGACACGCGAGCCAGATGCAGGTTGGCTAGGCTAGATTAGGATGTTTGCCAGGCGGACTATCAAACCCACAAACATTCACGGCTATGTGGGGGAAAAGCCGACTTATTCTGTATGTCATGGGGATGTGAGCATACAGGGGCTGCCTGATGGAACCCAAACTCCTCATCAAATTCAGTACACAGCATTGGTTATATTACCAATTAGAAAACCAAAACTGATGGCCCCCAGAGGGGTCTCTAGATCCTCAAATTATGCGTGAGCTTTTTAACTTCTGCAAGTGCTCAAAAGGGTGAAAGGAGATTCCCCTATGTGGAAGCCTTTTTCCTCCTTCACTTACATCCTGAACTATGCTTCTCCAATAGATCCTCACCCTCTGCCTTCTGCTCCAGAATCTCTGCTGTCACTCCCAACTCAGCAACCTGATTTTTCCCCTCCGATTTACTAGATCAAAAACCCAAACCTCCACCGGTTCTCAGACCACTGCCCCCTTGCTGTGGTAGCAAGTACTGATGTACCCCTCCACCCACTCATTCCTCTCTTCTCTTGTCAGTGTCCACACCGGGTCCCACCACTTCCTCTTACCTGCTAACCCAAAACTCAAACCAGATGAGAAGAGCCCTCATACCCTTATCCAAGATGTAATGAAAATGGCCTTTAATGTTGCTTTGTCATCACTGAAAAAAGGTTACTAAGAATTTAAAGTCTCTCACAGGATTTTGGGATACTCACTCCCGTCTTCCCCTCTGCTCTACCTGTTCTAATGCTCAAGTTTTTGTTGCCTGGAAAATCCCAAACCCCTTTCCCATTATTCTTTTACATCTCTCCTTCCTCATTCTCAGATCCTCGAAGCTGCTCTCAGCCCCACATTGCCCGTCATCCCCCGCTGTACCAGGCCCACAGAAAAGTCTTAACTGACCTTCTCCAGAAGTCTTCATCATGGCTGACTTTAAAACTTTCAGTAAAAGAGTCCCTATAAAAGAGTTCAATATAGATAAACTTTCTCTTTTAGTGTTCCTCTGTTGTACTTGGACACTGGCTAAAAAACTCAGCACTTCTAAGCTTGACACCCCCTTACTAGTTTTTCACAAGATAAGTGAACAAGGCCTCTGGCCTTCAGCTGGGGCTTCACAGAGATGGCTACATTTCTAAGATAAAGAAGTTACCAACTGGGCTCCTTTGTAACAGCTGACAGGGAGAAAAAAGATAGGGAAGAAAAAGCTTTCCCCCTCCCAGGTGTCCTTGAAAAGTTAACTTGCGCAGAACAGAGGAAAAAACAGAAACAAAAACTGCTTTTTCTGAACTTCTGCAGACTGTGAACTTCTGAGCCACATCCCTAATATGTTGGGTACAAAATTCTGAAACTATCTAAGCTGGGGATTCAGGGGATCAATTGATTACAACAGAAGCAATGCCATCTGAATCCGGTTGCAAGCAAATAGGACTGTTTCCCTGTCTTCAGTGCTATCTTAGGTGCCTTGCCTTGTCCTTCCCTACAACAGTATAATTCTATATACTTAAACATTGTTTATATTTTCATTAAATGGTCAACAGATGTGATTAATTAATGGTGCAGATGTTTCCCAGAGTGCACTATCATGACGCAAGTTCATTTGAAGATCAAATATGGGGGCATTCAACCCGGTTCCCCTGGGAACATACACCCTCACTTTAGCCATACTATTAGGAATAGGGGTTGCTGCAGGGGTGGGCACAGGAACCTCTGCCCTGGTCCATGGGACACTACAAGTGACCCTATTTGAAGCAGCAATAGACCAATACATAAAGATATTAGAAACCTCCTTCACAGCTTTGCAGGAGTCTTTTACCTCTCTATCTGAAGTTGTTTTACAGAACACTCGAGGGTTGGACCTTCTCTTCATGAGAGAAGGGGGCCTTTGTACTGCATTGAGAGAAGACTGTTGTTTTTATGCCAACCATACTGGAGTTGTAAAAAAATCTGAGTAAATTAAAAAGACGCTTTGAAGAGCAACAATGAGAGAGAGAGGCCAAAAAAGGGTGGTTTGAGTCTTTGTTCACTCTTTCCCCCTGGTTAACTACGCTTTTATCAACCCTGGCCAGTCCAATAATAATCCACATATTAGTGCTAACTATAAAACCCTGTTTGCTCAACCGTGTAATTTATTTTCTCCAAGCTCAAATTGGACAAGTTAAACATTTGGCAATACCCCACTAGCAGACATATAATGTACACACCCCAATGATCACTTTTATGATTAAATGTACCAGAAGAAGAAGTGGGGAATGAAAGGTTAATAAAATAGGTACTTGTCACTTCCTGTTTTTATGTAAGCTTAGAAAAACACTGTTGAAATATTGACAATGGTTTGCTAATCTTCTTCCCAGAATGTGCTGTTCCCAACTGCCAAATTGCAGAATGTACTTCCTCACCCGGTTGAAAGCAAACCGCCCACTCACCCTAACCATTCAACAAAGTTCTCTCCCTGCCGCCTCGAAGGAAAATATATAAGATCTGCTTAAGCTGTGCTCAGGGCTCTCTGCTCTATTCAAGAGAGCTCTGAGACCCAGCATGCTGGACCCCCAATAAACCCTTAGCTGTTGCATAGGATAGTCCTTGGTGGTCTCTTCCTCCGATGCTCACCTGAATATTATTGGATGATTGAATGTAGAAGAGAAAATCAAATCAAAAAGGGATTGTTGGTAGGATTAGAAAGATAGTCTGTAAGTTTAGAAAGAAGGGTGAGTATAAAATTTAGAACAAAAGTTCATTAGCAATAGGGTTTCAGTTAGAGAGTGCAGTTAAATGTCAGCACACGTAAAGAGTCAGTCACAATGATGAACTACGGAAAATATGTAGGAAAGCAGATATCAATAGAGACATTACGAAATCAGGCAAAGTATAAAGTGAGTGATAGAATTAGACATTTTCAAGAGGGTTGAGGTTGAATATATAATCTTAGGAAGAAACAAATATGTAGTTACCAATTGGATTGACATTTGAGAGCATTAGGAAACCTGGACATGGATGTTTCTAGTAATCCATGTTCACATTCCTTTTAGGCTTTGGTACAACCATAAGCATGTCATTTGCATTTTGTGTCCAGAATATTACTGTGATTAAATGTATATATGGATCAGGTGACATGAGTATTTCTTCTAGCATATCTGGGAGCAATATTTTGAAGATGTATAATTCGTATTGGGGAAACAAAGAGGTGTGCCCTGTGTCTATGAATATAAAGATAATGCATGAATAGACATTAATGTGAATGAATAATATAACTTGTTCCACTTTAAATTATGGTTTAAATTAATATCTGAAAACTAATAAGAAATCTTATATTGATATAAAATCATTCATCCCAACCAGTTATACAACTAATGGTAATATTAGTGTTATGGTTTATCTTGAAGTTGTGTGAGTTTTGCTACAAAAGGGATTAGGGAAATCAAAAATAATGTGTGTGGAAAGAAGTATCATGAAAATACAAGCCAAGAAACATGGACGAATACATGTGTTCTGAAGCAGGAAGTGACTGAATGTGAAAAAAAATGCTTATCAATTTGCTAACTTGTGGATGAAATATATATATCCTATGATGTGCATAAACTGAAGAAATAGTAATGTACCAATGTTGAATAAAAATTAACGTCAAACTACATATCATGTCCCATCAGAATCTACTTGCATTAATGTTAAACTGGGTCAATTACTGTAGAAAAATTAGGATTTGTATGCACCATTCACTTAAGTTAGTTTTCAGTACTAGGAAAAAATATGTATGTCAGGTGCATGAATATTTCTGAGAATAATCTTGTGAAAAGTTGATTATAAATCCACATGCATGAATATGAATGAATTTAGGGAGTGTATAATAAGACCCATTTTTCATATTTTGAAAAATCTTGAGAGTATATATACACACACACACACACACACACACACACACACACACAGAGAGAGACACCAATATATATTCCAAAGGAAATTCACCATGAAATACATATCATCCACAGATCCAAAAATATTCATTTGGCTCAACATGGATTTATGTATTATGTTGTTCAACTTGAAACTCACCCATAGGTTGAATTTTTAGTTCCAACAGTGTTTAGGAGGAGTGGTCTCTTCTAACAATTTGTATCTGCCAAGTCAGCCACCTCACAAAAATGTACGTGTGATAACAGGTAGGATTCTATATGTGCATATAAAAATACATGTGCTGAATAGGATAGAGAGCAAGGAGACAGGAATTTGTTGAGAGCCACAGCTGAAGGGGCCCCAGCAAACTTCCAACTGCCAGCAAATTTCCAGCTGCCTGCTGATTATTGGCTCACAGCAGACCCAGCAACATCTAGCTGATTGGCTCTTCTGTGGTGGTGCTCATTTGGGCTGTTTCCCTGCTCTTTCAGACCACAGAGCTGCTAATTGGGGTCTTTTTTGGCTTCAACCATGCAACACAGCCAATCGGCCTCAAGAGCAGGAGGATTGTGGGAGGTGGAGAGGCTTGTGGGTGTCAGAGAGACTTTACAAGGAAGCCAGTGGTTGCAGTTGGGCTCTGAGGGTTTTTTCTGAGGAGCTGTTTTATTTGGCGAGTGTGGTTCTAAAAATAAAGTTCGTTTCTTTTGACAAGTGACTCCTGAATCATACCCAGCCAGAATGCAGGATTTGGTGGCTCCCACGGGGAGCGACTGAGGGTCAGTGATAAGGTAAACTTCTCACCCCTGAGGGCAGGGCGAGAGGATGGGTAGCCAGTTTAAGATTCCTCTTTTGTTTTGCTTCACTTTTGTTTTAAGCTGCCTATACCTGGAGATGAGTGAGATGGGAAAAAAACAGCTCACATCTGAGAAAAAACAATTTACATCTGAGGAACAGATAGGGATTAAGGACGGATGCACATGTCAGGAGGATAGAAAGGCTATTATGACTTTTTGTTTTTTTCTTTTTTATTTCATTCTGTCTCAGTTTTGTTTGGCCTCATCTTGTTTGGTTGTATTATAGTAGAAATACGGGATCAGAAATTAGTAAAAAAACAAACTGAAAGAGTGTTAAGTAAATTGTTAGAGGAAGGAAGCATCTTAGAAAAATCAAGAACAGTCAGGGCACTCATTGATACAATACAAAAATGTAGCCCATGGTTTTTTAAGGAGGAATTGTTAAATATATCATAATGGAACCACCATGGTCAAGATTTAAAAAGAGTAGAAAAGAACAGCCCAGGGACTATGCCATTTGGCACATTGCCATTGTGGACGTTCATATTGGTTTGCTTAGTCCAAAGCCTTCAGTTCAGACAAAGATAGAGGAACAAAGCTTAGAGCAGAAAAAGCCATCAGGGTCAAAGTTACAAAAGGAGACTGCTACTAACAACTTTCTATCACCAGAAGGCGTAATTGTCCAACCAACAGCACCACCTCTACAGGAGACTTTTATTAACACCTTTCTATCACCAGAGGATGTAAATGTTCAACTAACAAGGCCACCTCCATATGATGGGAGGCCCCCAACCCCCATAGTTGATAGTTCGGATCCTGAGACAGGATCTCAAGTATTAACATGCCCTGTATTTGAGGTAGGAGGGCAGCAAATTCACCATGCTTTAAATTTCAAAATTTTGAAGCAGCTAAAGTAGGCTGTAACAACCTATGGTCCTCAAGCACACTTCATTGTAAGCTTGGTCGAATCCATTAACAACTTGAACATGATGCCAGCATATTTGGCTAGTATGTGTAAAGCTGTGCTAAATGAAGGTAAATACCGGTTATAGAAGGTTGCCAATGAGGAATTTTGCAAGGAGATGGCTAGGCGAAATGCAGCAGCTGGTTATCCTCAGAGAAATCTACATATGTTGTTAGGAAAGGGACCTTATGAGGATCAGCAGCAACAAATTGCGTATGATCCTGGCGTATATGCACAAATTGCTGTAGACACGGTTAGGGCATGGAAGACTTTACACGGACATGGAGGTTTACAAGGTCAATTATCTAAGGTAATACAAAGAGCTAATGAATCTTGTGCTGAATTTGTAGATAGGCTTATTCAAACAGCTACAGAGTTTTTGAGAATACAGAACAAGCAATGCCACTAATAAAACAACTGGCTTATGACCAAGTGAATCCTTGGTGCAGAGGTAACATGAGACCATGGAAACATGAAGATTTAAACACATATATTGCATTATCTAGAGACATTAATGAACAAGAGCAAGTCGTGGCAGCTGCAGTAAAACAGGCTTTAGATGCCAGAGACATTAATGAACAAGGGCGAATTGTGGCAGCTGCAGTAAAACAGGTTTCAGATGCCAAGCCAAGAACGTGCTACTATCGTGAAAAAACAGAACTTTTTAAAAGGAATTGCCCCATAGGAGGGTTTAACAAAACTAGGTATCCAAGGAGTAGAATACCGGGTATTTGCCCATGATGCCGTAGAGGCAGACATTGGAATAATGAATGCCGTTCTCAAACCACCATAGAGGGTACTTCACTATCAAAAAACGAACAAGGACCAGATATTTATCCATGATATCATGGAGAAAGGCATCAGGCTCCATTGCCAAAAATGGACAGGGGGGCCCAATGCTCTGGGGCCCCAAACCACAAATATATGGAGCACTGGGGGAACCCAGCAACCCCATCAAGGTAGTGCCCAGGACACATTGTCCATAATAACCCTCATCAGACAAACCAAAGAAAGCGCAGGGTTGAACATCTGTTCCTCCACCAGATCAGTAATAAATAGAGATGGGAGTTCAAATAATTTCCACAGGGGTGAAAGGACCTCTTCCCAAAAGAACAGTAGGCTTATTATTGGGACGCAGCTCTTCTACTCTAAAAGGACTTATGAAAAGTCCTGGGGTAATTGATCCCGATTATGAAGGTGAAATAAAAATTATAGCCAGTTCTCCAAAGGGTATATCAGTAATTTCACCAGGAGATAGAATAGCACAGTTACTAATAATACCCAGACTACATGATAAATTTTCCAGTAGTACTGTAGAATGAGGTTCCAAGAGATTAGGCTCCACAGGTGTAGATTGGGATATGCTTTCTTTAAATTTAGATTCTCGCCCCATGCTAAAACTAAATATTCAAGGACATGAATTTAATGGGCTACTGGATACAGGTGCAGAACTTAGCATCATCTCTCGGCAGGAATGGCCAAAATATTGTCCATTACAACAAGCCACTCAAACGCTTGGAGGCCTAGTAGTGGCGACTAATCCCTATAAGAGTGCAATGGTATTAGATTGGAAGGATCCTGAAGGATGTGAAGGAACTATACAGCCATAGGTATTGGATCATCTTCCCGTAACTTTATGGGGATGAGATGTCATAGATCAATTACGTTTGACATTAACAAATAACATCAATCAAAATTCACCCACTATTATGGCTAGACGAGGTTTTAGGAAAGGAAAAAGATTAGAAAAACAAGAACAAGGTATAGCAGCACCAATACAAATAGTTCAAGGAACAGATAGATATGCGTTGGATTTTCAGAAAGGGCTTCTGAGACAATAAAAATTACTTGGAAATCAGAAAGACCAGCATGGGTTCCTCAGTGGCCCCTGACTAAAGAAAAGATACAAGCACCCAATGAACTGGTCAAACAACAATTAGCGGAAGGACATATACAACCTTCTGTGTCTCCCCATAATACCCCCATCTTTGTCCTCAAAAAGAAATCTGGTAAATGGAGATTATTGCAAGATTTAAGAGCCATTAATAATGAGATGGTTATTATGGGACCTGCTCAATCGGGGATTCCTCAATTGTCTTCTTTGCCAAAAACTTGGTATGTTTTCGTATTAGATATTGAAGGTTCTTTTTTTTCAATTCCAAATCATCCAGAAGATAGTCCAAGTTTTGCATTTACTATCCCTGCACTGAATCATGAAGGTCCTGATCAGAGATATGAGTGGAAAATACTCCCTCAAGGGATGGCTAACAGCCCAACTATGGGTCAAATTTATGTTAACAAAGTAATCCAGCCACATAGATATCAAAATCCTGAACTACAAATATTTCACTATACGAATGATGTATTATTAGCACACAAACCTAAAAACCTATTGCTAGAATGTTATGCCACACTTACAATCTTATTAAAAAATTAAACCTAGAGATAGCAATAGATAAAATACAATTAAATTTTCCAATTAATTATTTAGGAATTCTATTATCCTCAACCATGGTCAGTCCACCAAAAATTCAAATACGAGTAGATCAACTCAAATCAATTAATGACTTTCAAAAGTTATTAGGAGACATAAATTGAATAAGGCCTTATCTAGGTATACAAACAGAAGATTTGGGACCTTTATTTGATATCCAAAAGGGTCCATAATATCCAAATTCACCGCGAATGTTAATGCCTGAAGCAAGAAAGGCATTAAAATCATTGAAACATATATGGGAAAAATGCATTTGGATAGAGTTGATATAATTTTGCCTTTATTATTTATTTTACTACCAACAAAAAATATTCCTAAAGGAGTATTTTGGCAAGAAGGTCCATTATTATGTATACATTTATCTTATTCTGGTAACACTATTATTACTAGGTATTCTGAGGCTGAGGGACAATTAATATTCATAGGAATAAAAGCAGCAAAGGGAGTGTGTGGAACTACACCCAATAAAATTATTACTCCATATACTATGTATCAAATTGATGAATTAGCTAATGAGTTAAATACTTGGGCAATAATCATGTGTAAATCTAATGTTTCATTTGATAACCACTTACCATCTAATCTTTTATTGTCTTTTTGGTCATCGCATCCTGTAATTTTTATAAAAATGCAAGAAAACACCTATCATGAATGTTCCAAATATATTCACTGATGGGTCAAATAATGGTACAGCAACAATAGTTACACCTGATCAAACTTTTACATTTTTAGTACCCAAACAGTTAACTCAAAATTTAGAGCTTAATGTAGTATTACAAGCTTTTGTGATGTTTAATAATTCTGTATTTAATTTATTTTCTGATAGTCAGGATATAGTTAATGCTATAGTATCCCTTGAAGATGCTGGTAGGTTTTCCCCTTCCTCTACTGTTTACTCTTTGCTTTCCACTATACAAAGTGTAATCTGGGACAGAAAAGATCCATTCTTTATAGGACATGTCAGGGCACATGCAGGATTGCCTGGAGCCCTTAGTTTGGGCAATGATTTAGCAGATAAAACAACACATGACATACATACATATTTTCTCTACACTAGAAGAAGATATAAATTTTCATAAAAAGTTCCATGTCAATGCTAATACTTTACAAAAGCATTTTAAAATAACTAAGGATCAAGCTAGACAAATAATAAAACAATGTCAAAATTGTGTGAACTTTTTACCACAAGTTAATCTTGGAGTCAATCCTAGAGGATTGATACCTAACCATATTTGGCAGATGGACGTCACACACTTGCCCGAATTTGAAAAATTAAAATATTTGCATGTTACAGTTGATACTTCTTCTGGATTTTTGATGAGCTCCCTTCATGCCAGAGAAAAAACTAAAGATGTTATAGCTCATTGCTTACGAAATTTTGCCACTGTGGGCGTTCCAAAACAGTTTAAAACAGATAATGCCCCTGGTTATACTTCTAACTCTTTTAAACAATTTTGCTCATCATTTGGCATTACTCGTATAACAGGAATCCCTTTCAATCCACAGGGACAAGGCATAGTTGAAAGAGCACATCAAACTATTAAAATGTACTTACTAAAGCAAAAAGACAGAATTGGGAAGGGGTATATATTCCCCAAAGATAAACTTAAAATAAGCCTTTTTACTCTAAACTTTTTAAATTTGGATTTATCAGGACTTAGTGCTGCGGAAAGGCATATGTGTCCAAAAAATGTGCATAAGCCTAAGGTATTTTGGAAGGATATTCTAACAGGACAATGGAAAGGTCCGGACCCAGTAATTGTCTGCAGTCGGGGGTCTGTTTGTGTGTTTTCACAGGAAGAACAGCAGCCGATTTGGATTCCAGAGAGATTAACTAAAGTGATTTCTATAGACCAAAAAGAAGATGATTTGGCTCAAATCCTTAACAGCTGATATCCAAAACTCCAATTTGGCTATCCTTACATCTGCGACCGAACCAGGATGCTTTTTTCAATATCTATTTTATTATTGCCCTTTCCCACATCATGAAGTTCTATATTTTTTTTTGAGGTCATACAGACCTAGGTTAATGTTTTGCTGATCAGTTCTATTTTTTTGACTATACAGTTTTTAAACATTCCAACCGTGATTTCACCTGTAAAATGTTATAAGGCCTTTACTATTATGTTATATGTTGCATGAATTATTTTATGTGTGCACAATTGTGTTTTGTGTTATATGTTTGAATGTACGTATGTCCATATATCATATATGATGAGCGCTCATGAAAAAATGGACACAATACATATATTTTTTTTATTCACGTGATTTGAATGGTTTAATTTAAATTTGGTAAAAAACTGTTCAGGATTGTTTTAAAATGTAAGCAAAAAGGGAGTTTAGCAGAACTGTTTCTTTACTTTCATCTTTCCTTTTTATTATATATAATAATCCTCTTGAAGAAAATGTAAATTGTTAAGAAAATTGTTTTTTAGTGCCTTCTGGAATGATACATAATTTTTTCTTTAGCCATTATTGCCAGAATTGCTATGTTCATTCCAGTGCTAGTGAAGACAAAGATAAAACCAATCTAAAGCTTCTGCGATAGCCATCACTGAACTGCTTGCAGAACTTGCCTGGACTATGTATCACTTGTATGCATTGTGAACTATCTGTTGGTTCAGCGACTTGTGGTGGCGTTGGGGTATTTATGCTGATTCTCTAATCGGTGGTACAATTTTTCCAAAAGGAGACATCCATTGGCTTGGTGTATCTTCCCAATTCTCACTTGATAGAGGTCAGGAACCTTACAGAGGAAGGCGAAAGACTTCATCTCAAAGACTGCTTTTTTGGCCATTTTGGTTTTGGATGCACACATGGGATATTTCTTTAGATCCATTAGGTGCTGAGAATTTAATCAACAGCCTCACACAGAGCTAAGAGGCTGATTCAGACACATTGCTTTTCAAAGCAATTAAGTGAAGAGCCACAGGTGATGTCCATTCATTTCCATTTGAAAACAGTTTTCTTCAGTTTCACAAAGGGGAGGCCTGAGTCAAAGAACTTCCTGACATTCAGGGCAACAGAACAATAGGTAAGCAAAAGGCCCAAAGCAGGGTTTCTCCACTGAGACTTTACTGGTCACACTGATATCTGAGTTTTCTGAGATGCTCACCATTTTCTTCAGCTATCCTGAACATGGCCATGTCACAGAGCTTGGAGGTGGTACATATCTTGGACACAAAACCATGAGCCTCTTCTGGAGAGCGGCCAGAATTCAGGAAGAAAACAGAAACTTAGGAAATTAGCACGTGTTGCCCATCAATAATGCAAGCCACAGTCCATTCATAAGTTGGGCAGGATAAATGCTGGAAAGTTTGCTACTAGACAGGATACATCCATTGAATAATTCTCTTTTCTAATGTCTACAACCACGGACACAGTGGGATACACAGACATAGAAACACTCGCCTTGTCAAAAGACTTATTAAAAAACAGTTAAACTCCAAACCAAACAAACCACCTTTCCTACATATTCTAAGAACATGAGACAAACCAAAAACCCACACCCACACCCACAAAGGCACCTCCTTCCGCAAATGTGTCTGTGAATATCCGGAGTGTCCTATGACTGGTGGGCCACACTATGTTCACCTGAAATGGCCTGTCCTGTATCAGATAAGGTCTCCTTGGCCAACTCTGTGAAGTTGTCAAAAGCCAGCGATGAGCCTCTAGCTGCTTGCTCAGGAAAGGCACCTCTTCAGAGCTTTCCTGTTATTTGGCCATTCTCACATCAGTAGGTATCAAGAAAGAATGACTCTATCCTTGGAAAATCCAAGCAAGTGGGATCACTGGGACTGAGACTGGGACTGGCTCTTGGAGCCTGGCTTCCTGGATCCCAAGTTCAGAGAATTCCATCACCAAGGTAGTGAGGTAAGTCACTTCCTTCAGGAACTGAATGAGTTCACTGCCTTGGCAACCACTTTGTCCCAACAGTTGATTCCAAGTGTCCCATGAGATGGGGGCTGCCCCTGCTTCCTGTGACATTTTCACAAGTTAGAATAGTATATCAACCATAGGCATCCGGGAACAGCTCTCCACACATGCCTGGTTTGGTCCATTTCTCTACATTACGTAGAGAGAGGCTGATTCAGACACATCCCTTCATCCTGACCATGTTGTTTGTCATTGAAGATGACTTTTGCTCTCTCTGGTCTTTCATAGCTTCCTACAACTTATCCAAGGATCCTTTCTGTATGGACATTCGGGGTTTTCAACAGGTGGAAGATTGCCTACATTCCTGTATTGAAAAAACACCTCTTTTCCTGCTCTTCTGTAAAGTTTGATTGAGGGAAGAGTATATGATTAGGGTTGATAACAGGTTTGATTTGGGTGAGGAATCATTCTGAGGGTTGAATAATGGTATTGGGAACCTGCAATATTTACAAAAATATATAGGTGAAATATAAGTATGAAAACAGAAATCTAGGTAAGATTCGAAACCGAGAAGGGCATTGGGCACTTGATTGGGATACTTAGCGTTGAATTACGTTCTGAACAGGTGTCTCAGAAACATCGATATACAATGGCATAGGACCATGTACCTTGTATGATTGAATGTAGAAGAGAACATCCAGTCAAAAAGGAATAGTCGGTAGGATCAGGAGATAGTCAGTAGTTTTTGGAAGAAGAGTGAGTATAGAATATGGAACAAAAGTTCTTTAGCAATAGGGTTTTGGATAGAGAGTGAATGTCAATGTCAGCACATGTGAAGAGTCAGTAATGATGATGAATGGGGGAAAATATTTAGGAAATCTGATATAAATAGAGACATTAGGAAGTCAGGCAAAGTATAAAGTGAGTCATAGGATTAGACATTTTCAACAGGGTTGAGTTTGGATATATAATCTTAGAAAGAAACAAATACATAGTCACGAATAGGATTGACATTTGAGAGCATTAGGCAACCTGGACATGGGTATTTTTAGTAATGTATAGGGGGTACAAAGGGGTGTACCTGTGTCATAGAATATATTTATAATGCATTAATAGACCATCATATGAATAAATAATATAGCTGGTCCCACTTTAAATAATGGATTGAATTCATATCTGAAAACATATAAGAAATTTTATACTGATATACAATCATTCATTCCAAGGAGTTATACATCTAATATTAATATTAGGGTTATGATTTATCAAGAAGGGTGTGTGAGTTTTGTTTCAAACGTGATTATGGAAATCGAAAATAATGTGTTTGGAAAGAAGTCTCATGAAAATGTCAGTAAAGAAACATGGAGGAATACATGTGTTCTGAAGCAGGAAGTGATTGAAAGTGAAACAAATACCTATAAATTTGCTAAATTGTAGATGAAATATATATCCCATGATGTGCATAAACTGAAGAAATAGTAATGTACCAGTGTTGGATAAAAATGAACATCAAAATTCACATCATGTCCCATAGGAATCTACTCGAATTGATGTTAAACAGGGTCAGTTACTGTATAAATGTTAGGATATGTATGCACCATTCAAAGAAGTTTGTTTTCAGTAGTAGGAAACAAATATGTATTTCAGGAGGATGAATATTTCTGAAAATAATCTTGTGAATAGTTGATTATAAATCCACATACATGAACATGAATGAATTTAGGGAGTGTATAATAAGACGCATATATTTCATATTTGGAAAAAGACACAGAGACATTAAATAGTAGCAATATATATGCCAATTGAAATTCATCATGAAATATATATCCTCCACAGATAAAAAATATTCATTTTACTGAACATAGGTTTATGTATAATGTTGTTCATCCAGGATGCTCACCCATAAGTTGAATTTTCAGTTCCAACAGTGCTAAGGAGGAGTGATCTCTTCTCAAAATTTGTATCTTCCAAGTCAGCCACCTCACAAAAATTTACGTGTGATACCAGTTAGGATTCTATATGTGCATATAAAAATACATGTGCTGAATAGGCTAGAGAGAAAGGGAGACAGAAATTCACATATTTGTTAACTTTAAAAACACATGGAGAAATATTTCAATCAAAATGACTACATTTATAACTCCTGCCCTATATTATGCAAAATGCAAGTCCAAATATACACCCTACCTCCTCTGAACTGCTTGTATTTATATTCTGTTTGGGTTATTTTTCTCCATCATATTAGGATTAGTAGTGAGAGTCTAGTAGGGTATGATTTAGTGTCAGGGATTCAGTATTTCAAGTGGAAATTTGGAAATAAAATCCAATGTGTATGCAAATATGCGCTACACAAAAATCTTCCCACTTTCATCCAGAACAATGCCTTGACAATACCTTCGCCGCAAGTAAGACACAATTAGATGAAAAGAGTTAGAAAATCTTTGAATACATAACTGGAATGGAAAATGCTAAGGAGTTTACATCCTTGGAGGTGGTAGAGGAGTTTCCAAAAGTAAGAGACAGGGTAAAAACTACACAAACGTGGATCTCTACTGGCCTAAAGACTTCTTGAGAAACTGCATCTGAGGTTGGGATCTTGAAATATATTTTGTTTTAGGGAGCTTTTGCTTCCTTTCTAGTGAGTCCATCAAAGATGGGTCTGCATCTATGTGTCACCTAGAGGACTTGGTTTCTGATTTTCCAATGAACATGAGGCAGGAGTGCTGAATGCTCTCTTTGTAGATAAAATGTGGCCACTGGGGTCTAAGTGTCTCCCCGTGTGGACTGTGAAGCCATATGGAATTCCTCCACTTTTCGTGGTGTTTCTTGCTGCTGAACTGGATGCTTGGTATTTGCTTCACGAAATACAAGGAGTTCAACAAGGACACAGTGCTGTAGGGAGTTCTATCACGTGTGGTGTGAAACAGTCTGCAGGAGCATGCACCAACCAGGCTTCTATCTCACATAGCTTGCCCCCTTGACCATAGCAACCTGATTCTGAATATTGCCCTGAAACCTCTGCATATAACAAGATGCCTTTACATATAAGGGTCTGCTAGCTGCACCATGTCAGTCACAAGCCAATTGGAAGCCAATGGCAGATCCACATGGCCCCACCACGGATGTTTTATCATACACCTGCACACCAGTGCTCTAGGCCCACTACTCAGCAGGCTCCAACTTTCTGGCATCTCTGTTCTAAACCATTTTCATGAAACCCAGTCAATCAAGGCACTGTCTGCTACATTCATGATCAGCAACAGGACATCTGAAGGTTCTCCAGTGCCACCTGGTAATGTGAATTTCAAAAATTTTATAATATTTATCTAGCCATTATTCAAGTATGGTGTTGGAGTCACTGTGGGTTTCAATTTATTCAGGAACAAGTAAAATTGAGGAAGCTAATTTCAATTAAAGCTCTGGAGAAGCCTCACACGCAAGGATTCCTAAGAGTGGCCAAAACGTCACATGAATCCAGGCCCATTGAGGTCTACAATGTGAGCTCCATGTGTATTTTGTCTCTCACCTATGGCTTCCAAGTCTCTAAGAATAAAATCTTGTGATATCATGGCTGAGATTCCCAGTGGTCTGTGGAAAGCCACCCTGGGCGTAGATCTAAGTTTCGAAAGGTGACTCTCATGCATGGCCTCCTAAAATCCCAACACTATTTATTGCAATACTTTTCTGAGGTCAGTTCCAGAACTCAGTCTCTAAGGGGAATCACAACAGAGTTCAAGCACAGGTTGACCCAGTCATCTCTTTCAAAGCGCCACTCAATTGACCACAATTAAAACCAAAACACTCCCTCATGACACTCATCTTGTTTCATATAGATACTCATCATAACCTCTGGCTGGAGGTTTCCATGAGGGGTACACCCAAAGACAGTGTCCAAAATAAGCTTGCTTGTCCCTCATTTGCCTAAAGTCAGTATGGCCTGGACACCTTTCCTCTGAACCACGATTGTTCAAATAGGCTGGTCGTAAATACTGCTCTGCTTCTGCAATTTGAGGCCTACTGACTCTGGGGTTTAGATTCTTTATGTCAATTGGAGTCATGAGAAAACCCAAGCACATTTGGGCTAGCCTCTGCAGAGATTTGAAGAGCTCATTTGACCCAAAGGATCCCTATTCTCAATTGATTGAGGTCAGGAACTTAATAGAGGAATTCAAAAGACTTCATCCACAATGACTGATCTTTTTGCGATTTTGGTTTTGGATGCACACATGGGATCTTTCATTAGATCTACCAGTTGCTGAGAATTTAAGCTGCAGCATCACACAGGGTCAAGAGGCTGATTCAGACACATCCCATTCCAAAGCAATTAAGCAAAGAGCCACAGATGATGCCCATTCATTTCCATTTGAAAACTGTTTTCTTCAGGCTTCACAAAGTGATGGCCTGAGGAAAAGACCTTCCTGACATTCAGGGCAACAGAAAAAAAGGTAAGCAAAAGGCCCAAAGCAGGGTTTCTCCACTGAGATTTTCCTGGTCACACTGATATCTGAGATTTCTGAGATGCTCGCTATTTTTTTCAGCTATCCAATACATGGCCATGTCACAGAGCTTGGAGGTGGTACATATCTTGGACACAAAACCATGAGCCTATTTTGGATAGTGGCCATAATTCAGGAAGAAAACATTAACTTAGAAAGATAGCAGGAGTTGCCCATCCATAAGACAAGCTCCAGTCGAATCATAAATTGGGTAAGATGAGTGCTGGGAAACTCTCTAATAGACAGGACACATCCATTGATGCATTCTCTTTTCTAATGTCTACAACCACGGACAGTGGGATACACAAAAATAGAAACACACCTTGTCAAAAGACTTACTAGAAAGATTCCACTCCAAACCAAACAAACCACTGTTCCAACCTATTCTCAGAACATGAGACAAAACCACAAACACACACCCACACCCAAAAAGGCACCTCCTTCCCCCAAATAGGCCTGTGACTATCCGGAGTGTCCTCTGACTGGTGGGCCATACTGTGTTCCCCCAAAATGTCCTGTGCTGTCTCAGATCTGGTCTCCTTTGCCAACTCTGTGAGGTTGTCAGGAGCTAGCGGTGAGCCACTACCTGCTTTCTCAGGAAAGTCCCCTCTTCAGAGCTCTCCTGGCATTTGGCCATCCTCACATCAGTATGTACCAAGGAAGACTGACTCTATCTTTGGTATATCCAAACAAGTGAGTCCACTGTGACTGGGATTGGGACTGGCTCTGTGTGCCTGGATTCCTGGATCCCAAGTTCAGAGAGTTCCATCACCAAGGAAGTGAGGTAGGTAACTTCTTTCAGGAATTGAATGAGTTCAATGCTTTGGCAACCACTTTTTCTTAACAGTTGCTTAAAATTGTCCCATGAGATGAATGCTGCCCCTACTTTCTGTGACACATTCACAAGTTAGAATGGTATATCAACCATAGGCACCCAGTAATAGCTCTCTACACGGGCCTGGTTTGGTCCATCTAATCTACATTAAGAACAGAGAGGCTGATTCAGACACAACCCTTCATCCTCACCGGTTTGTTTGCCATTGAAGATGATTTTGTTCTCTCAGGTCCTTTATAGCTGCCTAAGTCTCCTCCAGTGATAATTTCTACATGGACGTTTGAGGTTCTCAGCAGGTGGAAGATCCCCTACATTCCTGTAGTGTAAGACCAACTCCGTCCCTGCTTTATTGTAAAGTTAGATTGAGGGAACAGTGTATGGTTAGGGTTAATAACAGGTTTGATTTGGGTTAGAAATCATTCTACGGAATGAATAATGGTATTGGGAACCTGCGATATTTACAAGAATATAGAGGTGAAATATAAGTATGAAAACAGAAATATAGGTAAGATTTGAAGCCACGAAGTGCATTGGGCCCTTGATTGGGATACTTAGCATTGAATTATATTCCTCGAAGATGTCTCGGATAAATAGATATACAATGGCAAAAGACCTTGTATCTTGGATGATTGAATGTCGAAAAAAACATCTAGCAAAAAGGATAGTCAATAGGATTAGGAAGATATTCAGGAGTTTTAGAAAGCAGAGTAAGAATAGGATTTGGACCAAAAGTTCTTTAGCAGTAGGGTTTCAGGTAGAGTGAATGTAAATATCAGCACATCTGAAGAGTCAGTCACTTTGAAGAACATTGGAAATTATGTCGGAAACCATATATCAATAAAGACATTAGGAAATAAGGCAAACTATAAAGTGAGTGATAGGATTAGACATTTTCAACAGTTTGGAGGTTGAATAAATAATCTTAGGAAGAAACAAATATTTAGTCACCAATAGGAATGACATTTCATATCATTAGGTAACCTGTACATGGATGTTTTTAGTAATCCATGATCACTTTCCATTTAGACTTTACTACAATCATAAGTGTGATCTTTGCATTTTGTGCCCACAATATTATTGTGATAAAATGTATATGTACATAAGGTGACATGAGTATTTCTTCCACCATTTCTAGGAGCAATATTTTGAAGACCTATAAATTAGTATTGGGAGTACAAATAGATGTACCCAGTGTCTGTGAATATAGAGATAATGCATGAATAGACAATATAGTGTATAAATAATATAAATGATTTCAACTTAAAATAATGGATTGAATTGATATCTGAAAATATACAGGAAATCTAATATTGATATATATACATTCATTTCAACCATTTTTACATCTAATGGCAATATTAGGGTTATGGTTTATCATGATGAGAGTGTGAGTTTTGGTTCAAAAGTGATTATGGAAAGAGAAAATAATGTGTTTGGAAAGAAGTCTCATGAAAAGACCAGTCAAGAGACTTGGAAAAATACATGTTTTCTGAATTAGGAAGTGATGGATAGTGAAAGAAAATGTTTATAAATTTGTGAACTTGTTGATGAAATATACAACTTCTCACGTGCTTTAACTGAAGAAAATATAATGTACCAGTATTGAATAAAAAGGAACGTCAAAATACACATCATGTCCCATAGGAATCTACTTGCACTGATGTTAAACTGGGTTAGTTACTGCAGAAATTTTAGGGTTTATATGCACCATTTACAGAAGTTAGTTTTCAGTAACAGGGATCAAATATGTAGTTCAGGTGGATGAATATTTCTGAAAATAATCTTGTGAATAGTTGATTATAAATCTACATACATGAAATATGAATGAATTTAGGGAGTATATAATAAGACACATATATTTCATATTTTGAATAATCTTGAGAGTGTATATATATATATATATATATATATATATATATATATATATATATTTATACACACACACACACACACACACACAGACATTAAAAAGTAGCAATATATATATGCCAATCAGAATTCACCATGAAATATATATCATCCACACATCCAAAACTATTCATTTTACTTAACATGAATTTATGTATAATCTTGTTCAGCTAGGATGCTCACCCATAGGTTGAATATTAAGTTCCAACAGTGTTTAAGAGGAGTGATCTCTTCTCACAATTTGTATCTTCCATGTCATCCAACTTACAAGAATGTACATGTGAAACCAGGTAGGATTCTATATGTGCATATAAAAATGCATGTGCTGAATAGGCTACAGAGAAATTGAGACAAGAATTCATATATTTGTTAACTTATAAAACAAATGGAGAACTATTTCAAAAAAAGTTGACTAGATTTATAACTGCTACACTTTATCATGCAAAAGGCAAGTTCAACTATACACCAGGCGTCCTCTGAACTTCTTGAATTTCCAATCTGTTTCGGTTAATTTTCTACATCATATTATGATCAGTAATCAGAGTCTAGTAGGATATGGGGTAGTGTCAGGGATTCAGTATTTCGAGAGGAAAATTGTAAAATGCATCCAATGAGTAGGCAAATATGTGCTACACAAAAAAAATCATCCCACACTCTTCCAGAACAATGCCTTGACATAACCTTTAACCCAAGTAAGACACAATCAGAGGAGAAGAGTTTGAAAATCTGTGAATAGATATCTGAATGGAACATGCTCAGGAGTTCACAACCTTGGAGGTGGTAGAGGAGTTTCCAAAAGTAAGGGACAGGGTAAACACGCCAGAAACATGGAGCTCTGCTGGCCTAAAGACTTCTTGAGAGACTGCCTCTGAGGTTGGGCACATGAAATATATGTTGTTGTCAGGAGCTTTAGCTTCCTTTGTAGTGAGACCATCAAAGCTGGGTCTGCATCTATGTGACCTGGAGGACATGGTTTCAAATTTTCCAATGAACATGAGGCATCGGTGCTGAATTCTCTCTTTGTAAGTAAACTGTGGCCACTGGGGACTAAGTGTCTCCCCCCTGTGGACTGTGAAGCCATTTGTTCATCCTCCACTTTTCCTGGTGTTTCTTGCTACAGGACTGGGAGTTTTGTATTTTCTTCATGAATTTCAAGGAGATCAATTGGGACACAGTGCTGAAGGAAGATCTGTCACATGTGGTGGGTCAGGGTTGGTAGGAGAATGCACCAACCAGGCTTCTATCCCACATAGCTTACCTCTTTTACAATAGCAACTTGATTCTGAGTATTGCCCTGAAACTTCTCCATATGACAATGTGCCATTACTTATAAGGGGGCTGGCTGCACCGTGTCAGTCACAAGCCATTTGGAAGTCAATGGCAGATTCTCATGGCCCCACCACAGATATTTTATCACACTCTTGCCCACCACTGCTCTAGGCCCACTACTCAGCAAGCTCCAACTTACTGGCATCTCTGTTCTACACCATTTTCATGAAACCCAGTCAATCAAGGCACTGTCTGGTACACTCATGATAAGCAACAGGAGATCCAAAGGTTCTCCTGTGCCACCTATTCATGGGAATTTCAAAAATTTCATGGTATTTGTCTAGACTGATTTCAAGGATGAAGTTGGAGGCACTGTGGGTTTCAATTTATTCTGCAACCATTAGGGTGTGGAAGCTCATTTCAAAGAACGTTCTGGAGAACCCTCACAGGAAAGGATTCCAAAGAGTGGCCAAAATGTCACATGAAGCCAGGCCCATTGAGGTCTACAAGGTGAGGTCCATGTGTGTTTTGCCTCTCAACTATGTCTGCCAAATTTTTCACAATAAAATCATGTGATATCCTGGCTGAGATTCCCAGTGCTCTGTGAAAAGCCACCCTGGCCTTAGATCAGTTTTCAAGGGCAACTCTCATGTGCGGCCTCCAAAAATCATAACACAATTCATGGCAATACTTCTCTGAGGTCAGTTCCAGAATTCAGTCTCTAATAGGAATCACACCAGAGTTCAAGACCAGGTGGACCAAGTCTTCTCTTCCAACTGCCACACAAATGACCACAATTAAAACAAAAACACTCCCACATGGCACTCATCTTCTTCCATATAGGCACTCATCATAAACTCTAGCTGGAGTTCTCCATTAGTGGCGCAGCTCAAGACAGTGTCAACAATAAGCTCCCTTGCCACTCATTTGCCTAAAGTCACGGTGGCCTGGACACCCTTCCTATGAACCAGGAGTGATCAAATAGACCTGCCATTAATACTGCTCTGCTTCTACAATTTGAAGCCTACTGACTGTCAGGAATAGATTCTTCATTTGATTTGGAGTCATTAGAATACACAAGCACTTCTGCTGGGGTTTGAAGAACTCATTTGACCCAAAGGATCTCTATTCTCACTTGATGGAGGTCAGGAACCTAACAGAGGAAAGCAAGAGACTTCATCCACAATGACTGATCTTTTTGCTATTTTGGTTTTGAATGCACACATGGGATGTTTATTTAGATCCATGAGGTGCTGAGAATCTAAGCCACAGCCTCAAAAAAGGCCAAGAAGCTGATTCAGACACATCCCTTTCCAAAGCAGTTAAGCAAAGAGCCACAGGTGATGCTCATTCATTTCCATTTGAAAACAGTTTTCTTCAGGCTTCAAAAAGGGGTGGCCTGAGTCAAAGACCTTCCTGACATTCAGGGCAACAGAACATTAGGTAAGCAAATGGTGCAAAGCATGGTTTCAGCACTGAGACTTTCCTGGTCACACTGATATCTGAGTTTTCTGAAATGCTCCCTTTCCATTCAGCTATCCAGTACAGGGCCATGTGACAGAGCTTGGAGGTATTACATATCTGGGACACAAAACCATGAGCCTATTCTGGAGAGTGGCCCGAATTCAGGAAGAAAACTGGAACTTAGAAAGATATCAGGTGTTGCACATTAATAAGCCTGCCACACTCTATTCATAAATTTGGCAGGATGAATGCTGAAAAGCTGTCTAATTGACAGGAAACATCCACTGATGCATTCTCTTTCTAATGTCTACATCCACAGACACAGTGTGATACACAGACATAGAAACAAACACCTTCTCAAACAACATTCTAGAAACAGTCCAGTCCAAACCAAGCAAACCGACTTTCCAACCTATTCTCAGAACATGAGACAAAACCACAAACTCACACCCACACTCACAAAGGCACCTCCTTCCAACAAGTAGGTCTGTGTCTATCTGGAGTGTCTTCTGACTGGTGGGCCATACTATCTTCTCCTGAAATTGCCTGTCCTGTCTCAGATCTGGTCCCTTGGCCAACTCTCTGAGGTTTTCAGCAGCCAGTACCTGCTTTTTAAGGAGAGGCCCCTCTTCAGAGCTTTACTGTCATTTGTCCATCCTCAAATCAGTAGGTAGCAAGAATGACTGACCATATCCTTGTAATTCCAAACAATTGGGCACACTGAAACTGGGACTGGGGTTGGCTCTGGGTGCCTGGCTTCCTGGATCCCAAGTTCAGAGCGTTCCATCAACAAGGAAGTGAGGTGAGGTCTCTTCCTTCAGGAACTGAATGAGGTCACTGCTTTGGTAACCATATGTCCTAAGGGTTTCTTCCAAGAGACTCATGAGATGGAGGCTGCCCCCACTTCCTGTGAAACTTCCACAAGTTAGAATGGTATATCAACCATAGGCACCCTGGAACAGCTCTCCACACAGGCCTGGTTTGCTCCACCTTCTCTACGTTGAGAAGAGAGTGGCTCATTCAGACACACCCCTTCATCCTGATCAAGTTGATTGCCATGGATGATGACTTTTGCTCTCTCAGGTCCTCCATAGCTGCATACATCTTCTCCAGGGAAGATTTCTTCATGGACCTTTGAGCTTCTCAGCAGGTGGAAGATCCCTTACATTTCTGTATTGTAACACCAACTCTGTCCCTGCTCTTCTGTAAAGTTAGATTGAGGAAACAGTGTATGGTTAGGATTAATAACATGTTCAATTTGAGTTGGGTATCATTGTGCAGGATGAATAATGATATTGGGAACCTGCGATATTTACAAGAACACAGAGGTGAAATATAAGTATGAAAACAGAAATCTAGGTAAGATTTGAAGCCCAGAAGGGCATTGGGCTCTTGATGGGGATACTTAGCTTTGAATTACGTTCTGCACAGATTTCTCAGATAAATTGACGTACAATGGCATAGGAGCATTTACCTTGGATTATTGAATGTAGCAGAGAACATCGAGTCAAACAGGGATAGTCGGTAGGATTAGGAAGGTAGTCGGTTGAATTTCCAAGAACAGTGAGTATAGGATTTGGACCAAAAGTTCTTTAGCAATAGGGTTTCAGGTAGAGAATTAGTGTAAATGTCAGCACATGTGAAGATTCAGTCACAATGATTAACTGGTGGAAATATGTAGGAAAGCAGATATCAATAGAGACATTAGGAATCAGGCAAAGTATAAAGTGAGTGATAGGACTGGACATTTTCAACAGGCTTGATTGAATATATAATCTTAGAAAGAAACAAATATGTAGTCACCAAGAGGATTGACATTTTAGAGCATTAGGCAACATGAACGTGGATGTTTTTAGTAATCCATGCTCACTTTCCATTTAGGTTTTGGTACAAGCATAAGTGTGACCTTTGCATTTAGTGTCCAGAATATTACTGTGATAAAATATATATGTAGATAAGGTGACATGAGTTTTTCTTCCACCATTTCTGGTAGCAATATTTTGAAGACCTATAATTTAGTATTGGTGGTACAAATAGGTTTACTCAGTGTCTATGAATATAGAAATAATGCATGAATATACCATTCTGTTAATAAATAATATAACTGATTCCAACTTTAAATAATGGATTGAATTGATATCTGAAATATACAGGAAATCTTATGTTGATATACATACAATCATTCCAATGAGTTATACATCTAATAGTAATATTAGAGTTATGGTTTATAAGGAAGAGTGTGTGAGTTTTACTATTATGGATGTAGGGACGCGCTAGCCAGATTCAGGTTGGCTAGCCTAGATAGCTATGTTTACCCGACAGACCATCAAAGACACAAACAGCCACGGCTGTGTGAGGTAAAATCCGACTTCTTATGTAAGTCATGGTGATATGAGCATATAGGGCCTTCCTGGTGGAACCCAAACTCCTCATCCAATTCAGTACACAGCATTGGCCATATTACCAATTAGACAACCAAAACTGATGGCCCCCAGAGGGGTCTCTAGATCCTCAAATTCTGCATGACCTTTTTAACTTCAGCAAGTGCTCAAAAGGGTGGAAGAAAATTCCCCTATGTGGGGCCTTTTCCCTCCTTCACTCACATCCTGAACTATGCTTTTACAACAGATCCTCACCCTCTGCCTTCTGCTACAGACGTTCTTCTGTCAATCCCACCTCAGGAACATGATTTCTCCCCTCCAATTACTAGATCAAATACCCAAACCTTCGCCGGTTGTCAGACCATTGCCCCCTTGCTGAGGTAGCAGGTACTGAGGTACCCTTCCAATCACTCACTCTTCTCTTCTCCTGTCAGTGTCCACCCCGTGTCCCAACAGGTCCTCTTACCAGCTAACCCAAAGCTCAAACCAGTTGAGGAGATCCCTCAGACCCCTATCCAAGATGTAATGAAAATGGCCTTTAAGGTTGGTTTGTCAACACTGAAAACAGGTTACTTAGAATTTAAAGTCCCTCATACGCTTTTTTGGGATTCTCAATCCCATCTTCCCCTCTGCTCTACCTGTTCTACTGCTCAAGTTTTACTTGCTAGGAAAATACCAAACCCCTTTCCCATTATTCTTTTACATCTCTCCTTCCTCATTCTCAGATCCACGGAGCTGCTCTCACCTCCTGACTTCCACGTCTTCCTCCTCTGTACCAGGACCACAGAAAAGTCTTAACTGACCTTCTCCAGAAGTC
Organism: Callospermophilus lateralis; assembly: GCF_048772815.1. Taxonomy (NCBI): domain Eukaryota; kingdom Metazoa; phylum Chordata; class Mammalia; order Rodentia; family Sciuridae; genus Callospermophilus; species Callospermophilus lateralis. Next base: position 6,445,141 of record NC_135319.1, read on the forward strand.
TTCACCATGGTTGACTTTAGGACTTTCAGCAAAAGAGTCCCTATAAAAGAGTTCAATGTAGATAAACTTTCACTTTTCTTGTTGCCGTATTCTACTTGCCACTGGCTGGAAAAATCAGCACTCCTAAGCTAGACACCCCCTTACTAGTTTTTCACAAAATATGTGAACAAGGCCTCTGATCTTGAGGTGGGGCCTCACAGAGATGGCTACATTTCTAAGATAAAGAAGTTACTAACTGGGCTCCATGGCAACAGCTGTCAGGGAGAGAAAAAAAAGAGAGAAGACAAAATCTCTCCCACTCACAGGTGTCCTAAGAAAGTTAACTTGCCCAGAACAGAGGAAATAAACAGAAACAAAAACTGCTTTATGTGAACTTCTGCAGACTGTGTACTTCTGAGCCCCTTACCTTACATGTTGGGTACAAAATTGTGAAACTGCCTAAACTTGGGATTCAGGGGCTTAATTGATTACAACAGAAGCAATGCCCTCCAAATCCGTTTGCAACCCAATAGGACTGATTCCCAAGCTTCGGTGCTATCTCAAGTGCCTTGCCTTTCCCTTCCATACAACAGTATAATTCTATATACTTGAACATTGTTTATGTTTTCATAAAATGGTCAACAGATGTGATTTATTATGTAATGGTGCAGACTTTTTCCAGAGTGCTCTATCATGACGCCAGTTCATTTAAAAATCAAATGGGGGGGCATACAACCCGGTTCCGCCGGGAATCTGTATCCCTCACTTTAGCCATCCTATTAGGAATAGGAGTTGCTGCAGGGGTGGGCACAGCAACCACTTCCCTAGTCCATGGTACACAACAAATCACCCAATTAGAAGCAGCAATAGACCCAAACTTAAAGATACTGAAAACCTCCATCACAGCCTTACAGGAATCTTTAACCTCTCTCTCTGAAGTAGTTTTACAGAACAGTCGAGGGTTGGACCTCCTCTTCATGAGAGAAGGGGCCTTTGTGCTCCATTGAGGGACAAATGTTATTTTTATGCCAACAATACTGGAGTTGTAAAAGAATCTATGAGTAAATTAAGAAAACACCTTGAAGAGTGTCAATGAGAGACAGAGGCCGAAAAAGTGTGGTTTGAGTCTTGGTTCACACAGTACCCATGGTTAACTACGCTTTTATCAGCCTTGGCCTTTCCATTAATAATCCTAATATTATTGCTAACTTTAGGGCCCTGTTAGCTCAACCATGTAGTTTCCTTTCTCCAAGCTCAAATTAGACAAGTTAAACTTATGGAAATCAGACAAAAATATACCCCACTAGCAGACATAAAATGTGACACCCCCCAATAATCACTTTTATGATTAAAAATAACCAGAACAAGAAGTGGGGAATGAAAGGTTAATAAAATAGGTACTTGTCACTTCCTGTTCTTCCTGTATGCTTAACAAAACACTGTTGAAATCTTGAGAACTGTTTGCTAATCTTGTTCCCAGAATGTGCTGTCCTCAACTGCCAAACTGCAGAATGTGCTCCCTCACACATTTGCACGCAAACTGCCCACTCGCCCTGACCCATCAATAAACTTCACTCCCTGCCCTCTCCAAAGAAAGTATATAAGCTCTGCTTAAGCTGTTCTCAGGGCTCTCTGCTAAATTCAAGTTAGCTCTGAGCCCCAGCATGATCTACCCCCAATAAACTCTTTGCTGTTACATGAGACAGTCTCTTGGTGGTCTCTTCCTCCGACGCTCGCCCGACCTTTACATTGGTACAATCATAAGTGTGACCTTTGCTTTTTGTTTCCAGAATATTAATGTGATAAAATATATATGTACATCAGGTGACATGAGTATTTCTTCCACCATTTCTGGGAGTAATATTTTGAAGACGTACAAATTAGTATTGGGGGTATAAAGACGTGTACCCTGCGTCTATGAATATAGACAATACTGTGTATAAATAATATAACCAGTTCCACTTTAAATAATGGATTGAATTGAGATCTGAAAGTATATAAGAAATCATATATTTATATACAATCATTAATTCCAACAAGTTATACATCTAATGGTAATATTAGGGTCATGGTTCATCAAGTAGGGTGTGTGAGATTTGCTTCAAAATTAATTATGGAAATCGAAAATAAGTAACATATATTTCATATTTTGAAAAATCTGGAGAGTATATATACATATATATACAAACACACACACAGATATTAAAAAGTAGCAGTATATGCCAATTGAAATTCACCATGAAATATATATCATCCACAGATCAAAAATATTCATTGTACTGAACATGGATTTAAGTATAATATTGTTCAGCTAGGAAGCTCACCCAAAGGTTGAATTTTCAGTTCCTACAGCGTTTAGGAGGAGTGATCTCTTCTCACAATTTGTATCTGCCATGTCTGCCACCACACAATAATGTACATGTCGTACCAGGTAGGATTCTACATGTGCTTAAAAAAATACATATGCTGAATAGGCTTCAGAGAAAGGGAAACAGAAATTCACATATTTGTTAACTTTAAAAACACATTGAGAACATTTACAACAAAAAATTGACTAGATGTATAACTCCTACCCTATATAATGCAAAAGGCAAGTGCAACTATACACCATGTCTCTACTGAACTGCTTGTATTTCAATTCTGTTTGAGTTATTTTTCTCCATAATATTAGGATTAGTAGTCAGAATCAAGTAGGTTATGGGGTAGTGTCAGGGATTAAGTATTTTGAATGGAAAATTGGAAGATGAATCCAATGTGTATGCAAATATGTGCTACAAAAAATCCTCCCACTCTCATCCAGAACAATTCCTTGACATTACCTTCGCCCCAAGTATGACAAAATTAGAGGAGAAGAGTTATAGAATCTCTGAATACATATCTGGAATGAAAATTGCTCAGGAGTTTACAACTTTGGAGGTGGTAGAGGCGTTTCTAAAGTAAGGGACAGGGTATTACTCCACAATCATGGAGCTCTGCTGGCCTAAAGACTTCTTGAGAAACGGCCTCTGAGGTTGGGCACTTGAAATATATGTTGTTGTCAGGAGCTTTTTCTTCCTTTGTAGTGAGATCATCAAAGCTGGGTCTGCATCTATGTGACCTGGAGGAAATGCTCTCTTATATTCCAATAAACATTAGGCAGCAGTGATGAATTCTCTCTTTGTACGTAAAATGTGGGCACTGGGGTCTAAGTGTCTCCCCGTGTGGACTGTGAAGCTATTTGTTCATCCTCCACTTTTCGTGGTGTTTCTTGCTGCTGCACTGTTAGTTTGGTATTTGCTTCACGAAATACAAAAAGTTTTACTGGGACACGGCACTGGAGGGATTTCTGTCACATGTGGTGGGTCAGGGTCTGCAGGAGAATGCACCAACCAGGCTTCAACCCCACATTGCTTGCCCCCTTGAGCATAGCAACCCGATTCTGAACATTGCCCTGAAACTTTTCCATATAACAAGACGCCTTTACATACAAGGGTCTGCTGGCTGCACCATGTCAGTCACAAGCCATTTGGAAGCCAATGGCAGATCCACATGGCCTCATCACAGATGTTTTATCACACGTCTGCACACCACTGATCTAGGACCACTAATCAGCAGGCTCCATCTTACTGACATCTCTGTTCTACACCATTTTCATGAAACCAAGTCAATCAAGGAACTGTCCGTTACACTCATGATCAGAAACAGAACATCAAAGGTTATTCAGTGCTACCTGGTCATGGGAATTTCAAAAATGTCATGTTATTTATGTAGCCATTTTTCAAGGATGAAGTTGGAGGCACTGTGGGTTTCAATTCATTCAGGAACCATTAAATGTTGAGGAAGATCATTTCGATGAAAGCTCTGGAGAACTCTCACAGGCAAGCCTTCCCAAAGAGTGGCCAAAAGGTTACATGAAGCCAGGACCATAGAGGTGTACAATGTTAAGTCCATGTGTGTTTTGACTATCAACTATGGCTGCCAAGTCTTTCAAATAAAATCATATGATATCATGGCTGAGATTCCCTGTGCTCTGTGGAAAGCAAACCTGGGCCTAGATCTGAGTTTCCAAGGGCGACTCTCATGCGTGGCCTCCTAAAATCCCAACACAATTCATGGCAATACTACTCTGAGGTCAATTCCAGAACTCAGTCCCTAAGGGGAATCACACCAGAGTGTAAATCCAGTTGGCCCCAGTCATCTCTTCCAACCGCCACACTAATGATCACAATTAAAACCAATACACTCCCACATAGCACTCATATTCTTTTATATAGACACTCATCATAACCACTGGCTGGAGGTTTCCATGAGGGGCACATCCAAAGACAGTATCCAAAATATGCTCCCTTGCCCCTCATTTGCCTAACGTCATTGTGGCCAGGACACCTGTGAACCAGGAGTGATCAAATAAGCCTGCCTTTAATACTGCTCTGCTTCTCCAATTTGAGGCCTACTGACTGACAGGTGTAGATTCTTTATGTTATTTGGAGTCATGAGGAAACCCAAGCACCTCTGCAGGGCTTTGAAGAACTGTTTTGACCCAAAGGATCCCTATTCTCAATTGATTGAGGTCAGGATCTTTAGAGAGGAAGGCAAGAGACTTCATCCACAATGACTGCTCTTTTGGCCATTTTGGTTTGGGATGCACACATGGGATCTTTATTTAGATCCATCTGGTGCTGACAGTCTAAGCCACAACCTCACAGAGGGCCAAGATACTGATTCAGTCACATCCCTTTCCAAAGAATTTAAGCAAAGAGCCACAGGTGATATCCATTCATTTTCATTTGAAATCTATTTTCTTCAGGCTTCACAAAGTGTGGCCTGAGGCAAAGACCTTCCTGACATTCAGGTCAACAGAAGAACAGGTAAGCAAAAGAACCAAAGCAGGGTTTCTCCACTGAGACATTCCTGGTCACACTGATATCTGAGTTTTCTGAGATGCTCCCATTACCTTCAGCTATTCAGTACATGGCCATTTCATTGAGCTTGGAAGTGGTTCATATCTTGGACACAAAACCATGAGCCTATTCTGGAGAGTTGCCAGAATTCAGGAAGAAAACTGGAACTTAGGAAGACAGTAGGTGTTGCCCATCTATAAGGCAAGCTGTAGTCCATTCATAAATTGGGCAGGATGAATGCTGGGAGCTTTCTACTATACATGAAAAATCCATTGATGCATTCTCTTTTCTAATGTCTACAACCTCGAACACAGTGGGATACACAGACATAGAAACACTCGCCTTGTCAAATGACATACAAGAAACAGTCCACTCTAAACCAAACAAACCGACTTTCCTACCTATTCTCAGAACATGAGATAAAACCACATACTCATACGCACACCCAAAAAGGCACCTCCTTTCCCCAAGGAGGTCTGTGACTATAGGGAGTGTCCTCTGACATGTGGCATATTATGTTCACCCCAAATGGCCTTTACTGTCTCAGATCTTGTCTCCTTGTCCAACTCTGTGAAACTGTAAGGAGTCAGTGGTGAGCAACTACCTGCTTTCCCAGGAATAGCTCCTCTTCAGAGCTCTCCTGGCATTTGGCCATCCTCACATCAGTAGTTACCAAAAAGCCTGACCCTGTCCTTGGTAAATCCAAACAAGTGAGCCCACTGGGAGTGGGACTGGGACTGTCTCTGTGTGCCTGGCTTCCTGGATCCCAAGTTCAGAGAGTTCCATCACCAAGAAAGTTAGGCAGGTCAATTCCTTCAGGAACTGAATGCGGTCACTGCCTTGACAACCATTTTGTCCTAACAGTTGCTTCCAAGGGTCCCATGAGATAGAGGCTGCCCCTACTTAATGTGACACTTTCACAAGTTAGAATGGTATATCAACCACAGGCACCCGGGAACAGGTCTCCACACAAGCCTGGTTTGGTCCATCTTCTCTACATTAAGAAGACAGAGAGGCTGATTCAGACACATCCCTTCATCCTGACCAGGGTGTTTGCAATGGATGATGATTTTGCTCTCTTATGTTCTTCATAGCTGCCTACATCTTATTAAGGGATCATTTCTGCATGAATCTTTGAGATTCTCAGCAGGTGAAAAATCCCCTATCTTCCTATATAATAAGACCAACTCTGTCCCTGCTCTTCTGTAAAGTTAGATTGAGGTAAGAGTGTATGGTTAGGGTTAATAACAGGTTCGATTTGGGTTAGGAATTATTCTGCGAGATGAATAATGGTATTTGGAACCTGTGATATTTACAACAATATACAGGTGAAATATAGGTTTGAAAACAGAAATCTAAGTAAGATTTGAAGCCTAGTAAGGCATTAGGCCCTTGACTGGGATAATTAGCTTTGAATTATATTCTGCACAGATGTCTCAGATAAATTGAGATACAATGGCATAGGACGTTTTACCTTGGATGATTGAATGTTTAAGAGAACATCCAGTCAAAAAGGGATAGTAGGTAGGATTAGGAAGATAGTTGGTACGTTTAGAAAGAAGAGTGAGTATAGGAGTGGGACCAAAAGTTCTTTAGCAATAGGGTTTTGGGTAGAGAGTGAATGTAAATGTCAGACCATGTGAAGAGTCAGTCAAAATAATGAACTGGAATAATATTTAGGGAAGAAGATATCAATAGAGACATTAGGAAATCAGGCAAAGTATAAAGTGTGTGATAGGATTAGACATTTTCAACACGGTTGAAGTTGAATATATAGTCTTAGGAAGAAACAAATATATAGTCACCAATAGGATTGACATTTGAGAGCATCAGGCATTCTGGACATGCATGTTTTTAGTAATCCATTGCTCACTTTCCATTTAGGCTTTGGTACAATCATAAGTGTTACCTCTGCTTTTTGTGTCCAGAATATTACTGTGATAAAATGCATATGTAGATCAGGTGACATGCGTATTTCTTCGACCATTTCTGGGAGAAGCATTTTGAAGACGAATAAATTAGTATTGGGGTTACAAATAGATGTACCTTGTGTCTATGAATATAGATATAATGCATGAATAGACCATACTTTGAATAAATAATATAACTGGTTCCAACATTAAATAATGGATTGAATTTGTATCTGAAAATATACAGGAACTCTTCTGTTAATATACAATCATTCATTCCAACCAGTTATACATTTAATGGTAATATTAGGGTTATGGTTTATCATGAAGATTGTGTGAGTTTTGCTTCAGAATGATTATGGAAATCGAAAATAATGTGTTTGGAAAGAAGTGTCATGAAAAGACCAGTCAAGGAACATGGAGGAATACATGTATTCTGAAGCAGGAAATGATTGAAAGTGAATCAAATGCCTATAAATCTGTGAACTTGTGGATAGAATATATATCCTATGATGTTCATAAACTGAAGAAATAGTAATTTACAAGTGTTCAATCAAGTGAACTTCAAAATACACATCCTGTCCCATAGGAATCTACTCGCATTGATGTTAAAAAGGGTCAGTTACTGTAGAAATATTAGGATTTATGCACCATTCACTGAAGTTAGTTTTCAGTACTAGGAAACAAATATGTACTTCAGGTGCATGAATATTTCTGAGAATAATCTTGTGAAAAGTTGATTATAAATCCACATACATGAACATGAATGAATTTAGGTAGTGTACATAAGACATATATATTTCATATTTTGAAAAAGTTGCAGAGTATATATATATATATATATATATATATATATATATATATATATATATAACACAAGCACAGACAATTAAATGTAGCAATATAAACGCCAATTGAAATTCATCATGAAATATATATCAACCACAGATGCAAAAATATTTATTTTACTGAACATGGATTTATGTATAATGTTGGTAAACTAGGAGGCTCACCCATAGTTTGAATTTTCAGTTCCAACAGCGTTTAGGACGAGTGATCTCTTCTCACAATTTGTATCTGCCATGTCAGCTCACCTCACAAGAATATACGTGTGATACCAGCTAGGATTGTATATGTGCATATAGAAATACATGTGCTGAATAGGCTACAGAGAAAGGGAGGCAGGTATTCACATATTTGTTAACTTTAAAAACACATGGAGAACTATTTAAATTAAAAATTAACTAGATTTATAACGCCTACGCTCTATCATGCAAAAGGCAAGTCCAACTATACACCATGCCTCATCTGAACTGCTTGTATTTCTATTCTGTTTGGGTTATTTTTCTCCATCATATTAGGATTAGTAGTCATAGTCTAGTAGGTTATAGTTTAGTGTCAGGTGTCCCGGCCAGCAGGACACATCAACCTAGGCATCGAACCTAGTTGGGGAGGAATGAAGGGACAAGAGACATGAGAGATGGCAGCAAGATAGGAGTTCTGATCATGCTGAAAACTTTTATTGTTCTCACAGTGTATTTATATGCTGCGGATGGGAAAGCTCTCTCTTCAGCTGTTGCTGGATGTCTTCACAGGGTGAGATAACCTCAGGATATTTCAGGAAGACAGATGGCCGCAGGATGTCTCAGGGAGATAGATGGCTGTGGGATATCTCTCAGGCAGGATGTCTCCCAGGGGGCTGTTTCTTGTAACTGTCAGGCTATTCTTTGAAGGAGAACTTCCTTCTAGCTTCTGACCTCTCCCCCTTTCTTAAATAAAATATTTGACCATACCTTATCGACCAATGTTTTATTGGGTGATAGAGGGTCTGTTTCTCTAGGAGGCCTTAGAATATCTCTTGATCCTAGCGAGCATGTTTACTAGGAGATTTCGTGGTGGATTGGCATGTTTTTGCAGGAGACGGCTTTTAGGGGGAAGCATGCCAACAGCCATGAACCAGAGCGTGTCACTCAGAGGTCTTGTGTTTTGAGATCCGTGGATCCATCCTCCTGCAGTCCTTTCTGCACCCTCCGTTATTATGGCCTAATGTCCTCACTCCATGATTGCGTCCTCCCCCAAGTGGAGGGGCCAATGGAAAACAAACCCTTATGGCAATGGCAGAAGATGGTTGGTCAGAGCTGTTACTTAGATTTTCAAGTAAGAAAGAGTGATTGATCTGTGGGGATGTAAACTTAAGAAATAAGCCTGTGAGAAGGGTAGAACATCCTTTTAAATGTTGGCAGTGCGGTCTTCCATCTCCAGACGATCATAGTGGATCTGAATGGGTTTAGAGGCCAAACAATTAATCTGTTCTTTAGTAAATTTTACCAGCCTGTTTATAATGCAGGGACCTATGGACACCATTAAAAGTAAACCCAACAAATGGCTTAATCGGGGAAGAAGGTAAGGTAGAAATCCATTAAGCCCTGTCCAGAGTGGATTTTCAAATATTTCCCTTCGTCTCTTTTCTAGATCTTCTTGAAGCTTCTTAATTTTAGTGCATAGTATGCCTGATTTATTGGCAGAAAAGCAGCATCTTTCCCCTAAGGCCAAGCAAATACCTCCGTGGTGTGCTCTCAGCAACAGGCTTGAGGTTGAATATATAATCTTAGGAAGAAACAAATATGTAGTCAGCAATAGGATTGATATTTGAAAGCTTTAGGCACCCTGGACATGGATGTTTTTAGTAATCCATGCTCACGTTCCATTTAGGCTTTGGTACAATCATAAGTGTGACCTTTGCATTTTGTGTCCAGAATACTACTGTGGTAAAATGTATATGTAGATCAGGTGACATGAGTAATTATTTAACCATTACGGTGAGCAATATTCTGAAAACATATATATTAGTACTGGGGATAAAAATAGGTGTACCCTGTGTTGATGATTAAAGAAATGATGCATAAATAGACCATTTTGTGAATAAAGTATATAATTGGTTCCAACTTTAAATAATGGATTGAATTTACATCTGAAAATATATAGGAAATTATATATATATATATATATATATATATATATATATATATATATATATATATATATATATATTCATTCCAACCAGTTATATATCTAATGGTAATATTAGGGTTATTGTTTATCATGAATAGTGTGTGAGTTTTGCTTCAAAAATGATTATGGAATTGAAAATTATGTGTTTAGAAAGAAGTCTAGTGAAAAAACCAGTAAAGAAACATGGAGGAATACATGTGTTCTGAAGTAGGAAGTAATTGAAAGTGAACCAAATGCCTATAAATTTGAGAACTTGTCAATGAAAAAATATATCTTATGATATCCAAAATCTGAAGAGATTGTTATGTACCAATGTTGAATAAAAATGAACTTCAAAATACACATCAGGTCCCATAGGAATCTACTTGCATTCATGTTAACCTGGGTCAGTTACTGTAGAAATATTAGGATTTATAAGCACCATTCACTGAAGTTAGTTTTCATTACTAGGAAACCAATATATGTATTTCAGGTGGTTGAGTATTTCTGAGAAAAATCTTGTGAAATGTTGTTTATAAATACACATGCAAGAACATGAATGAATTTAGGGAGTGTATAATAAGACACATATATTTCATATTTTGGAAAATCTGGAGAATATATGTGTATATATATATATATATATATATATATATATATATATATATACACACACACACACACACAAACACGCACACACACACAGACACACACACATTAATATGTAGCAATATATACACCAAGCTAAATTCATCATGAAATATAATTCATCAACATATCCAAAAATAGTCATTTTACAGAACATGGATTTATGTATAATCTTTTCCATTAGGAAGCTCACCCATAGGTTGAATTTTCATTTCCATCAGTATTGAGGGGGAGTAATCTCTTCTCACAATTTTTATATCCAAAGTCAGTGAGCTCACAAGAATGTACATGTGATACCAGGTAGGATACTATATATGCATTAACAAATACATGTGCTGAATAGGCTACAGAGAAAGGGAGACAGGAATTTAAATATGTGATAACTTTAAGAACTCATGGAGAAATATTACAATAAAAATTTGACTAGATTTATAACACATTCCTTTGATAAATCAGAAGGCAAATCCAAGTATACACCATGCTTCCAATGAAAGGCCTGTATTTCTATTCAGTTAGGTTTCTTTTTCTCCATAATATTAGGATTAGTAGTCAGAGTCTAGTAGGGTATGGGTTAGTGTCAGGGATTCAGTATTTCAAATGGAAAATAGGAAAATGAATCTAATGTGTATGCAAACATGTGATACACAAAAATCTTCCCTCTCTCATCAAGAACAATGCCTTGACATAACCATCGCTCCAAGTAAGACACAATTAGAGGAGAGGAATTAGAAAATCTGTGAATACATATGTGAAATGGAAAATGCTCAGGAGTTCACAACACTGGAGGTGGTAGAACAGTTTCCAAAAGTAATGGAGAGGGTAAACACTATACAAACATGGAGCTCAGCTGGCCTAAAATTTCTTGAGAAATCTCCACTGAGGTTGGGCAATTGAAATATATGTAATTGTCAGGAGATTTAGCTTCGTTTGTAGTGACATCATAAAATCTAGGTCTGCATCAATGTGACCTGGAGGACATGGTTCCTAATTTTCTAATGAACATGAGGCAGCAGTTCTGAATTCTCTCTTTGTAGGTAAACTGTGGCCACTGGTAGCTAAGTGTCTCCCCATGCGGTTTGTGAAGCCAATTGGTCATCCTCCAATTTTCGTGGTGTTTCTTACTGCTGCACTGGGAGTTTGGTATTGGCTTCAAGAAATACAAGGAGTTCAACTGGGACACAATGCTGGAGGGAGTTCTGTCACGTGTGGTTGGTCAGAGTCTCGCAGTGAATGTACGAAACAGGCTTCTATCCCACATAGCTTTCCCCCTTGAATACAGCAACCTGATTCTGAACATTGCCTTGAATCCTTTCCATATAACAAGATGCCTTTACATATAAAGGTCTGCTGCCTGCCCCATGTCAGTCACAAGGCTTTTGGAAGCCAATGGCAGATCCAGGTGGTATTACCAAAAATATTTATTAACACACCTACAGTCCACAGCTCTACGTCCACTACTCAGCAGGCTCCAACTTAGTGGCCTCTCTGTTATACACCATTTTCATGAAACCGAGTCAATCAAGACACTTTCTGGTACAGTCATGATCAGCAACATGGCATACAAAGGTTCTCCAGTGCCACCTGGTCATGGGAATTTCAAAAATTGCATGGTACTTATCTAGCCATTTTTCAAGGTTGAAGTTAGAGGCACTGTGGGTTTCAAATCATTCAGGAACCATTAAATGGTGAGGAACCTCATTTCAGTGAAATCTCTGGAGGACACTCACAGGCAATTCTTTCCAGAGAGTGGCCGAAAGGTCACTTGAAGCCAGGCCCATAGAGGTCTACAACGTGAGGTCTATGTGTGTTTTGACTCTCAACTATGGCTGCCAAGTCTTTCAGATTAAAATCATGTGATATCCTGGCTAAGATTCCCAGTGCTCTGTGGAAAGCCACCCTGGGCCTAGATCTCACTTTCCAAGGGAGACTCTCATGCATGGCCTCCTAAAATCCCAACACAATTCATGGCAATATTTCTTTGAGGTCAGTTCCAGGAATCAGTCTCTAAGGGGAATCACACCAGAATTCAAGCCCAGGTTGACCTACTCAAATCTTTTAACCCCCACACAAATGACCACAATTAAAACCAAAACACTTCTGCATGACCCTCATCTTATTCCATGTAGACACTGATGTTAACCTCTGGCTGGAGGTTTCCATAAGGGACGCAGCCCAAGACAGTGTCCAAAATAAGCTCCCCTGTCCCTCATTTGCCTAAAGTCAGGGTGGCCAGGACACCCTTCCTGTGAACCAGGAGTGATCAAATAGGCGTGCCATTAATATTGCTCTGTTTCTCCAATTTGAGGCCTACTGACTGTGGGGTTTAGATTCTTTATGTGAACTTGAGTCATGAGAAAAAACAAGCACTTCTGGGCTAGCCTCTGCAGGGCTTTGAAAAACTCATTTGATAAAAAGGATCCCAATTATCACTTGATGGAGGTCAGGAACCTTACAGAGGAAGGGGAGAGACTTCACCCACAATGACTGCTCTTTTGGACATTTTGGTTTTGGATGCACACATGGGATCGCTCTTTAGATCCATCAGGTGCTGAAAATCTAAGCCACAGCCAAGAGGCTGTTTCAGACACATCCCTTCCCTAAGAAATTAAGCAAAGAGCCACAGGTGAGGCCCATATATTTCCATTTGAAAAATGTTTTCTTCAGGCTTCACAGGGGTGTGGCCTGAGGCAAAGACCTTCCTGACATTCAGGGGAACAGAACAAAAGGTAAGCGAAAAGGCCCAAAGTGGGGTTTCTCCACTGAGACTTTACTGGTCACAGTGATATCTGAGTTTTCTGAGATGCTCACCATTCCCTTCAGCTATCCATTGCATGGCCATGTCACAAAACTTGGAGGAGGTACATATCTTGGACACAAAACCATGAGCCTATTCTAGAGAGTGGCCAGAATTCAGGAAGAAAACCAAAACTTAGGAAGATTGCAGGTGTTGCCCATCGATAAGGCAAGCCGCAGTGCATTCATAAATTCGGCAGGATGAATGCTGGGAAGCTTTCTACTAGACAAGACACATCCATTAATGCATTCTCTTTTCTAATGTCTACAACCACCTACACAATGGGATACACAGACATGGAAACACTCGCCTTGTCCAATGACTTACTAGATACAGTCCATTCCAATCCAAACAAACCGCCTTTCCTACCTATTCTCAGAACATGAGACAAAACCACAAACACACACCCACACCCACAAAGTCACCTCCTTCCCCCAAGTAGGTCTCTGACTATCCGGAGTGTCCTCTGACTGGTGGGCCATAGTATGTTCCCCCGAAATTGCCTGTTCTATTTCAGATCTGTTTTCCATGTCCAACTCTTTGATGTTGTCAGGAGCCAGTGTTGAGCCACTACCTGCTTACTCATGAAAGGTCACTCTTCAGAGCTTTCCTGGCATTTGGCCATCCTCACATCAGTAGGTACTAAGAAAGACTGACTCTGTCCTTGGTAAATCCAAAGAAGTGAGAACACTGGGACTGGGACTGGGACTGGCTATGGGTTCCTGGCTTCCTGGATTCAAGTTCAGAGAGTTCCATCACCAAGGATGCAACATGAGGTCACTTCATTCGGAAACTGAATGAGCTCACTGTCTTGGCAACCACGTTGTCCTAACAGTTGCTTCCATGAGTCCCATGAAATGGAGGCTGCCCATACTTCCTGTGACAGTTTCACAAGTTAGAATGGTATATCAACCATAGGCAACCGGGAACAGCTCTCCACATAGCCTGGTTTGGTCCTTCTTCTCTACATTAAGAAGAGAGAGACTGATTCAGACACATCCCTTTGTCCTGACAAGGTTGTTTGCAACGGAAGATGACTTTTGCTCTCTCAGGTTCTTCATTGCTGCCTACATCTTCTCCAGGGATTATTTCTGCATGGACCTTTGAGTTTCTCAGCAGTTGGAAGATCCCCTAAATTCCTGTATTGTAAGACCTACTCTGTCCCTGCTCTTCTGTAAAGTTAGGTTGAGGAAACAGCGTATGGTTAGGATTAATAACATGTTGAATTTGGATTAGGAATCATTCGGCTGGATGAATAATGGTACTGGGATCCTGCGATATTTACAAGAATACATAGGTGAAATATAAGTATGAAAACAGAAATCTAGGTAATATTTGAAGGCCAGAAGGGCATTGGGCCCTTGATTGTGATACTTAGCTTTGATTTATTTTCTGCACAAATGTCTCAGATAAATTGATATACAATGGCAAAGGTCCTTGTACCTCAGATGATTGATTGTCAAAGAGAACTTCCAGTCGAAAAGGGATAGTCGGTAGGATTAGGAACATAGTCGGTAGGTTTAGAATGCAGAGTGAGTATAGGATTTGGACCAAAAGTTCTTTAGCTATAGGGATTCGGGTATAGAGTGAATGTAAATGTAAGCACATGTGAAGAGTCAGTCACAATGATGAACTGGGGAAAATATGTAGGAAAGCAGATATCAATAGAGACATTAGGAAATCTGGCAAATTATAGTCGGTGTTGAAATGTTAATAAAATAGATACTTGACACTTCCTGTTTTTCTATATGCTTAATAAAAAACTGTTGAAATCTTGAGAACTGTTTGCTAATTTTCTTCCCAGAATGTGCTGTCCGCAACTGCCAAACTGCAGAAAGTACTCCATCACCCCGTTGCACGCAAACCGCTCACTCACACACTCACACGGACCCATTAATAAACTTCTCTCCCTGCCCTCACCAAGAAAAGTATATAAGCTCTGCTTAAGCTGTTCTCATTGCTCTCTGCTCTATTCAAGTGAGCTCTGAGCCCCAGCATGCTGGACCCAAAATAAACCCTTTGGTTTTGCATGAGACAGTCTCTTGGTGGTCTCTTCCCCCGACACTCGCCCATCCTTTACATATGGAGGTTCCACCAAGATCTGGCAGCGGCGGACGAGAAACCCCAATGGGCTCCTCTCGGGGTAAGTAAGGCGCCTCTTTCTGGTTTCAGGTTTCAGGTTAGAGCTTGGCAAAATGGCTGTCAATGAAGAACGTGAGCTCTCTCCGACAGTGGCTGACAGACGTGTCACAGAGCCACAGGCCACATCCCTGTGGGAAGCCACAGAGGACTTGGAAAATCGAGGAACAATAGTCTCCTCGACTCAGTGATATTTTGTTTCAGATTTGGTATTACAAGCCCATCGGGTTTTGCCGGCTACTCAGTCCTGGTCTCAGTTTTGGACGTCCATTGCCTGTCTTTATTGTCTTATCTTGTCTGTGTCATGTGTCATTGCTTTTAAACTTAGTGTATCGTTCATTATGGGACAGAGCACTTCAATGCCTCTGTCCCTAACCATTGATCACGGGAACAAAGTCCACTAAAGGGCTCAGAATCTTTCTTTTTCAGTGAAACTCTGGACCTGGCAGACTCTCTGTGCCTCAGAATGGCCCACCTTTAAATTTGGATGGCCCCTAGAAGGATCTTTCTACTTCCCACTAATTTAAAAAGTCAGAGATATTGTCTTTCAGCCAGGGCCACATAGCCATCAAGATCAACAGCCATATATCTTAACTTGGCAGGACCTCTGCAAATCTCCTCCTCCATGGGTGAAGCCTTTCCTTGCCCCTGCCCCTGCTCCTACTCCTTCTCCCACGATCTCTCAAACCATCTGCTCCTCCTCCTCCTCCACCCTCTGTTCTCCCTGACTCACAAGATTTGACTCTACTGGACTCTCCTCGTCCTCCTTATCCCCTGTCCTCGTTCCCCAACCCCCAACACCCTCTAAGTGATTCCCCTGCTTCTGACTCAGCCTCTCCGCCATTGGAGGAAGCTAAGCCAGCCCAGCGCCCTCCAGATAACTCCCCCATGGCAAACACAGCCCCTCCTCCCCTGGAGGAAACTGGCCCGGCTAAAGGAACTCGCCAGGAGAGAATGATTGAAAACCCTTGAACTCCCGTGATACTCCCCCTCCATCCCTACAGGCCAATGATTGACAACAGCCATGATGGCAAAATGCAAGCCTACCAGTATTGGCCTTTCTCCTCTTCAGACCTATATAACTGGAAAAATAACAATCCCCCTTTTACCGAGGACACCACCTGGCTCTCAGGTGTGGTTGAGTCATTGATGTTTTCACACCAGCCTATTTGGCATGACTGGCAAAAACACCTAGGGACGCTCTTCATGACAGAGGAACAAAAGAGAATTCTCCTGGATGCTAGAAAAAAATATCCTTGGACCAGGTGGGTGACTGACAAAACTTCCCAATATATTCAAAGCTGGCTTTCCTTGAACCGACCCAACTGGTACCCTAACAAGTTGGAAGGTAGAGAGCATCTGTCCACTTATCACCCTGCTCTAATACCGGGTATCTTAGTGGCCAGTAGGCGACCAACTAATTTGGCCAAGGTAAGAGAGATTATTCAATGGCCTGATGAATCTCCCTCTATGTTTCTAGAGAGAATTATGGAGGCATATAGGAGATATACTCCTTTCGATCCTCAGGCAGAGGATCAAAAGGCATCTGTCACAATGGCCTGAATTGGGCAAGCTGCCCTGGATATTAAAAGAAAGTTACAATGCTTAGATGGATTACAACATATGACTTTGAGAGATTTACTCAGAGAAGCCAAGAAGGTATACTATAAGAGAGAAACTGAGGAAGAAAAGGGAGCAAAGGGAGGGTAAAAGAAACAAAAGACAGACTAAGGCATTGACTAAGGTCCTGGTCACAACAACAAATAGGCCAGAAATTAAGAAACATGAAGACAGGAAGGGATACCTGGGCCCACACTAGAGGCCAGCCCTGGCCTCAGATCAATGTGCCTACTGTAAAGAAAAAGGACACTGGGCCAAAGAGTGCCCTGGAAAGAGACAGTTATGCCAGACAGACATTCTGACTCTGGAGGATGACTAAGAAAGTCATGGCTCAGATGCCCTCCCCGAGCTCAGGGTAACTTTTGAATTGGAGGGGATCCCAATAAACTTTGAAGTGGATTCAGAGGCAATATACTCAGCCCTTAAGGCCCCATTGGGCCCTCTATCAAATAAAAGGTCTCTAATTCAATGGGCTAATGGCAGTAAATATTGGGCTTGGACAACTAAGAGGACCATGGACTAGGGGAAAGGAAAAATCCATCACTCCTTCCTAGTAATCCCAGAATGCCCTGCCCCATTGATGGGCAGAGATCTGCTCACCAAGCTCCGGTCCAAAATAACCTTTAACCCTTAAGGCCCTCAAGTAGAATTTCTAAATTCTTCAGTAAAATCTCCTATAATCACAGCTCTAACTATGTCAGTAGAAAATGTACATCAACTCACTCACCTTGGTTCAAAGAAACTGCATTCATTCCTAAAGGATCAAGAACAGAGTTTTTCACTCACCAACTCACAGCAAAAGAAAATAACAGAATGGGTAACAAAAGCCTGTCAGGTCCATCAATTGGTTAATGCTTACCCTTCCAAGCTTCCTGCAGGAAAGCACCTACGAGGAACCAGACCAGGACAATTCTGGGAAGTGGACTTTACTGAAATTAAGCCAGCAAGGTATGGCCTTAAATATCTCCTAGTTTTTGTAGATACATTTTCAGCATAGATTGAAGCCTTCCCCACAAAATAAGAAAAAAAAGAAAAAAAGAAACAGCGCAAATGGTCGTCAAGAAGATCCTGGAAATATTTTCCCAAGATACGGCTTGCCTAAGGTAATAGGATCTGATAAAGGACCGGCGTTCATGGCCTAGTTAAGTCAGGGGTTAGGCAGAACCCTGAGGATTAATTGGAAGTTACATTTTGCTTATAGACCCCCGAGTTCAGGACAGGTAGAAAGAATGAATAGAACCATTAAAGAGACAATAACAAAATTAAGCTTAGAGAGCGGAATAAAAGATTGGACTATGCTCCTGCCTTATGCACTGTTTCATGCAAGAAATACTCACTCTGTTTCTTTGTGTAACCTCACCCCATATAAAATTCTCTATGGTGCCCCTCCTCCAGGAAGGGAACTACCCCAACTCTAAGAGCTAACGATCTCTTCCACACGCCCTTGCTTGACAGACTTGAAGCTCTTGAAAGAACTCAGGGATACCTTTGAAAACAGATGGCCACTGCCTACCAACCTGGGGATGGGGGGATTCCACATCGATATCAAGTAAGAGACTTTGTCTATGTAAGACGACATCATGTGTCATCCCTGGGAACCCGGTGGAAAAGACCATACCAGGTGCTGCTTATAACACCTACAGCGGTAAAGGTAGACAGAATTACTTCCTGGATCCATACCTCTCATATCAAGCCTGCACCCTGTCCAGACTCTGGCTGGAAACTGGAAAAGACTGGTACCCTTTCAAATTGTGTATTCGCAGTGTGGATAAGGCTATAGACTCTCCCCTTGACCACCAGTAGTCCTAACCCTCATCAGCCCGTTCAGCAGCGATGGCTGATCACAAATCCTAGTAGACAAGAAGTATGGTCTATCTCGCATACAGCCCCCTTACATACCTGGTGGCCATCTCTCCACCAAGACATTAGTCAGCTGGCTATAGATCTTTTCTATTGGGATATCCTTCATGAAGAGTATTCCACTAAAATTCCATTAAATCCCTTCCATACCATAGATAATGGAAACAAATATTATGGATGTAGGGACACACAAGTCAGATGCAGGTTTGCTAGCCTAGATTACTATGTTTGCCCGGCGGACTATCAAAGCCACAAACAGTCACGGCTGTGTGGGGGCAAAACCGACTTCTACTGTAAGTCATGGAGACGTGAGCATGCAGGGACTGCCAGATGGAACCCAAACTCTTCATCAAATTTTGTACACAGTATTGGCCATATTACCAATTAGATAACCAAAACCAATGGCCTCCAGAGGGGTCTCTAGATCTCAAATTCTGCGTGACCTTTTTAACTTCTGCAAGTGCTTAAAAGGGTGAAAGGAGATTCCCCTATGTGGAGGCCATTTTCCTCCTTTGCTCACATCCTGAACTATGCTTCTCCAATCGATGCTCACCCTCAGCCTTCTGCTCCCGACTCTGCTGTCACTCCCAACTCAGCAACTTGATTTCTCCCCTCCAATTACTAGATCAAAAACCCAAACCTCTGATGGTTCTCAGACCATTGCCCCCTTGCTGAGGTAGCAGGGTCTGAGGTACCCCTCCACTCACTCACTCCTCTCTTCTGTCAGTGCCCGCACCGGGTCCCACCAGGTCCTATTAGCAGCTAACCCAAATCTTAAACCAGCTGAGGAGAACCCTCAGACAGTTATCCAAGATGTAATGAAAATGGCCTTTTATGTTGCTTTGTCATCACTTAAAACAGGTTACTAAGAATTTAAAGTCCCTCGCAGGTTTTTTGCTATACTCAGTCCCGTCTACCCATCTGTTCTACCTGTTCTTATGCTCATGTTTTTTTTTTTTTGCTAGAAAGATCCCAAAACCCTTTCCCATTATTCTTTTACATCTCTTCTTCCTCAATCTCAGATCCAAGGAGCTGCTCTCAGCCCTGCCTTTCCCTTCTCCCCCCACTGTACCAGGCCCACAGAAAAGTCTTAACTAAACTTCTCCAGATGTCTTCACCATGGTTGACTATAAGACTTTCAGCAAAAGAGTCTCTATAAAAGAGTTCAGTGTAGATAAACTTCCTCTTTTCATGTTCACCTGGTCTACTTGGCAAATGTCTAAAAAAATCAGTACTCCTGAGCTAGACACACTCTTACTAGTTTTTCACAAAGTATCTGGACAAGGCCTCTGGCCTTGAGGTGGGGCTTCACAGAGATGGTTACATTTCTAAGATAAAGAAGTTACATGGAAACAGTTGGCAGGGTGAAAAAAATGAAAGGGAATAAAAAGCTCTCCTTCACCAAGGTGTCCTTGAAAAGTTAACTTGCCCCTAACTGAGGAAAAAACAGAAACAAAAACTGCTTTTTTTAACTTCTATGCAGACTGTGAACATCTGAGCCCCTTCCCTTACATGTTGGGTACAAAATTCTGAAACTACCTAAACTTGGGATTCAGGGGATTAATTGACTACAACTGAAGCAATGCCCTCTGAATCTGGTTGCAACCAAATAAGACTGTTTCCCTGTCTTTGGTGCTATCTTAGGTGCCTTGCCTTGTCCGTCCCTACAACAGTATAATTCTATATACTTAAACATTGTTTATGTTTTCATGAAATGGTCAACAGATGTGAGTAATTGTGTAATGGTGCAGATGTTTCCCAGAGTGCTCTATCATGATGCAGGTTCATTTGAAGTTCAAATACGGGGGCATACAACCCGGTTGTGCAAGGAACATATATCCCTCACCTTAGCCATTCTATTACGAATAGGAGTTGCTGCAGGGGTGGGCACAAGAACCACTGCCCTGGTACATGGGACACAACAAATGACACAATTAGAAGCAGCAATAGATCAAAACTTAAAGATATTAGAAACCTCCATCATAGCTTTGCAGGAATCTTTTACCTCTCTCTCTGAAGTTGTTTTACAGAACAGTCGAGGGTTGGACCTCCTTTTCATGAGAGAAGGTGGCCTTTCTGCTGCATTGAGGGAAGAATGTTGTTTTTATGTCGACCATACTTGAGTTGTAAAAAAATCTGAGTAAATTAAAAAGACGCCTTGAAGAGCATCTACAAGAGAGAAAGGCCCAAAAAGGGTGGTTTGAGTCTTGGTTTACACAGTCCCCCTGTTTACCTACGTTTTTATCAACCCTGGCAGGTCCAATAATAATCCTCATATTACTGTTAACTATAAAACCCTGTTTCCTCAACCGTGTAATTTCTTTTCTCCAAGGTCAAATTGGACAATTAAAACTTATGGTAATACCCCACTAGCAGACATAGAATGTGACACCCCCCAACAATCACTTTTATGATTAAAAGTAGCCAGAAGAAGAAGTGGGGAATGAAAGGTTAATAAAATATGTAATTGTCAATTTCTGTTTTTTCTGCATGCTTAACAAAACACTGTTGAAATGTTGAGAAATGTTTCCCAATCTTGTCCCAGAATGTGCTGTCCCCAAATGTCAATCTGCAGAATGTAATCCCTCACCCGGTTGCTTGCAAACTGCCCACTCGCCCTGACCCATCAATAAACATCGCTCCCTGCCCTCCCCAAGGAATGTATATAAGCTCGTCTTAAGCTGTTCTCAGGGCTCTCTGATCTATTCAAGTCAGCTCTGAGCCCCTGCATTCTGGACCCCCAATAAACCCTTTGCTGTTGCATGAGATATTCTCCTGGTGGTCTCTTCCTCCGACACTCACCCGATCTTTACGTGGATGATTGAATGTAGAACAGAACATCCATTCAAAAACTGATAGTCGGTAGGATTAGGAAGAAGAGTGAGTAAAGGATTTGGAACAAAAGTTCTTTAGCAATAGGGTTTCGGTTAGACAGTGAATGTAAATGTCAACAAAAGTGAAGAGTCAGTCACAATGATTAACTGGGGAAAATATGTAGGAAAGAAGATATCAATAGAGACATTATGAAATCAGGCTAAGTATAAAGTCAGTGATAGGATTAGACATTTTCAACAGGGTTGAGTTTGAATATATAATCTTAGGAAGAAACAAATATGTAGTCACCAATAGGATTGACATTTGAGAGCATAAGGCAACATGGACATGGATGTTTTTAGTAATCCATGTTCACTTTCCATTTAGGCTTTGGTACAATCATAACTGTGACCTTTGTATTTCGTGTCCAGAATATTACTGTGATAAAATGTAAATATAGATCGAGTGAAATAAGTATTTCTTCCACCATTCCTGGGAGCAATATTTTGAAGATGTATTAATTAGTATTGGGGGTACAAAGAGGTGTACCCTGTGTCTATGATTATAGAGATAATGCATAAATAGACCACACTGTGAATAAGTAATATAACTGTTTCCACTTTAAATAATGGATTGAATTGATATTTGATAATATATAAAAATCTTATAATGATATACAATCATTCATTTCAACCAGTTATATATCAATGTTAATATTAGGGTTATGGTTTATCACGAAGGGTGTGTGAGTTTTGCTTCAATGTGATTATGAAAATCGAAAATAATGTGTTTGGAAAGAAGTCTCATGAAAAGACTAGTCAAGAAATATGGAGGAATACATGTGTTTCGAAGTAGGAAGTGATTGAAAGTGAAACAAATGCCTATAATTTTGTGAACTTGTGGATGTAATATATATCCTATGATGTGCATAAACTGAAGATATAGTAATGTACCAGGATTGAATTAAAATGAACATCAAAAGACACATCATGTGAAATAGGAATCTTCTTGCATTGAGGTTAAACTGGGTCAGTTAGTGTAGATATATTAGGATATATATGCAACATTCACTGAAGTTAATTTTCAGTACTAGGTAACAAATAAGGATTTCAGGTGAATGAATACTTCTGAGAATGATATTTTGAAAAGTTTATTATAAATCCACATACGTGAATATGAATGAATTTAGGGAGTGTATTATAAGACATCTATATTTCATATTTTGAAAAATTTGGAGAGTGAGTATATATATATATATATATATATATATATATATATATATATATATACACACACACACACACACACACACACATTAAAAACTAGCAATAGATATGCTATTCAAAATTTATCATGAAATATATGTCATTCACAGATCTAAAAATATTCATTTTATGAACATATATTTATGTATAATGTTGTAAACCTAGGAAGCTCACCCATAGGTTGTATTTTCAGTTCCAACAGCGTTTAGGAGGAGTGATCTCCTCTCTCAATTTGTATCTGCCAAGTCGTCCACCTCATAAGAATGTAGGTGTGGCACCAGGTAGGATTCTATATGTGTTTATTGCTGCTGCACTGGGAGTTTGGTAATTGCATCATGAAATACAAGGTGTTAAACTGGGACACAGTGCTGGAGGGAGTTCTGTCACGTGTGGTGGGACAGGGTATGCAGGAGAATGCACCAACCAGGCTTCTATCCCACATAGCTTGCCCCCTTGACCATACCAACCTGATTGCGAACATAGCCCTGAAACCTCACCATATAACAAGATGCCTTTATATAGGAAGGTCTGCAGGCTGCACCATGTCAGTCACAAGCCATTTGGAAGACAATGGCAGATCCACATGGCCCCACCACAGATGTTTTATCACACAGCTGCCAACCACTGCTCTAGGAAAACTACT
This sequence comes from Callospermophilus lateralis, assembly GCF_048772815.1. NCBI lineage: Eukaryota > Metazoa > Chordata > Mammalia > Rodentia > Sciuridae > Callospermophilus > Callospermophilus lateralis. Next base: position 6,468,684 of record NC_135319.1, read on the forward strand.
CAGTAGGCTCCAACGTACTGCCATCTCTTTTCTACACCATTTTCATGAAACACAGTCAATCAAGGCACTGTCTGGTACTCTCATGATCAGCAACAGGACATCCAAAGTTCTGCAGTGCCACCTAGTCATGTAAATTTAAAAAATGACATGGTATTAATGTAGCCATTTTTCAAGGATGAAGTTGGAGGCACTGTTGGTTTCAATTCATTCAGGAACCATTAAATGCTGAGGAAGCTCATTTCAATGAAGGTTCTAGAGAACTCTCACAGGCAAGGCTTCCCAAAGAGTGGCCAAAAAGTCACATGAAGCCAGGCCCATTGAGGTCTACAAATTGATGTCATTGTGAGCTTTGACTCTCAACTATGGCTGCCTAGTCTTTCAGAATAAAATCATGTGATATCCTTGCTGAGATTTGTAGTGCTCTGTGGAAAGCCAACCAGGGACTAGATCTCCGTTTCCAAGGGCGACTCTCATGCTTGGTCTCCTAAAATCCCAACTAAATTCATGGCAATACTTCTCTGAGGTCAGTTCTAGAACTCAGTCTCTAAAGGGAATCACACCAGAGTTCAAACCCAGGTGGACCCAGTCATCTCTTCCAACCATCACACAAATGAACACAATTAAAACCAAAACACTCCCACAAGGCCCACATATTTTTTCATATAGACACTCATCATAACCTCTGGCTGGAGATTTCCATTAGGGCGCAGCCCAAGACAGTGTGCAATATAAGCTCCCTTACCCCTCATTTACCTAATGTGAGGGTGTCCTGGACTTCCTTAATGTGAACCAAGAGTGATCAAATAGGCTTGCCATTAATACTGCTCTGGTTCTCCAATTTGAGGCCTACTGAATGTCAGGTATAGATTCTTTATATGATTTGGAGTCATGAGAATACCCAAGCTCCTCTGCAGGCCTTTGAAGAACTCATTTGAATAAAAGGATCCCTATTCTGATTTGATGGAGGTAAGGAACCTTACAGAAAAATGTGAGAGACTTGATCCACAATGACTGCTCTTTTGGCAATTTTGGTTTTGGATGCACACATGGGATCTTTCTTTAGATCCATCAGGTGCTGAGAATCTAAGCCACAGCTTCACACAGGGCCAAGAGGCTGATTCACACACACCCCTTTCCAAAGCAATTAAGCAAAGAGCCACAGGTGATGCCCATTAATTTCCATTTGAAAATTGTTTTCTTCAGGCTTCACAAAGGGGTGTCCTGAGGCAAATACCTTCCTGACATTCAGCGCAACAGAACAATAGGTGAGCAAAAGGCCCAAAGCAGGGTTTCTCCACTGAGACTTTCCTGGTCACACTGATATCTGAGTTTTCTGAGATGCTGGCCATTCCCTTCAGCTATCCAGTACAAGGCCATGTCACAAAGCTTGCAGGTGATACATATCTTGGACACAGAACCATGAGCCTATTATGGAGAATGGCCAGAATTCAGGAAGAAAACTGGAACTTAGGAAGATAGTATTTGTTGCCCATCAATAAGTCTAGCCGCAGTACATTCATAATTGGGAAGGATGAATGCTGGGAAGCTTTCTACTAAACAGGACACATCCATTCATGCATTTTCTTTTCTAATGTCTACAAACATGCACATAGTGTGATACACAGACATAAACACACTCCCACACCCACAAAGGCACCTCCTTCTCCCAAGTATGTCTGTGACTATCCGGAGTGTCCTCTGACTGGTTGGCCATACTCTGTTCCCCCGAAATGTCCTGTCCTCTCTCAGATCTGGTCTCCTTGGCCAACTCTGTGAAGTTTTCAGGAGTCATCAGTGAGCCACTACCTACTTTCTCAGGAAAGGCCCCTCTTCAGAGCTCTCCTGGCATTTGGCCCTGCTCATATCAGTAGGTACCCAGAAAGACTGAATCCGTCCTTGGAAAATCAAAGCAACTGTGCCCACTGGGACTGTGACTGGGACTGGCTCTGGGTGCCTGACTGCTTGGATCCCAAGTTCAGAGAGTTCCATCAGCAAGGAATTTAGGTAGGTCACTTCCTTCAGGAACTGAATGAGCTCACTGCTTTGGCAACCACTTTGTCCTAACAGTTGCTATCAAGAGTCCCAGGAGAGGGAGGGTGCCCCTACTTTCTGTGACACTATTACAAGTTAGAATCGTTAATCAACCATAGGCACCCAGGAACAGCTCTCCACATAGGCCTGGTTTGGTCCATCTTCTCTATATTAAAAAGAGAGAGGCTGATTGAAATGCATCCCTTCATCCTCACCAGGTTTATTGCCATGCAAGATGACTTTTGCTCTCTCAGGTCCTTCATAGCAGCCTACATCTTCTCCAGGGATCATTTCTGCATGGACCTTTGAGGTTCTCAGCATGTGGAAGATCCCCTAAATTCCTGTATTGTAAGACAAACTATTTCAGTGCTCTTCTGTAAAGTTAGATTGAGGGAACAGTATATGGTTAGGGTTAATAACAGGTTCATTTTGGGTTAGGAATCATTCTGCTTGATGAATAATGGTATTGGGAACCTGCAATATTTCCAAGAATATATAGGAGAAATATAAGTATGAAAAAAGATATCTAGGTAATATTCGAATCCTAGAAAGGCAGTGGGCCCTTGATTTGGATACTTAGCTTTGAATTATGTTCTGCCCAGTGTTTCAGATAAATCGAAATACAATGGCACAGGACCTTTTACCTTGTATGATTGAATGACGAAGAGAACTTCCAGTCAAAAAGGATAGTAAGTTGGACTGGGAAGATAGTCACTAGGTTTAGAAAGAAGAGTGAGGATAGGATTTGTTCCAATAGTTCATTAGCATAAGGGTTTCGGTTAGAGAGTGAATATCAATGTGGGCCCAGGTGAAGAGACAGTCACAATAATGAATTGGGGAAATTATGTAGGAAAGCAGATATCAATAAAGACATTATGAAATCAGGCAAAGTATAAAGTGAGTGATAGGAATAGACATTTTCAACAGGGTTGAGTTTGTATATATAATCTTTATAAGAAACAAATATGTAGTCACGAATAGGATTGACATTTGGAGCATTAGACAACCTGACATTTATGATTTTAGTAGTCCTTTCTCACTTTCCATTTAGGCTTTGGTACAATCATAAGTGTGACCTTTGCATTTTGTGTCCAGAATATTACTGTGATAAGATGTTTATGTAGATCAGGTGACATAAGTATTTCATCCACCTTTTTTGAGAGCCGTATTTTGAAGATGTATAAATTAGTATTGGGGATACAAAGAGGTGTACACTTTGTCTATGAAAAAAGAGATAATGCATGAATAGCCAATACAGTGAATATATAATATAACTGTTTCCAACTTTAAATAATGTATTGAATTGATATCTGAAAATATACAGGAAATGTATTATTGATATATATATATATATATATATATATATATATATATATATATATACACATTCATTCCAACCAGTTATACATATAAAGTTAATATTATTTTTATGTTTTATCATGAAGAGTGTGTGAGTATTGCTTCAAAAGTGATTATGGAATTCGAAAATAAAAAGTTTGGAAAGAAGTGTCATGAAATGACCAGTCAAGAAACTTGGCGGAATACCTGTGTTCTGAAGCAGGAAGTGATTGAAAGTGAAAAAAATGCCTATAAATTTGTAAAATTATGGATGAAATATATACTTTATAATGTGTAAAAACTGAAGAAATTGTAATGTACCAATGTTGAATCAAAATGAACTTCAAAATACACATCATGCCCCATAGGAATCTACTTGCATTGATGTTCAACTGGGTCAGTTACTGTAGAAATATTAGGATTTTTGAGCACCATTCACTGAAGTCAGTTTTCAGTACTAGGAAACAAATACGTAGTTCAGGTGGATGAATATTTCTGAGAATAATCTTGTGAAAAGTTGATTATAAATCCAGACACATTAACATGAATGAATTTAGGGAATGTATATAAGACACATATATTTCATATTTTGAAAAATCTGAAGAGTGTATGAAAAAAAAAAAAAAAAAAAATATATATATATATATATATATATATATATATATATATATATATGCAAAACACACACGGACATTTAAAAGTAGCAATATATATGCCAATCGAATTTCATCATGAAATATGTATCATCCACAGATACAAGAATATTTATTTTACTGAACATGGATTTATATACAATGTTGTTCTACTAGGAAGTTCTAGCATACGTTGAATTTTCAGTTCCAACAGTGGTTAGGAGGAGTGATGCCTTCTCACAATTTGTATCTGCCAAGTCAGCAACCTCACAAAGAGGTACTTGTGATACCAGGTAGGATTCTGTATATGTAAATAAAAATACATGTGCTGAATAGGCTATAGAGAAAGGGAGACAAGAATTCACATATTTGTTAATTTAAAATCACATGGAGAACTATTTCAACCAAAAAATTGACTAGATTTATAACTCCTACCCTTTATCATGCAAAAGGCATGTCCAATTATACATCATGGCTCTTCTTAACTGCTTGTGTTTCTATTCTGTTTTGGTTATTATTCTCCATCATACTAGTCAGAGTCTAGTAGGGTATGGGTTGGTGCCATGGATTCAGTATTTCGAATGGAAAATTTTAAAATGAATCCAATGTGTATGCAAATATGTGCTACACAAAATTTTTTCCACTCTCATTTAGAACAATGCCTTGACATTACCTTCGCCCCAAGTAAGATACAATTAGAGGATAAGAGTTTGAAAATCTTTGAATAAATATCTGGAATGGAAAATGCTCAGCAGTTTAAAACCTTGGAGGTGGTAAAGGAGTTTCCAAAAGTAAGGGACAGGGTAAATACTCAACAAACATGAAGCTCTGCTGGCCTAAAGACTTCTTGAGAAACTGCCTTTGAGGTTGGGCAATGAAAATATATGTTGTTGTCAGTAGCTTTAACTGCTTTTGTAGTAAGACAATCAAAACTGCGTCTGCATCTATGTGACTTGGAGGATATGTTTTATTATTTTCCAATATACATGAGGCAGCAGTGCTGAATTCTCTCTTTATAGGTAAATGTGGCCACTGGGGGCTAAGGTTCTCCCTGTATGGACTGTGAAGCCATTTTGTCAACCTCCATTTTCGTGGTCTTTCTTGATGCTGAACTGGAAGTTTGGTATTTTCTTCATGAAACCCAAGGAGTTCAACTGGGACACAGTGCTGGAGGGAGTTCTGCCACGTGCGGTCTGTCAGCATCTTCAGGAGAATGCACCAACCAGGCTTCTATCCCACATAGATTGCCCCCATGACCACAGCAACATGATTCTGAACATTGCCTTGAAACCTCTTCATATAACAAGATGCCTTTACATATAAGGGTCTGCTGGCTGCACCATGTCAGTCACAAGCTATTTGGAAGACAATGGCAGATCCACATGGCCCCACCACAGATGTTTTATCACACACTTTCTCAACATACTGGCATCTCTGATCCATACCATTTTCATAAAACCCAGACAATCAAGGCACTGTCTGGAATACTCATGATCATCAACAGGACATCCAAAGGTTCTCCAGGGCCACCTGGTGATGGGAATTTCAAAAATTTCAAAGTATTTATCTAGCCATTTTTCAAAGATGAAGTTGGAGGCACTGTGAGTTTCAATTCACTCAGGAACCATTAAATGGTGAGGAAGCTCATTTCAATGAAGCTCTGGAGAATTCTCACAGGCAAAGATTCACAAATAGTGGCCAAAAGGTCACATGAACTCAGGCTCATTGCGGTGTACAATGTGAGTTCCATGTGTTTTTTGACTCTAAATTATGACTCTAAATTATGGCTGAGAAGTTTTTCAGAATAAAATCATGTGTTATCCTGACTGAGAATCCCAGTTCTCTGCAGAAAGCCACCCTGGGCCTAGATTTCAGTTTCCAAGAAAGACTCTCATGCATGGCCTCCTAAAATCCAAACAGAATTCATGGCAATACTTCTCTGAGGTCACTTCCAAAACTCAGTCTCTAAGGCAATCACACCAGAGTTCAAACCCAGGTGGACCCAGTCATCTCTTCCAACTGCCACACAAATGAACACAATTAAAACCAAAACACTCCCAGATGGTCCTCATCTTCTTCCATATAGACACTCATTATAACCTTTGGCTGGAGGTTTCCATGAGGGGTGCAGCCAAGACAATGACCAAAATAAGCTCCCTTGCCCCTCATTTGCCAAAAGTCAGGGTGGTCTGAACATCTTTCTTGTGAACCAGGAATGATCAAATAGACCAGCCGTAAATACTGCTCCATTTCAGCAATTTGAGGCATTCTGACTTTGGGGTTTAGATTATGTGAATTTGAGTCATGAGAAACCTCAAGCACCTATGGGCGATCCTCTGCAGGGCTTGAAGAATTCAGTGGACCCAAAGGATCCGACTTCTCACTTGATTGAGATCAGGAACCTTACAGAGGAAGTCAAGAGACTTCATCCACAATGACTGCTTTTTGGGGCATTTTGGTTTTGGACGCACACATGGGATCTTTCTTTAGATCCATCAAGTGCTGAGAATCCAATCCACAGCCTCACACAGGGCCAAGAGGCTGATTCAGACACATCCCTTTCCAAAGCAATTAAGCAAAGAGCCACAGGTGATGCCCATTACTTTCCATTTGGAAACGTTTTCTTTCAGGCTTCAAAAATGGGTGAGCTGAGGCAAAGACCTTCCTGACATTCAGGGCAACAGAACAGTAGTTAAGCAATAGGCCCAAAGGAGGGTTTCTCCACTGAGACTTTACTGGTCACACTGATATCTGAGTTTTCTGAGATGCTCACCAATTCCTTTAACTATTAAGTATATGGCCATGTCACAGAGCTTGGTGATGTTACATATCTTGGACACAAAACCATCAGCCTATTCTGGAGAGTAGCCAGAATTCAGAAAAATACAGGGACTTAGGAAGATAGCAGGTGTTATCCATCGATAAGGCAAGCAGCAGTCCATTCATAAATTGGGCATTCATAAATCTAGCTTTCTACTAGACAGGACACATCCATTGATGCATTCTCTTTTCTAACGTCTACAACCACGGACACAATGGGATACACAGACATAGAAACACTCACCTCATCAAATAACTTATCAGAACCAGTCCACTCCAAACCAAACAAACCACCTTTTCTACCTATTCACAGAACATGAGACAAAACCACAAACTCACACCCACACCCACAAATGCGCCTCCTTCCCCGAAGTAGGTCTGTGTCTATTCGGAGTGTACTCTGACTGGTGGCCCATACTATGTTCCCCAGAAATGGCCTGTCCTGTCTCAGATATGGTATCCTTGGCCAACTCTGTGAATTTGTCAGGAGCCAGCAGTGAACCACTTTCTGCTTTCTCAAGAAAGGCCCCTCTTCTGAGCTCTTCTGGAATTTGGCCATCCTCACATCTGTTCGTGACAAAAAGACTGACTCTCTCCATGGTAAATCTAAACTAGTGAGCCCACTGGGACTGGGACTGGGTGTGGCTCTGAGTGCTTGGCTTTCTGGATCCCAGGTAAAGAAAGTTAAATCCCCAAGAAAGTGAGGTAGGTCACTTCCTTCAGGAAATGAATGAGGTCACTGCCTTGGCAACCACGTTGTCCTAACAGTTGCTTTCAAGGGTCCCATGAGATGGAGGCTGCCCCTACTTCCTTTGACACTTTCACAAGTTAGAATGGTATATCAACCATAGGAACCCGAAACAGCTCTCCACACAGGCCCCCTTTGGTCCATCTTCTCTACATTAAAAAGAGAGAGGCTGATTCAGACACAACCCTTCATCCTGACCAGGTTGTTTGCCATGGAAGATGACTTATACTCTCACAGGTCCTTCATAGCTGCCTACATCTTCTCAAGGGATCATTTCTGCATGGACCTTTGAGATTCTCAGCAGGTGAAAGATCCCCTACATTCCTGTATTCTAAAATCAACTCTGTCCCTGCTCTTCTGTAAATTTAAACTGAGGGAACAGTGTATGGTTAGGGTTAATAATATGTTCGATTTGTGGTAGAAATCATTCTGCTGTATGAATAATTGTATTGGGAATCTGCGATACTTTGAAGAATATATAGGTGAAGCATTGGGCCCTTGATTGGGATACTTATCGTTGAATTACGTTGTGCACAGATGTCTCAGATAAATCGATATACAATAGCTTAGGACCTTGTACCTTGGATGATTGAATGTAGAAGAGAATATCCAGTCAAAAGGGGATAGTCGATAGGATTAGGAAAATAGTCAGTAGGTTTAGGAAGAAGAGTGAGCATAGGATTTGGACAAAAAGTTATTTAGCAATAGAGTTTCGGGTAGACAGTGAATGTAAATGTCAGCACATGTGAAGAATCAGTCACAATAATGAACTGGGGAAAATATGTAGAAAAGCAGATATCAATAGATGCATTAGGAAATCAGGCAAAGTATAAAGTGAGTGATAGGATTAGACATTTCAACAGGCTTGTGGTTCAATCTTAGAAAGAAACAAATATGTAGTCACCAATATGATTGACATTTGAGAGCATTAGATGTTTTTCGTAATCCATGCTCACTTTCCATTTAGGCTTTGGTACAAACATAAGTGTGATCTTTGTATACGTGTCCAGAATATTACTGTGATAAAATGTACAAGTAAATCAAGTGACATGAGTATTTCTTCCACCATTTCTGGCAGCAACATTTTGAAGATGAATAAATTAGTATTGGGGGTACAAATAGGTGTAACCTGTGTCTATAAATATAGAGATAATGCATGAATAGACCATACTCTGAATAAATAATATAACTGGTTGCAACTTTACATAATGGATTGAATTGATATCTGAAAATATACAGGAAATCATATATTCATATACAATTATTCATTCCAACCAGTTATTCATCTAATGGTAATATTATAATTATGGTTTATCATGAAAAGTTTGTGAGTTTTACTTAAAAATGATTAGGGATATCGAAAATAATGTGTTTGGAAAGAAGTCTCATAAAAAGACCAGTAAAGAAACATGGAGAAATGCATGTGTTCTGAAGCAGGAAGTAATTGAAAGTGAAACAAATGCCTATAATTTTGTGAACTTGTTAATGAAATATATATCCTCTGATGTAAAAAAACTGAAGAAATAGTAGGGTACCAGTGTAGAAATAAATGAACACCAAAAATGCATCATGTCCCATAGGAATCTACTTGCATTGATGTTTAACTGGGTCAGTTACTGTAGAAATATTAGGATTTGTATGCACCATTCACTGAAGTTAGTTTTCAGTAGTAGGAAACGAATATGTATTTCAGGTGGATGAATATTTCTGAGTATGATCTTGTGTAAAGTTGATTATAAATCCACATACATGAACATTAATGAATTTAGGGAGTGTATATAAGACACATATATTTCATATTTTGAATAATTTGGAGAGTGTATATATATACACACACAGATAACACACACAGACATTAAAAATAACAATACATATGCCAATCGAAATTCATCATGAAATATATATCATCCACAGATGCAAAAATATTTATTTTACTGAACATGGATTTATATATAATGTTGTTCTACTAGGAAGCTCACTCATAAGTTGAATTTTCAGTTCCAACAGCGTTTAGGAGGAGTGATCTCTTCTCACAATTTGTATCTGCAAAGTCAGCAACCTCACAAGAATATACGTGTGATTCCAGGTAGGATTCTCTATGTGCATATAAAAAATACATGTGCTGAATAGGCTTCAGAGAAAAGGAGACAGGAATTCACATATTTACTAACTTTAAAAACACATGGAGAACTATTTCAATTAAAAATTAGCTAGATTTATAACACCTTCCCTATATAATGCAAATGGCCAGTCCATCTATACACCACGCCTCCTCTGAACTGCTTTTATTTCTATTCTGTTTGGGTCATTTTTCTCCATCATATAAGGATTATTAGTCGAGTCTAGTAGGTTATGTGTTAGTGTCAGGTTTCCCGGCCGGCAGAACACATCAACTTGGGCGGCGAACCTAGGTGGGGAGTAATGAAGGGACAAAGACATGAGAGATGACAGCAAGAGAGGAGTTCTGATCAGTCTGCAAACTTTTATTGTTCTCACAGGGGTATTTTAATGGGGCGGATGGTAAAGCTCTCTTATCAGCAGTTGTTGGATGTCTTCACAAAGTGAGATAACCTCAGGATGTTTCAGGAAGACAGATGGCCACAGGATGTCTCAAGGAGATAGATGGCTGTGGGATGTCTCCCAGGCTGGATGTCTCCCAAGGGGCTGTTTCTTGTAAATGTCAGGTTATTCTTTGAAGGAGAACTTCCTTCTAGCACCTGACCTCTACCCCTTTCTTATGTAAAATATTTGACCATACCTTTCCGGCCATGTTTTTAGGGGGTGATACAGGCTTTGTTTCTCTAGGCGGCCTTAGAATATCTCCTGATCTGAGCCAGTGTCTTCACTAGGAAATTTCATGGTGGCCTTGGCATGTTTTTGGAGGAGACGGCTGTGAGGGGGAAGCATGCCAACCGCCATGCACCAGAGCCTCTCACTCAGAGGTCTTGGATTTTGGGATCCGTGGATCCATCCTCCTGCAGTCCTTCCTGCACCCTCCGTTATTATGGCCGAACGTCCTCACTCCATGGGTGCGTCTTCCCCCAAGCGGAGGGGCCCATGGAGGAGCGAATCCTAATGGCAAGGGCAGAAGATGGTTGGTCAGAGCTGTTACTTATAGTTTTATATAAGAAAGAGAGATCTGTCGGGATGTAAACTAAAGAAATAAGCCTGTGAAAAGGGTAGAACATCCTTTTAAATGTTGGCAGTGCGGTCTTCCATCTCCAGACGATGATAGTGGACCTGTATAGGCTTAGAGGACAAAATATTAATCTGTTCTTTAATAAATTGTACCAGCCTCTTTATAATGCAAGGTCCTATGGACACCATGAAAAGTATACCCATATAGGGCCTAAGAGGGGAAAAAGGTAGGGTAGAAATCCATTAAGCCTAGTCCAGAGGGGATTTTCAAATAGTTCCTTTCGTCTCTTTTCTAGATCTTCTTGAAGCTGCTTAATTTTACTGAGTACTATGCCTGATTTATTGGAATAAAATCAGAATAATTCCACTAAGGCCAAGCAAATACCTCCCTGGTTAGCTGTCAGCAAATCTAAGCCTCGTTTGTTTTGAAGGACCACTTCTGCCAGGGAGTCTATTTGGTCCTGCAAATCTTTAATGGTTTCTGATAGAGTTTGTACATCATTTATACGTTGTTGAGACATGCGACGGTAAGATTGTATAGCTGTGCCTAAGCCAGCTGTACCTGTTCCCACAGCAGCTGTTATTCCAAGGCTGGCAAGGAGTGGTAAGTCCTGTATTGCCTGCCTGTGTCTTTTGACTAAGGTGTCTAGGCTAGGAATGGGTAGAGGTTTGTCTCCTGGGACAATAGTTATATCAGGGAGAAATAAGGCAAGAACACCACCACCGTTCCAATTCGCTGGAAGCCTGGGGAAGGCCGAGTTTCCTCCACACATAACAACTGTGCCATTGGGAGGACAAAGAGATGGGGTGGGTGAGGAATAATTTTGTACTGTTGAGCAATTTCCAAAGGAAGTAACTCCAACCTCAATATCATACGTATTATTCTGCATCGCACCTAAAGACATAATATAAAAGTGCCTATAGGCTGTACTTTAAAAGGAAATCCGGGTTGGCATGTATTATCATTGTCTATGATAGAATTAATAGGAACTGCCATAGGCATGATTGCCCCTGTTGTCATTCAGAGCCAGCAATCAGAAGCAAGGTTGGGGTTGGAATTATTAAGCAAGGAGAAGGTACTTTCCAAAATGTCTAATGTATTGGTATCTAAATCTGGGAGCTGAGATTTAGGCAGCATAAAAGGATGATATGTGAGCTCAGCTATTTGGGGTTTCAAAAGTTTGATTTTCTGAAGATGCTCCACCATCAGATACCCCTGTAGGGGGCTTAATGTGCCAGCAGGAGGGTTTACCGACAGTGCCTCGGCACCCAGCTGACTGTAGCTTGGTGTATTTGCCTTCTCCTCCCCGGTCAAAGAGAACGGGTGTATAATGAATAGTGGTCCCCCCTGGTGCATGAGTTTTTGTTAGGGTGGCTTCAAAAAATTGTTCTCTCTGCTTGTTAACACAAATTGAGGCCAACGCATAACAAGAGACATGCATCGCCTGGGTATCCATACAAGTTGCAGAACAATTTTGGAGAGCTTTACTTGTACTAGGGGGAATAATTTTTGGCTTGTTAACACATACCCATTTAGACTGATAAACTACTCCGAGTTCATGGTCAACCTCGGCACAGAGGTAAGCTACCTTATTCATGCAGTCAGCAGTCTGGGTCCAACTAGTGGAAGTCTGAGTTCAAGATCCTCCCTTGCATTCACAGGGGGCGCCAAAAATGTACTCCATGATGTTGGAAGGTGGAGGGCCAAGGCCTCTGTGTGCCAACATGTTCATCAGAAGTGCCTTAAGCAGGATCCTCACACAGATTGTTGGCTGTATCGGAAAAAGAGGAAAATTTGTCCTCAGGGGGAGGGCCTCCGTCCCTGTGTTGAGGTAAGTCATTAACCTGTATAACCAGGCGTTCTGGTAACCATCTTGGGGCTGCTTGCTCTTGGTCCAAAACACAAGCTGATCCTCGTCCCCAGCTGAGGACAGGACATGGGCCTTTCCATTTATTTTTAAGGGGATTGTGCCACATAACAAGTGGGCGAACAGAATTGGACGTGGGATGCCAGTGTCTGTCAGCGGCCGAATGGCCTTCACTGTCTAGGGTAAGAAAATAAAGGGCAAATAGTGCATGGTTAAGGCGATGTCTGGGAGTGGTAAATAAAAAGGCAGAAGCCTTAATCAGGGTTAGCCAAGTCTTTAAGTTAAGGTGGGCACGTTCCACGATGCCTTGGCCCTGAGGGTTGTATGGAATTCCAGTAGTATGACAAATTTGCAAGGTAGCACAAAACTGTTTAAACTTGGCACTGATATATGCAGGACCATTATCTTTTTTAATATGTGTTGGTTTACCCATTACGGAAAGGCTGAAACAACATGAGAAAGGACATCTTTGGTAGCCTCTCCAGAATGTGGTGATGCAAAACTAAAGCCGCTGAAGGTATCTATAGAAACGTGTATATATTTGGTTTTTCGAAATTCAGGAAAATGAGTAACATCCATTTGCCAAAACTGATTGGGCAGTAATTCTCGGGGGTTAACTCCCAAGTGTTGAATGGGGAGGGAGACAGAGTAAGCAGTGCATGCTTTTACTATTTCTCGTGCCCGTTGCCTAGTAATTTTAAAAAGTAATAAAATGCTCTGGGAATTTAGATGGTGAAGATTGTGTTACTCCATGGCGTTTTGAATGGAGCCAACAAAAATTGGAACGATGGAACAAGTTGCTACATCAGCTTGGGCATTACCTTGTGTTAGAGGGCTGGGAAGATCAGAGTGTTTCCTGATGTGTCCTAAGAAAAATGGGTGTTGTGTGGACTGAATTAGCTGCTGAAGCTGGAGAAACAGAAAAGCTGCATTGGACAAAGCCTTAATGGTGGGTGAAATCTCCAGCAGGGGCACAGAATGAGCAATGTAGGCACTGTCTATATAAATATTAACAGGCTTATAAAATATGTTATAAAAACTTGTGTTATGGCAAACAATTCCGCAAGCTGTGCTGACTGATAGACAGTATCAAAGGTGGTAGGCTGGTTATTGCCAACAAAGCCTGCGTGGCCATTACTGGATCCGTCTGTAAAGACAGTAAAGGCTTTAGGAATGGGAGCCATTTGAGTAATTTTGGGAGAAATAAATGGATGTAATTGGGCAAAATGTAAAAGGGGGTCAATGGGGAGGTGGTTATCACTTGTTCCCCAAAAGTCTGGTAGGGCAATACCCAATTCATCCCTGTCGGTATTAAAAATTGGGTTTGGTCCTTAGTATATGGAATTAAAATATTATCAGGGTCTTTGCCAAAATGTTGTCGAGAAAGCAAATGACCTTTAATAATAATAGAAGCTACCTGAGCAGGATAAACAGTAATAACCTTGGAGGATGCGGTGGGTAAATGGACCCAAAGCAAGTGGCAACCTTTATTTTTAAAATGTCGATCTCGCTGCCAAAATATTCCTGTGCGTGTATGAGGAGTGAGTAAAATAACCAGAACCAGAGGAAGGTTATAAGAAATTTGTGTAACAAACTGTTGGGCAATGGCTTCTGTGACTTCGTTTAATGCCTGCCATGCCTCGGGAGTAAACTTTTGAGGGGAGGAGGGGTGGGAATCACCTCTAAAAATATCATTAATGGGCAAAAGTACAGAAGTGGGTAATTCTAAATATGGTCTTATCCATTGAATATCCCCCAGTAATTTTTGAAAATCATTAAGGGTGTTTAGATGGTTCACACGTAGTTGGATTTTAGGAATTTGGATCTAATTATCTTGAAGTTTAAGGCCCAAATAGGTATAAGGGTCCTGTGTTTAAAACTTATCAGGAGCTATCTGTAGTCCGAAGGTAGGTAGGGTTTTGTGAAGGTCCAAGTAACAATTATTAAGGTCATGGGTATTAGGTGCAGCAATTAACAAATCATCCATGTAATGTAAAATATAAATTTGTGGCCATCGCTCTCTCACAGGGTCTACTGCTTGAGCAACATATTTTTGGCAAAGACTAGGGCTGTTGGCCATTCCTTGGGGAAGAACCTTCCATTGAAATCTCTGCTTAGTGCCCTGAAAATTAATGTGAGGTAAACTAACGGCAAAACAGGGTCTATCCTCAGGATGTAAAGAAATGGTAAAAAAGCAATCTTTAAGTCAATAACCATTTTACAATAGTTTTTTTGGGAATAGCCACTGGTGTGGGAACGCCTGGCTTTACTGCTACCATTGGGCACATAACTTTACTAATGGTGAGCAAATCTTGTAAAAGGCACCACTTGCCTGATTTTTTCTTGATAACAAAAATAGGAGAATTCCATGGTGAGGTTGAGCGCTCTACATGGCCGGCTGCCAGCTGTTCCTGCACTAACATGGAGGCAGCCTCCAATTATTCTTGGGTAAGGAACCACCGATCCATCCACACAGGAGTCTGAGTCTCCCAAATAATTTTATCTGCATGGGGTACAGGAGGGTCAGGGACCGACACTAAATATCCGAATACCCAAGTCCATATGTATTTTTTTTGTATGGGTTGTATAGGCTCCACCAGTCCTTGTCTCAGTCTCCCAAGGCCTGTACCAGGGACAAAATTCATAGGAAGCATTTGATGAGTCACGATGGAATTGGGACTGGCAAAAATAACTTCCATTTGACTCAAAATATCTCGGCCCCATAGGTTAACAGGGAGGTCTGGAACAACGAAAGGAGTGACAGTTCCCTTATTTCCCTCTTTATCAGTCCAGCTAAGAGCCATAGAACTGAACAGAGAATTTTTTGACTGTCCTATCCCTTTATGGTCAGTCAAGGATGGTTTGAGGGGCCAACCTGATGGCCAGTATTTTTGAGAAATAATTGTGGCATCAGCTCCAGTATCTGGAATTCCTTGGAATTCCTTTCCTTCAATAAGTAAGGTAAGGGTAGGTCTATTGTGGGAAATAGGCTGAACCCAATACACACCAGAGGAGCCCAAGGAGACAGTCTCCCACGGTAGGTTTTGGGCGGTGGATGTGCCTCCTGAATGTAAAAGAAGGAGTATTAATTGTGCACGTCTTGTTCCTGCTGGGATGGCCGCAACTCCATTAATAGCTGTGGCCAGTATTTTTATTTCTCCAGTGAAATCATTATCAATAATGCCAGGGAAGACCTGAACACCTTGTAAGGTATACAGGCTCTTCCAAGAATAAGGGCACATATATAAGGTGTAGGGGGACCCATAATTCCAGTGGGTATTTTCTAGGGCCATTGCATTGAGTCTAATATTGTATCAGTGGTGGCAGAGAGGTCCAATCCTGCGTTGCCTTGGGTGGCTCGTTGGAGGGAGGCAATTGTGGAGAAGGATTTTGAGGTAGGTTGGGAGTTTGGGAGAGAACAAACCTTATTGCCCCTGGATTTTTTCTGGGGGAGGTCGGGGCCAGGGGCTGGCCCCACAGGGAGTTTCCTGAGAAGCGGGAAGAAATAGGCAGTCTGAGGGCATTTGTCTTAGATCTACACTCACTGGCCCAGTGATGACCTTTACCGCATCTAGGGCAAAGGGTGGCTGGGGGCGGTTAAGCCCCAGTTTGAGGAGATGCTATCCTTAGGCTGTGTTTGCCTGTCAGACACTTTCGTGCAAAATGGTCAGGTTGTTTACAAATAATGCAAGTCCGTGAGCCAGGATTGCGAAAGGCATTGGTAAAAGCGGCATCTATGGGGAGACCCATGGCATGGGCTGAACCCACCCTGGCACAGAGTCTAATAAAATCAGAAAGTTCCCCTTTATCCTTATGTGGTCGAAGAACATCCTGACATGCCGGGTTGGCATTTTCAAAGGCAAGATGTTTTACAAAGCTGCTTTCACTTTAGCTTGGTCCAAGCAAGGGTCCCCAGCTAGGTTAAGTTGGGCAACAAAGTCGCTATAAGGCTCAACGGGCACTTGTCGAATTTTTGCCAGGGAAGTGGTAGCCGAGCCCTTTTGAGAGAGGTGTCTCCAAGCATGTAAGCCAGCTGTCTGAATCTGCGCCGAAAGTCCAGCAGGGAAACGCACCTTTTTAGGGTTAGTGTCAAAAAGCGCATTGTCCACTAGCTTAACATAAGTCCAGGATTTAGAGGAGGCCTTAGTTATATTTTTTTGAGCAGTTTCTCGACAGTGCTCTTTGAAATCTGCATTCCATAACAGGAAGGCTCCGGCATTGGGCTAAAAACTTCCAATCATTGGGAGTAAGCCATTGTGTGCTGTAGTTCTCTAATAAAGCCAATGTGTAGGGCGCAGTGGGGCCATAGAGAGCACAGGCCTTTTTAAGTTATTCAAGTAAACACAGGCTTAATTTTTTGTAGACAGTCTGGGTTCCTTCATGCCTAGGATGAACTCCTCATCCTCTGAGTCCTGATCTTCCTCTTGCCATCCCCCTGCTTCATCTTCTTGATCCATTTCCCCCACTTCCTCCTCTTGACCCTCATCAAAGTCTTTCTCCTCAGCCTGGGGAGGCTTATCTATCTGACTGAGGGTGGCTGGGAAGGTGAGAACAGGCCGATGGAGCGGCTTAGCCTTTGTATTAGACCACCTTGGGCCAGTTCGCGTTGACTCCTTGCCTAAGGCTAATGAGCAGAGCTCAGAGTCAAGGGATCTTAATTCTTTTAAAAGTTGGATCTGTTACCATATATGTTGGAGAGACTCTCACAAGGGAGCCAGGTTAGGCAAGGGAAGTGGGGAAAAAAATATCTGGGGGGGGCAGTTGGCCCCTGAAGGGCCCTAGCACAAAAGGCAGGAGGGATATAAGAGGGAGGTGGATTTGTAAGTCTTTTAAGCTGTGGCAGGGTCCTGAGAGGTGGGGGGTCTTCTGAATGGTAGCCTCCAAGGTAGCCTCCTACCAAGGGGTCAATGTGTTTCCGGGATTTAAAGCTGGATAAAGGTGGTTGGTAACCATTGGAGCCTTATTCATTAGGTTGGAATTTTGAGGGGGACCAGGAAGGTTCCCAGGGTCCTGGGGCGTCTGAGAAGGGTCTATGTCTATACTAATTGATGGTCATGCTGAGGGGGACGAGAGGTCTTTTGCATAGCTTCTTTCCCAATCCTGACAAGTTTTAAGGTACCATTGTCAAAGGGTGAACTTTTAAGACTTTCATTAATTAAGTTCTAGGATAAAAAGGTGGGAACAGGCCCCTTTTTCTGGGTGAAAGGATTCATAATAATCTTTTAAACAGTCTCCTACTCTAAGCCGTCGTTTTCCATCAATGGTCCCTTCAAGGGAAAACCATGGACACAATTCTTCTATGTATGAAAAGAATAACTTTACGACCTTTTTCTTAACATGCGTCCCCCATGTCTTGAGGGCCTCCTTGAGGCCTGACAGAAACAAATTATGTGAGGAAACTGCTTGTCCCATGGTGGGTCACTCACCGTGCGTCATCGCCACTCTCCTCCAGGATCTGTTTTTCGGTGGTGTCTGCCGAGGCGATCGCAAGCTCTGATTTTCCAAGTCTTCCCGGAGGACTGGGTTCTCCTTCAGTCAAAGGCCCCAGCCGGTGGGTGCCAGATGTCCCAGCCGGCAGGAAACATCAACGTGGGCGACAAATCTAGATGGGGAGTAATGAAGGGACAAGAGACACGAGAGATGACAGCAAAACAGGAGTTTTGATCAAGCTGGAAACTTTTATTGTTCACACAGGGGTATTTATATGCTGGGGATGGGAACACTCTCTTATCCGCAGTTCCTGGATGTCTTCACAAGGTGAGATAACCTCAAGATGTTTCAGGAAGACAGATGGCCACAGGATGTCTCAGGGAGACACATGGTAACAGGATGTCTCCCAGACAGGATGTCTCTCAGGGGGCTGTTTCTTGTAAGTGTCAGGCTATTCTATGAAGGAGAACTTCCTTCTACCCCTGATAGTCAGGGATTTAGTATTTCAAATGGAAATTTGGAAAATGAATCCAATGTGTATGCAAATATGTGCTACACAAAAATCTTCTCACTCTCATTCAGAACAATGCCTTTACATTACCTTCGCCCCAAGTAAGACAAAATTAGAGGAGAAGAGATAGAAAATCTTTGAATACATATATAAAATGGAAAATTCTCAGGAGTTCACAACCTTGGAGGTGGTATAGGAGATTCCAAAAGTAAGTTACAGGGTAAAAATTCCACAAACATGGAGCGCTGGTGTCCTAAAGACTTCATGAGAAACTGCCTCTGAGGTTGGGCACTTGAAATTGATGTTTTTGTCAGGAGCTTTAGCTTCCTTTGTAGTGAGACCATCAAAGCTGGGTCTGCATCTATGTGACCTGGAGGACATGTTTTCTTTTTTTCCAATGGACTTGAGGCAGCAGTGCTGAATTCTCTCTTTGTAAGTAAACTGTTGCCACTGGGGGCTAGGAGTCTCCCTGTGTGGACTGTGAAGCCATTTGGTCATCCTCAATTTTTCGTGGTGTTTCTTGCTGCTGCACTGGGAGTTTGGTATTGGCTTCACGAAATACAAGGAGTTCAACTGGGACACAGTGCTAGAGGGAGTTCTGTCACATGTGGTGGGTCAGGGTCTGCAGGATAATGCACCAACCAGGCTTCTATCCCACATTGCTTGCCCCTTGACCATAGGAACCTGATTCTTAACATTGCCCTGAAACCTCACAGTGTAACAAGATGCCTTTAGATACAAGGGTCTGCTGGCTGCACCATGTCAGTCACAAGCCATTTGGAAGCCAATGGCAGATCCACATGGCCCCACCATATATGTTTCATCACACACCTGCACAGCACACATCTGGGCCCACTACTCAGCAGGCTCCAACATTTTTTTCAAGAATGAAGTTGGAGGCACTCTGGGTTTTCATTCTTTCAGGAACCTTTAAATGGTGAGGAAGCTTATTCCAATGAAATCTCTGTAGAACTCTCACAGGCAAGGATTCCCAAACACTGGCCAAAAGGTCCCATGAAGCCACGCCCATTGTGATCTACAATGTGAGGTCCATGTGTGTTTTGACTCTCAACTATGGCTGCCAAGTCTTTCAGAATAAAATCATGTGATATCTTGGCTGAGATTCCCAGTGATCTCTAAAAAGCCAACCTGGGCTTAGATCTCAGTTTCCAAGGGCAACTCTCATGCGTGGTCTCCTAAAATCCCAACACAATTCATGGCCAAAACACTCCCACATGGCCCTCATCTTCTTCCATATAGACACTCATCATAACCTCTGGCTGGAGGTTTCCATGAGGGGCAAAGCCCAAAAGAGCGTCCAAATTTACCTCCCTTGCCCCTCATGTGCCTACATTCAGGGTGGCATGGACACCCTTCCTGTGAACCAGGAGTGATCAAATAGGCCTGCCATTAATACTGCTCTTCTTCTCCAAATTGAGACTGACTGACTGTCAGGTATAGATTCTTTATGTGAATTGGAGTCATGAGAATCCCCAAGCACCTATGAGCTCGACTCTTCAGGGATTTGAAGAACTCATTTGACCCAAAGGATCCCTATTCTCACTTGATGGAGGTCAGAAACCTAACAGAGGAAGGCAAGAGACTTCATAAACAATGACTGATATTTCTACCCTTTTGGTTTTGGATACACACATGGGAATTTTCTTTAGATCCATCAGGTGCTGAGAATCTAAGCCACAGCCTCACAAAGGGCCAGGAGGCTGAATCATACACATCCCTTTCCAAAGCAATTAAGCAAAGAGCCACAGGTGATGCCCATTTATTTCCATCTGAAAACTGTTTTCTTCAGGCTTCACAAAGGTGTGCCTGAGGCAAGGACTTTCCTAACATTCAGGGTAACAGAACAATAGGTAAGCAGAAGGCCCAAAGCAGGGATTCTCCACTGAGACTTTCCTGGTCACAATGATATCAGAGTTTTCTTAGATGCTCACCATTCCATTCAGCTATCCAGTAAATGGCCATGTCACAGAGCTTGGAGGTGGTACATATTTTGGACACGAAACCATTAGCCTATTCTGCATAGTGGCCAGAATTCGGGAAGAAAACAGGAACTTAGGATGATAGTAGGGGTTGCTCAACCATAAGGTAAGCTGCAATCCATTCATAAATTGGGTAGGATGAATGCTGGGAAGCTTGCTACTAGACAGGACATATCCATTGATGTATTCTCTTTTCTCATGTCTACAACCACAGACACAGTGGGATACACTGACATATAAACACTCGCTTTGTGAAAGGACTTTCTAGAAACAGTTCACTCCAAACCAAATAAACCGCCTTTCCTACCTATTCTCAGAACAAAAGACAAAACCACAAACTTACACCCACACCCACCAAAGCACTTCCTAACCCCAATAGGTTTGTGACTATTCAGAGTGTTCTCTGACTGGTGGACCATACTATGTTACCAAGAATTGGCCTGTCCTGTCTCACAACTGGTCTCCTTGTGCAAATCTGTGAAGTTGTCAGGAGCCAATGGTGAGCGACTCCCTGCTTTCTTAGGAAAGGCCCCTCTTCAGAGCTCTTCTGGCATTTGGCCATCGTCACATCAGTAGATACCAAAAAAGACTGTCTCTGTCCTTCGTTAAACCAAACAAGTGATTCCACTGGAACTGAGACTGGGACTGGCTCTGGGTGCATGGCTTCCTGGATCCCAAGTTCAGAGAGTTCCATCATCAAGTAAGTGAGTTGAAGTCACTTTCTTCAGGAAATGAATGAGGTCACTGCCATGGCAACTACTTTGTCCTAACAGTTGCTTCCAAAGGTCCCATGAGATGGAGGCTGCTCCTACTTCCTGGGACACTATCACAAGTTAGAATGGTATATCAACCATAGGCACCAGGGAACTTCTCTCTACACAGGCCTGCTTTGGTCCATCTTCTCTACATTAAGAAGAGAGAGGCTGATTCAGACACATCCTTTCATCCTGTCCAGGTTGTTTGACATGTAAGAGGACTTTTGCTCTCTTAGGTCCTTCATAGCTGCCTACAACTTCTGCAAGGATCATTTCTGCATGGACCTTTGAGGTTTTGAGCAGGTGGAAGATCCCCTACGTTTCTCTATTGAAAGACCAACTCTGCCCCTGCTCTTCTGTATAGTTAGATTGAGGGAACAGTGTATGGTTAGGGTTAACAACAGGTTCTATTTGGGTTAGAAATCATTTGTGCGATGAATAATGGTATTGGGGACCTGCGATATTTAAAAGGGGAAATATAAGTATGAAAACCGAAATGTACGTAAGTTTTGAAGCCCAGAAGAATATTGGGCCATTGAGTGGGATACTTAGCTTTGAATTATGTTCTGCACAGATGACTCTGATAAATCTATATACAATATCATAGGACCTTGTGCCTTGGATGATTGAATGTGGAAGACAACATCCAGTCAAAAAGTGAGAGTCGGTAGGATTAGGAAGATAGTCGGTAGGTTTAGAAAGAAGAGTGAGTAAAGGATTTGGAACAAAAGTTCTTTATCAATAGGGTTATGGTTAGAGAGTGAATGTAAATGTCAGCACATGTGAAGAGTCAGTCACATTGATGAACTCGGGAAAATATGTAGGAAAGCAAATATCAATAGAGACATTAAGAAATAAGACAAAGTATAAAGTGAGTGATAGGATTACATAATTTCAACAGGGTTGAGGTTGAATATATAATCTAAGGAAGAAACAAATATATAGTCACCAATAGGATTGACATTTGAGATCATTAAGCAAAAAGAACATGGATGTTTTTAGTAATCCATGCTCACTTTCCAATTAGGCTTTGGTACAATCATCAGTGTGATCTTTGCATTTTGTGTCCAGAATATTACTGTGATAAAATGTATATGTAGATCGGGTGACATGAGTATTTCTTCCACCATCTCTGGGAGCAATATTTTGAAGACGTATCAATTAGTATTGGGAGTACAAAGAGGTGTAACCTGTGTCTATGAATATAGAGATAATGCATAAATAGACCATACTGTGAATAAATAATATAACTACTTCAAACTTTAAATAATAGATTTAATTGATATCTGAAAATATATAAGAAAACTTATATTAATATACAATCATTCATTCCAACCAGTTATACATCTAATGGTAATATTAGGGTTATGATTTATCATGAAAACTGTGTGCGTTTTGCTTCAAAACTGATTATGGAAATCAAAAAATAATGTGTTTGGAAAGAAGTCTCATGAAAAGAACAGTCAAGAAACATGGATGTATACATGTGTTCTGAAGAAGGAAGTGATTGAAATAAAAAAAAATACCTATAAATTTGCGAACTTGGGGATGAAATACATATCCTATGATGTGCATACACTTAAGAAATAGTAAAGTACCAATGTTGAATAAAAATGAACGTCAAAATACACATAATATCCCATAGGAACATACTTGCATTGATGTTAAACTAAGTCAGTAAATGAAGAAATATTAGGATTTGTATGCCCCATTCACAGAAGTTAGTTTGCAGTACTAGAAAACAAATATGTATTTCAGGTGGATGAATAATTCTGAAAATACTCTTGTGAAAAGTTGATTATAAATCCACATACATAAATATGAATGAATTCAGGGAGTGTATAATAAGACACATATATTTCATATTTTGAAAAATCTGTATATATATATATATATATATATATATATATATATACACACACACACACACACACACACACACACACACACAAACACAGACACGCACAGACATTAAAATCAAGAAATATATATGCCAATTAAAATTCATCATGAAATATATATCTTCCACAGATCCAAAAATATTCATTTTACTATACATGGATTTATGTATAATGTTGGTAACTAGGGAGCTCACACATAGGTTGAATTTTCAGTTCCAAAAGAGTTTAGGAGGAGTGGTCTCTTCTCACAGTTTGTATCTGCCAAGTCGGCTACCTCACAAAAATGTACTTGTGATACCAGGGAATATTCTATATGTGCATATAAAAATACATGTGCTGAATAGGCTACAGAGAAAGGGAGAAAGGAATTCACATATTTGTTAATATTAAAAACACATGGAGAACTATTTCAACAAAAACTTGACTAGATTTATAACTCCTACCCTTTATAATGCAAAAGGCAAGTCCACCTAAAAACCATTCCTCCTCTGAACTGCTTGTATTTCTATTCTGTTGGGTTATTTTTCTACATCATATTAGGATTAGTAGTCAGAGTCTAGTAGGGTATGGGTAGTGTCAGGGATTCAATATTTGGAATGGAAAATTAGAAAATGAATCCAATGTGTACGCAAATATGTGCTACACAAAAATCTTTCCACTCTCATCCAGAACAATGCCTTGACATTACCTTCGCCCCAAGTAAGACACAATGAATGGAGAAGAATTAGAAATTCTGTGAATGCATATCTGGAATGGAATATGCTCAGGAGTTCATAACTTTGGAGATGGTAGAGGAGTTTCCAAAAAAAAGGAACAGGGTAAACACTCCAGAAACATGGAGCTCTGCAGGCCCAAAGACTTCTGGATAAACTGCCTCTGAGGTTGGACACTTGAAATATAAGTTGTTGTCAGGAGCTTTAGCTTCCTTTGTAGTGAGATCATCAAAGGTGGGTCTGCATCTACGTGACCTGGAGGACATGGTTTCTAATTTTCTAATGAACATGAGGCAGCAGTGCTGAATTCTCTCTTTGTAGGTAAACTGTCGCCACTGGGGGCAAAGTTTGTCCCTGTGTGGACTTTAAAGCCATTTGGTCATCTTCCACATTTCGTGGTCTTTCTTGGTGTTGCACTGTGAATTTGGTATTTGCTTCACAGAATACAAGTAGTTCAACTGGGACACAGTCCTGGAGGTAGTTCTGTCACATGTTTTGGGTCAGGGTATACAGGAGAATGCACCAACTAGACATCTTTTCCACATACCTTGCCCCATTGACAATAATAACCTGATTGTGAACATTGGCATAAACCTCTCCATATAACAAGATGCCTTTATATATAAGGGTATGCTGGCTGCACCACGTCAGCCCCAAGGATTTGGAACTCAAAGGCAGATCCACAAGGCCCTACAACAGAAGTTTTATCACACACCTTCACACCAAAACTCTGGTACCACAACTCAGCAGGCTCCAACATACTGGCATCTCTGTTCTACACCATTTTTTTGAACCCAGTCAATCAAGGCACTGTTTGGTACACTTATGATCAGCAACAGTACATACAAAGTTTTTCTGGGCCACCTGGTCATGGGAATTTCAAAAATTTAATGATATTTATCTAGCCATTTTGCAAGGATAAAGTTGGAGGCACTGTGTGTTTCAATTCTTTCAGGAATCATTAAATGGTGTGGAAGCTCATTTAAATGAAACTTCTGGAAAACTCTCACAGAAAAGTCTTCCCAAAGAGTGGCCAAAAGGTCACATGAATCCAGGCCCATTGAGGTCTACAATGTGAGGATCAAGTGTGTTTTGACTCTCAACTATGCCTGCCAAGTCTTTCTGAAGAAAATCATGTGTTATCCAGGCTGAGATTCCCAGTGCTCTGTGGAAAGCCACCCTGGACCTAGATCTCAGTTTCCAAGGGCGACTCTCATGCGTGGCATCCTAAAATTCCAACACATTTCATTGCAATACTTCTCTTTGGCCAGTTCCAGAACTCAGTCTCTAAGGGGAATCACACCAGAGTTCAAGCCAAGGTGGACCCAGTCAACTCTTCCAACCACCACACAAATGACCACAATTAAAACCAAAACACTCCCAAAAGGCCCTCATCTTCTCCATATACACACACTCATCATAACCTCTGGCTGATGTTTTCCATTAGGGTGCAGCCCAAGACTCTGTCCAAAATAAGCTCACTTACCCCTCATTTGCCTAAAGTCAGGTTGGCCTGGACACCCTTCCTGTGAACCAGGAGTGACCAAATAGACCTGCCATTAATACTGCTCTGCTTCTAAAATTTGAGGCCTACTGAATGTCAGGTATAGATTCTTTATGAGATTTGGAGTCATGAGAAAACCCAAGCATCTCTGCAGGTTTTTGAAGAACTCAATTGACCCAAATGATCCCTATTCTCACTTGATGGAGTCAGGAACCTCACAGAGGAAGGCGAGAGATTTCCTCCACAATGACTGCTCTTTTTGCCATTTTGGTATTGGATGCACACATGGAATCTTTCTTTAGATCCATCAGGTGCTGAGAATCTAAGCCAGAGGCTCACACAGGGCCAAGGGGCTGATTCAGACACCTCCTTTTCCAAAGCAATTAAGCCAAGAGCCACAGGTGATCCCCATTCATTTCCATTTGATAACTGTTTTCTTCAGTCTTCACAAAGGTGTGGCCTGAGGCAAAGTCCTTCCTGACATTCAGGGTATAGAACAATAGATAAGCAAATGGCCCAAAGCAGGGTTTCTCCACTGAGACTTTCCTGGCCACACTGATATCTGAATTTTCTGAGATGCTCGCCATGCCATTCCATTCAGCTATCCAGTACACGGCCATGTCACAGAGCTTGGAGGTGGTACATATCTTGGACACAAAACCATGAGCCTATTTTGGAAAGTGGCCTGAATTCAGGAAGAAAACAGGAACTTAGAAAGTTTGTAGGTGTTTCCCATTGGTAAGGCAAGCTGCAGTCCATTCATAAATTGGACAGGTTGAATGCTGGGAAGCTTTCTACTAAACAGGACACATCCATTGATGCATTCTCTTTTCTAATGTCTACAACCACGGACACAGTGGGATACACAGACATATAAACACTCGCCATGTCAAATGACTTATTAGAAACAGTCCACTCCAAACCAAATATATCATCTTTTTTACCTATTCTCAGAAGATGAGACAAAACCACAAAGTGACATCCACACACCCAGGCACGTCCTTCCCCCATGTAGGTCTATGACTATCCTGAGTGTCCTTTGACTTGTAGGCCATACAATGTTCCCCTAAAATGGCCTTTCCTGTCTCAGATATGGTCTCCTTGGCCAACTCTGTGAAGTTGTCGGGGGGCAGTGGTGAGCCAGTTCCTATCCTCTCAGGAAAGGACCCTCTTCAAAATTTTCTTGGAATTTGGCCACCTTCACATCTGTAGGAACCAGGAAAGATTGATTCTATCCTTGAAAAATCCAAACAAGTGAGGCCACTGGGACTGGGACTGGAACTGGTTCTGAGGGCCTGACTTCCTGGATCCCACATTCAGATTGTTCCATCACCAAGATAGTAAGTGAAGTCACTTTCTTCAGGAACTGAATGAGGTCACTGTCTTGGCCACCACTTTGTCCTAACAGTTGCATCCAAGGTTCTTATGAGATTGAGGCTGCACCTACTTCCTGTGACACATTCACAAAGTAGAATGGTATAGAAATCATAGGCACCCGGGAACAGCTCTCCACAGAGGCATGGTTTGGTCCGTCTTCTCAACATTAAGAGAGAGGCTGATTCAGACACATCCCTTCATCCTGACCAGGTTGTTTGCCATAGAAGATGACTTTTACTCTCTCAGGTCCTTCATAGCAGCCTACATCTTCTCCAGGGATCAATTCTGCATGGACATTTGAGGTTCTCAGCACGTGGAAGATCTCCTACTTTCATGTATTGTAAGACCAAATCTGTCCATGCTCTTCTGTAAAGTTACATTGAGGAAACAGTGTATGCTTAGTGTTAATAGCATGTTCAATTTTGGTTAGAAATCATTCTGCTGGATGAATAATGGTTTGGGAACCTGTGATATTTATAAGAATATAGACGTGAAATATAAGTATGAAAACAGAAATCTAGGTAAGATTTGAAGCCCAGAAGGGCATTTGGCCATAGATTTGGATACTAAGCTTGAATTATGTTCTGTACCGAGGTCTCAGATAAATTGATATACAAATGGCATAGGATACTGTACCTCGAATGATTAAATTTAGAAGAGATCATCCAGTCCAAAAGGGATAGTTCCTAGGATTAGGAAGATTGTCAATAGGATTAAGAAGAAGTGTGAGTCTAGGAGTTGGACCAAAAATTCTTTAGCAATAGGGTTTCAGTTAGAGAGTGAATGTAAATGTCAGCATATGTGAAGAGTCAGTCACAATAATGAACTGGGGAAAATATGTAGGAAAGCTGATATAAACAAAGACATTAGGAAATCAGGCAAAGTATAAAGTGAGTGATAGAATTAGACGTTTTTAACAGGGCTGAGTTTGAATATATAATCTTAGGAAGAAACAAATATGTAGTCACCAATAGGATTGACATTTGAGAGCATTAGGGAACCTGGACATGGATGTTTTTAGTAATCCTTGCTCACTTTAAATTTATGCTTTGGTTCAATCATAAGTGTGACCTTTGCATTTTGTGTCCAGAATATTACTGTGATAAAATGTATATGTAGATCAGGTGACATGAGTATCTCTTCCACCATTATGGGGAGCAATATATTGAAAACTTATAAATTAGAATTGGGGTTAAAATAGGTGTAACCTGTGTTGATGAATATAGAGATGATGCATGAATAGAC
The DNA here is from genome assembly GCF_048772815.1 of Callospermophilus lateralis. Lineage (NCBI taxonomy): Eukaryota > Metazoa > Chordata > Mammalia > Rodentia > Sciuridae > Callospermophilus > Callospermophilus lateralis. Next base: position 6,496,695 of record NC_135319.1, read on the forward strand.
CATATAGTGAATAAATTATATAACTGGTTCCAACTTTAAATAAAGCATTGAATTGATATCTGAAATTATATAGGAAATCTTATATTGATATAAATTCAATCATTCCAACCAGTTAAACATCTAATGGTAATATTAGGGTTACGGTTTATCATGAAGTGTGTGTGAGTTTTGCTTTAAAATGATTAAAGAATCGAAAATTGACTTTAATAGCTCTGCTTCTCCAATTTGAGGCCTACTGTCTGTGGAGTATAGATTCTTGATGTGAATTGGAGTCATGAGAAAACACAAGCACATATTGGCTACTGTCTATAGGGTTTTGAAGAACTCATTTGACGCCAAAAATCCCTATTCTCACTTGATGGAGGTGACAAAACTTACAGAGGAAGGTGAGAGACTTCATCCTCAATGACTGCTTTTTGGACCATTTCGGTTTTTTGTGCACACATGGGATCTTTCTATAGATCCATCAGGTGGTGAGAATCTAAGCCACAACCTCACACAGGGCCAAGAGGCTGATTCAGACACATTCTTTTCCAAAGCAATTAAGCAAAGAGCCACAGGTGATACCCAATCATTTCCATTTGAAAACAGTTTTCTTCAGGTTTCACAAAAGTGTCACCTGAGGCAAAGACCTTCCTGACATTCACAGCAAGAGAACAATAGGTAAGCAAAAGGCCCAAAGCAGGGTTTCTCCAATGAGACTTTCTTGATAAAAGTGATAACTGAGTTTTCAGAGATGCTCATATTCCCTTCAGCTATCCAGTACATGGCCATGTCATAGACCTTGTAGGTGATACCCATCTTGCACTCAAAACCATGAGCCTATTCTGGTGAGTGGCCAGAATTCAGGAAGAAAACAGAAAGTTAGGAAGATAGTAGGTGCTGCCCATCCATAAAGCAAGCTGCTGTCCATCCTTAAATTGGGCAGGATGAATGCTGGGAAGCTTTCTACTACACAGGACACATCCATTGATGCATTCTCTTTTCTAATTTCTACAACCACGGACACAGTGGGATACACAGACATAGAAACACTCGCCTTGTCAAAAAACTTACTAGAAGTAGTCCACTCAAAACCAGACAAACCACTTTTCCTACCAATTCTCAGAACATGTGACAAAGCCACAAACCCATACCCACACCCACAAAGCAACTCCTTCCCCCAAGAAGGTTTGTGACTATCTGGAGTGTCCTCTGACTGATGGGCCATACTATGTTCCCACGAAATGGCCTGTCCTGTCTCAGATCTGGTCTCCTTGTTCAACTCTGTGAAGTTGTCAGGAGCCAGCAATGAGAAACTACCTGCATTCTCAGAAATGGCCCCTTTTCAGAGCTTTGCTGTCATTTGGCCATCCTCACATCAGTAGGTACCAAGAAAGACTGACTCTATCCTGGGTAAATCCAAACAAGTGAGCCCACTGGGTCTGGGACTGGGATTGGATCAGGGTTCCAGGCTTCTTGTATCCCATGTTCAGAGAGTTCCATCACCAAGAAGTTTGGTAGTTCACTTCCTTCAGGAACTGAATTATGTCACTGCCTTGGCAACCACTTTATCCTACCAGTTGCTTAGAAGGGTCCCATGAGATAAAGGCTGCCTCTACTTTCTGTGACACTTTCACAAGTTAAAATGGTATATCAACCATAGGAACCTTGTAACAGCTCTATACACAGGCCTCGTTTGGTCCGTCTTATAGTGATATACAATCATACATTTAAATCAGTTACACATCTAATGGTAATATTAGGGTTATGGTTTATCATGAATAATGTGTGAGTTTTGCTTCAAAAGTGATTATGTAAATCAAAAATAATGTGTTTGGCAAGAAGTCTCATGAAAAGACCAGTCAAGGGACCTGGAGGAATACATGTGTTTTGAAGAAGGAATTGATTGAATGTGAAACAAATGCCTATAAACATGTGAAATTGTGGATGAAATATATATACCATGCTATATATATATATATATATATATATATATATATATATATATATATATATATATATATATTTATATATATATAGAATACATAGGTGAAATATATGTATGAAAACAGAAGACTAAAAAAGATTTGAAGCCCAGAAGGGCATTGGGCCCTTGACTGGATACTTAGCTTTGAATTACTTTCTGAAAATCTGTCTCAGATAAATCCATATACAATGGCATAGGACCTTGTACCTTGGATGATTGAATGTAGAAGAGAACATCCAGTCAAAAAGGGATAGTCGGTAGTGAAAGGTTAATAAAATAGGTACTTGTCACTTCCTGTTTTTCTGTATGCTTAAGAAAATACTATTTAAATCTTGAGAATTGTTTGCTAATCTTGTTTCCAAAATGTGCTGTCCCCAACTGCCAAACTGCAGAATGTACTCCCTCACCTGGTTGCATGCAAACTGCCCACTCGCCCTGACCCATCAATAAACTTCCCTCCCTGCCCTCTCCAAGGAAAATATATAAGCTCTGCTTAAGCTGTTCTCAGGGCTCTCTGCACTATTCAAGTGAGCTCTGAGCCCCAGCATGCTGGACCCTCAATTAATTCTTTGCTGTTGCATGATAAAGTCTCTTGGTTGTCCCTTCCTCCAATTCTCGCCCGACCTTACATATGGAAATTCCACCGAGATCCAGCAGCGGTGAATGAGAGACCCCAAGGGAACCCTCTCGGGTAAGTAGGCACCTCTCTCTGGTTTCAGGTTTCAGGTTAGGGCTTGGCAAAATGGCTGTCAGTGAAGAGTATGAGATCTCTCCGACGGTGGATGAAATTCGTGTTACAGAACAACAGGCCACGTCCCTGCAGAACGCAGCAGAGGACTTGAGAAATCGAGGAACAATAGTCTCCTCGACTCAGTGATATTTTGTTTCAGATTCGGTATTGACAGCCCATTGGGTTTTGCCGGATACTCAGTCCTGGTCTCAGTGTTGGACGTCCATTGTCTGACTTTATTTTCTTGTCTTGTCTGTGTCACGTGTCATTGCTTTCACTGTTTGTGTATCTTTCATTATGGGACAGAGCACTTCAATGCCTCTGTCCCTGACCCTTGATCACTCAACCAAAGTCCGCTTAACGCCTCAGAATCTTTCTCTTTCAGTAAAGCGCCGGATGTGGCAGACTCTCTGTACCTCAGAATGGCCCACCTTTGGAGTTGGATAGCCCCTAGATATTGTCTTTCACCGGGGGCCACATAGCCATCCGGATCAACTGCCATATATCGTAACTCTGCAGGACCTCTGAAAATCTCCTCCTCCATGGGTGAAGCATCTCCTTGCCCCTGCCCCCGCTTCGACTCCTTCCCCAACAATCTCTCAAACCCTCTGCTCCTCCTCCTCCTCCACCCTCTGTTCTCCCTGAGTAACCAGATATGATTCTACTGGACTCTCCTCACCCTCCTTATCCCCTGCCCTCGTCCCCCAAACCCCAACACCCTCTAAGTGATTGCCCTGCTGCTCACTCAGTCTCTCCTCCATTGGAGGAAGCATAGGGGGCCCACACCTTTCAGATAATTCCCCTGTGGTACACGCAGCCCCTCCTCCCCTGGAGGAAGCAGGCCCGGCTAAAGGAACTCACTGGCGGAGAATGATTAAAAACCCTGGAACTCTTGGGATCCTCCTCCTCCATCCCTATGGGCCAATGATTGATGATGGCCATGGGGCAAAAATGCAAGCCTATCAGAATTGGCCTTTCTCCTCTTCAGACCTATATAACTGGAAAAATAACAATCCCCACCTGGCTCACAGATCTGTTTGAGTCATTGATGTTTTCACACCAGCTTACTTTGGATGACTGCCAACAACTCCTAGGGATTCTCTTCATGACAGAGGAACAAAAGACTATCCTCCTGGAAGCTAGAAAAAATATCCACAGACCAGTGGGCGACCAACACGACTTTCCAACATAATCAAAACCGGCTATCCCTTGAACCGACCCAACTGTGGCCCCAAAACCTTTGAAGGTAGGGAGCATCTGTCCACTTATCACCGGGCTCTAACAGTGTGTCTCCGAGCAGCCACTAGGCGACCAACTAATTTGGCCAAGGTAAGAGAGATTATTCAAGGGTCTGATGAATCTCCCTCTATGTTTCTAGAGAAAATTATTGAGGCATGTATGAGATATACTCATTTTGATCATCAGGCAGAGGATCAAAAGGCATCTGTCATGATGGCCTTTACTGGGCAAGCTGCCCTGGATATTAAAAGAAAGTTACAACGCTTAGATTGATTACAAGATATGACTTTCAGAGATTTAGTCAGAGAAGCCGAGAAGGTATACTATAAGAGAGAAACTGAGGAAGAGAAGGGAGCAAATGGAGGATAAAAGAAACAAAAGGCAGACTAAGGTGTTGATGAAGGTCCTGGTCACAACAACAAATAGGCCAAAAATTAAGAAACAGGGAGACAGGAAGGGATACGTTGGCCCACACAAGAGGCCACCCCTGGCCTCAGATCAATGTGCCTACTCTAAATAAATAGGACACTGGGCCAAAGAGTGCCCTAGAAAGCAACAGCCACACCAGCCAGCCATTCTGACTCTGGAAGATGACTAAGTAAGTCGGGGCTCAGATCCCATCCCTGAGCTCAGGGTAACTTTTGAAGTGGACGGGACCCCAGTAAAATTTGAAGTCGTTTCAGGGGCAATATAATCAGCATTTAAGATGCCATTGGGCACTCTAATCAAATAAAAGGTCTCTAGTTCAAGGGAATAATGGCAGTAAATATTGGGCTTGGACAACTAAGAGGACCATTGACCTGGGGAAAGGAAAAATCCTTCACTCCTTCCTAGTAGTCCCAAAATGCCCTGCCCCATTGATGGGCAGAGATCTGCTCACCATGCTACGGGGCAAAATAATTTTTAACCCTGAAGGCCCCCCAAGTGGAATTTCTAAATCCTTCAGTAAAAACTCCAAGAGTCCCGGCTCTAACTATGTTAGTAGAAAATGTATATCAACTCACTCACCTTGGTTCAAAGAAACTGCATTCATTCCTGAAGGATCAATAACAGAGTTTTCCACTAACTGACTCACAGTGAAAGGAAATAACTGAATGGATAAAAAAAAGCCTGTTGGGTCCATCAATTGGTTAATGCTTACCCTTCCAAGCTTCCTGAAGAAAAGCACCTACGAGGAACAAAACAAGGACAATTCTGGGAAGTGGACTTTACTAAAATTAAGCCAGCAAGGTATAGACTTAAATATCTCCTAGTCCTTGTAGATACATTTTCAAGATGGATTGAAGCCTTCCTTCCCCCCCCAAAAAAAAAGAAAAGAAAAGGAACAGCTCAAATTTTGGTCAAGAAGATCCTAGAAGATATTTTTCCAAGATACGGCCTGCCTAAGATAATAGGGACTGATAATGGACTGGTGTTCGTGGCCCAGGTAAGTCAGGGGTTAGCCAGGACCCTGGGGATTAATTGGAAGTTACATTGTGTTATATATCCCATAGTTCAGGACAGGAAGAAAGAATGAATTAGATTGATTTATCAACCCTGGCAGGTCCAATAATAATCCTCACATTATTGCTAACTATAAAACCCTGTTCTACCTTAATGAAATTAAGCTTAGAGACTGGCATTAAAGATTGGACTATGCTCCTGCCTTATGCACTGTTTCATGTAAGAAATACTCACTCTGTTTTTTTGTGTAACCTCATCCCCTATGTAATTCGCTATGGAGCCCATCCTCCAGTAAGGGAACTATCCCGAACTCTAAGAACTAACGATCCCTTCCAAACCCCCTTGCTTGACAGACTTAAAGCTCTTGAAAGAACTCAGCGATAGCTGTGAAAACTGCTGGCCACTGCCTACCAACCCGGGGACGAGGGGACTCAATATCAATATCAAATAAGAGACTTCGTCTACATAAGATGACATCAGGTGTCATCCCAGGAACCCCGCTGGAAAGGACCATTCCAGGAGCTACTTATAACACCTAGAGTGGTAAAGGTAGATGGAATTACTTCCTGGATCCATGCTTCTCATCTGAAGCCTGCGCCTTGTCCAGACTCTGGCTGGAACCTGGAAAAGACTGGTAACACTTTCAAATTGTGCATTCACCATGTGGATAAGGCTATAGACTCTCCCCTTGACCACCAGTACTCCAAACCCTCATTAGTTCGTTCAGCAGCTTTGGCTGATCACAAATACTACTGGACAAGAAGTATGGTCTATCTGGCATACAGCCCCCTTAGGGACCTGGTGGCCATCTCTCCACCCAGACATTTGTCAGCTGGCTATAGGACTTTCCTATTGGGAGATCCCTGATGAAGAGGATCCCACTAAAATTCCATTAAATCCCATCTGTACCATATATAATGGAAACAAATATTATGGATTTAGGTACAGGCGAGCCAGATGCTGGTTGGCTAGCCTAGATTACTATGTTTGCCCGGGGGACTATCAAAGCCACAAACAGCCATGGCTGTGTGGGGGAAAGCCGACTTCTTCTGTAAGTCATGGGGATTTTAGCAAACAGGGGCTGCCTGATGGAACCCAAACTCCTCATCAAATTCAGTAAACAGCATTGGCCATATTACTAATTACATAACAAAAACCGATGGCCCTCAGAGGGGTCTCTAGATGCTCAAATTCTGCTTGACTTTTTAACTTCGGCAAGTGCTCAAAAGGGTGAAAGGAGATTCCCCTATGTAGAGGCCTTTACGCTCCTTTGCTCACATCCTGAACTATGCTTCTCCAATAGATCCTCACCCTCAGCCTTTTGCTCCAGACTCTCTGCTGTCACTCCCACCTCAGCAACCTGATTTCTCCCCTCCAGTTACTAGATCAAAAACCCAAGCCTCCTCCAGTTCTCAGACCATTGCAACCTTTCTGAGGTAGCAGGTACTGATGTACCCCTCCACCCACTCACTCCTCTCTTCTCCTGTAAGTGCCCACACTGCGTCCCACCAGGTCCTCTTACCAGCTAACCCAAAGCTCTAACCAGCTGAGGAGAGCCCTCAGACCCCTATCCAAGATGTAATGAAAATGGCCTTTAAAGTTGCTTTGTTATCACTGAAAACAGGTAACTAAGAATTTAAAGTCCCTCACAGGCTTTTTGGGATACTCAACTCCCGTCTTCCCCTCTGCTCTACCTGTTCTACTGCTCAAGTTTTTGTTGCTAGGAAAATCCCAAACCCCTTTACCATTATTCTTTACATTTCTCCTTCCTCATTCTCAGATCCTTGGAGCTGCTCTAAGCCCCTCCTTCCCCATCTTTCCCCTCTGTCCCAGGACCACACAAGTCTTAACTGACCTTATCCAGAAGTCTTTACCATGGATGACTTTAGGACTTTCAGCAAAAGATTCCCTATAAAAGAGTTCAGCGTAGATAAACTTCCTCTTTTCCTGTTGCCCTGTTCTACTTGGCCACTGGCTAAAACAATCAGCACTCCTAAGCTAGACACCCCCCCCCCTTACTAGTTTTTCAGAAAATATATGAACAAGGCCTCTGACCTTGACCTGGGGCTTCACAGAGATGGCTACAATTCTAAAATAAAGAAGTTACCAACTGGACTTCATGGTAACAGCTGGCAGGGGGAAAAAAGAAAGGGAAGAAAAAGCTCTCCCCCTCCAAGGTGTCCTTGAAAAGTTAACTTGCCCAGAACAGAGGAAGAAAAAACAGAAACAAAAACGGCTTTTTGTGAACTTCTGCAGACTGTGAACTTCTGAGCCCCTTCCCTTACATGTTGTGTACAAAATTCTGAATCTACCTAATCTTGGGGTTCAGGGGATTAATTGATTACAACAGAATCAATTCCCTCTGAATCTGGTTGCAACGAAATAGGACTGTTTCCCTAGCATCGGTGCTATCTTAGGTGCCTTGCCTTGTCCGTCCCTACAACAGTATAATTCTATATACTTAAACATTTTTTTGATTTCATGAAATGGTCATCACCTGTGATTAATTGTGTAATGGTGCAGATGTGTCCCAGAGTGCTCTATCATGATGCAGGTTCATTTGAAGATGAAACATGGGGGGCATTCAACCCGGTTCTGCTTGGAACATATATCCCTCACTTTAGCCATCCTATTAGGAATAGGAGTTGCTGCAGGGGTGGTCACAGGAACCACTGCCCTGGTCCATGGGACACAACAAATGACCCACTTAGAAGCAGCAATAGACCAAAATTTAAAGATATTAGAAACCTCCATCACAGCTTTTCAGGAATCTTTAACCTGTCTCTCTGAAGTTGTTTTACAGAACAGTTGAGGGTTGGACCTCTTCTTCATGAGAAAAGGGGGCCTTTGTGCTGCATTGAGGGAAGAATGTTGTTTTTGTGTCGACCATACTGGAGTTCTAAAAAAATCTATGAGTAAAATAAAGAGACACCTTGAAGAGCATCAAGGAGAGAGAGAGGCCAAAAAAGGGTGTTTTGAGTCTTGGTTCACACAGTCCCCCTGGTTAACTACGCATTTATTAACCCTGGCAGGTCCAATAATAATCCTCACATTATTGCTAACTATAAAACCCTGTTTGCTCAACCATGTAATTTCTTTTCTACAAGCTCAAATTGGACAAGTTAAACTTATGGTAATTCCCCACTAGCAGACATAGAATGTGACACACCCCAATGATCACTTTTATGATTAAAAGTAGCCAGAAAAAGAAGTGGGGAATGAAAGGTTAATAAAATGGTACTTGTCACTTCCTCTTTTTCTGTATTCTTAACAAAACAGTTCTTGAGAACTGTTTTCTAAACTTGTTCCCAGAATATTCTGTTCCCAACTGCCAAACTGCAGAATGTATACCCTCACCCAGTTGAACGCAAACCACCCACTAGACCTGACCCATCAGTAAACTTCCCTCCCTGCTCTCTCCAAGGAAAGTATATAAGCTCTGCTTAAGCTGTTCTCAGGGCTCCTGCTCTATTCAAGAGAGCTCTGAGCCCCAGCATGCTGAACCCCCATTAAACCATTTGCTGTTGCATGAGACAGTGTCTTGGTGGTCTCTTCCTTCGACTCTTGCCCAAAATTTACTTGGATGATTGAATGTAGAAGAGAACATAGAGTCAAAAGGGATTGTCAGTAAGATTAGGAAGATAGTCAGTATGTTTAGGAAGAAGAGTGAGTATCAGATCTGGAACAAAAGTTCTTTAGCAATAGGTTTTCCATAAGAGAGTGAATGTAAATGAGAGCACATGTGAACAGTCACAATGATGAACTGGGGAAAATATGTAGGAAAGCAGATATCAATAGAGACATTATGAAATCAGGCTAAGTATAAAGTGAGTGATAGGATTAGAGATTTTCAACAGGATTGAGTTTGGATATATAATCTTAGGAAGAAACAAATATGTAGTCATTAATACGATTTACATTTGAGAGCATTAGGCAACCTGGACATGGATGTTTTTGGTAATCCATGCTCACTTTCCATTTAGGCTTTGGTACAATCATAAGTGTGACCTATGCATTTTGGGTCCCGAATATTACTGTGATCAAATATATATGTATCTCAGGTAACTTGAGTATTTCTTGCACCATTTCTGGGAGCACTATTTTGAAATGTATAAATTAGTATTAGGGGTACAAACAGGTGTGCCCTGAGTCATAGAATATATTTATAATGCATGAATAGACCATAATGTGAATAAATAATATAACTGGTTCCACATCAAATAATGGATTGAATTGATATCCTAAAATATATAAGAAATCTTATATTGATATACAGTCATTCATTCCAACGAGTTATATATCAAATGGTAATATTAGGGTTAGGTTTATCATGAAGGGTGTGTGAGTTTTGCTTTAATGTTATTATGAAAATCGAAAATAATGTGTTTGGAAAGAAGTCTCATGAAAAGACTAGTCAAGAAATATGGAGGAATACATGTGTTTCGAAGTAGGAAGTGATTGAAAGTGAAACAAATGCCTATTAATTTGCTAACTTGTGGATAAAATATATATCCTATGATGTCCATAAACTGAAGAAATAGTAATGTTGAAGTGTTGAATAAAATTGAACATCAAAATACATATCATGTCCCATTGTAATATACTTGAATTGATGTTAAACAGGGTCAGTCACTGTAGAAATGTTAGGATATGTATGCATCATTCAAAGAAGTTAGTTTTCAGAACTAGGAAGCAAATATGTATTTCAGGTGGATGAATATTACTAAGAATAATCTTTTGAAAAGTTGATTACAAATCCACATACATGAATATGAAATAATTTAGGGAGTGTATAATAAGACACATGTTTCATATATTGAAAAATCTGGAGAGTGTATATATACAAAACACACACACAGACATTAAAAATAGCAATATATATGCAAATCAAAATTCATTGTGAAATATATATAATCCACAGATCCAAATATTCATTTTACTGAACATGGATTTATGTATAATGTTGTTCAACTAGGAAGGTCACCCACAGTTTGAATTTTCAGTTCCAACAGGATTTAGAAGGAGTGATCTTTTCTCACAATTTGTATCTGCCAAGTCAGCAACCTCTCAAGTATTTACATGTGATGCCAGGTAGGATTCTATATGTGCATATAAAAACACATGTGCTGAATAGGCTACAGGGAAAGGAGACAGTAATTCACATATTTATTAACTTTAAAAACACATGGAGAACTATTTCAGTCAAAAATTGACTAGATTTTTAACTCCTACCCTATATAATGCAAAAGTCAAGTCCAACTATACAACAAGACTCCACTGAGCTGCTTGTATTTCTATTCTGTTTGGGTTATTATTCTCCATCATTTTAGTATTAGTACTCAGAATCTAGTATGGTATGGGATAGTGTCCAAAATAAGCTCCCTTGCCCCTCATTTTTTTAAAGTCTTGGTGGCCTGGGCACACTGCATGTGAACCAGGAGTGATAAATTGAAGTTACTACTGCTCTGCTTCTCCAATTTTAGGCCTACTGATAGACAGGTATAGATTATTTATGTGATTTGGAGTCATGAGAAAATCCAAGCACTTCTGCTGGGCTTTGAAGATTTCATTTGACTCAAAGGATCCCTATTCTCAGTTGATGTAGGTCCGGAACCTAACAAAGGAAGGCAAGAGACTTCATACACCATAACTGATCTTTTTGCCATTTTGGTTTGGATGCAAACATGGAATCTTTTTTTAGATCCTTCTGGTGCTGAGAATCTAAGCCACAACCTCACGAATGGCCAAGAGGCTGATTCAGACCCATCCCTTTCCAAAGCAATTAAGCAAAGAGCCACAGGTGATGCTCGTTCATTTCCATTTGAATACCAGTTTCTTCAGGATTCACAAAGGGTTGGCCTGAGGCAAAGACCTTCCTGACATTCAGGGCAACAGAAACATAGGTAAGCAAATGGCCCAAAGCAGGGTTTCTCCACTGGGACTTTCCTGTTATATCAACCATAAGCAACTGGGAACAGCTCTCCAAACAGCCTGGTTTGGTCCTTCTTCTCTATTTTATGAAGAGAGAGGCTGATTCCGACACATCCCTTTATCCTGACCAGGTTGTTTGCAATAAAAGATGACATTTGCTCTCTCAGTTCCTTCATAGCTGCCTACAACTTCTCCAGGGATCATTTTTGCATGAACCTTTGACTTTCTTGGCAGTTCTAAGATCCCCTACATTCCTGTGTTGTAAGATCTACTCTTTCCCTGCTCTTCTGTAAAGTTAGATTGAGGGAACAGTGTATAGTTAGGGTTAATAAGTGGTTTGAGGTGGATTAGGAATCATTCTTCTGGATGAATAATGGTATTGGGAACCTGCGATATTTACAACAATATATAGGTGAAATACAAGTATGAAAACAGAAATCTAGGTAAGATTTGAAGGCTAGAAGGGCATTGGGCCATTGATGGTGATACTTAGCTATGATTTATTTTCTGCACAGATGTCTCAGATACATCGATATACAGTGGCAAATGTCCGTGTACCTTGGATGATTGAATGTTGAAGAGAACATCCTGTCAAAAAGGGATAATTGGTAGGATTAGGAAGATAGTTGGTAGGTTTAGAAAGAAGAATGAGTATAGGATTTGGACCAAAAGATCTTTAGCAATAAGGTTTCGGGTATAGAGTGAATGTAAATGTCAGCACTTGTGGAGAGTCTGTCATAGTGATTAACTGGGGAAAATATGTAGGAATACAGATATCAATAGAATCATTAGGAAATCAGGCAAAGTATAAGGTGAGTGATAGGATTAAACATTTTCAACAAGCTTGAGGTTGAATATATAATCTTAGGAAGAAACAAATATGTAGTCACCAATAGGATGGTCATTGAGAGCATTAGGCAACATGGACGTGGATGTTTTCCATAATCCATCCTCACTTTCCATTTAGGCTTTGGTACAAACATAAGTTTGACTTTTCTTTCTGTGTGAAGAATATTTCTGTGATAAAATGTCTATGTAGATGAGGTGACATAAGTATTTCTTCCACCATTTTGGGGAGCAATATTTTGAAGATGTATAAATTAGTATTGGAGATACAAATAGGTGTACCAAGTGTCTATGATTATAGAGATAATGCATGAATAGACCATACTGTGAATAAATAATATAACTGGTCCCAACTTTAAATAATGCATTGAATTGGTATCTGAAAATATACAGAAAATATTATATTGATATACAATCCTTCATTCCAACCAGTTATACATCTAATGGTAATAGTAGCGTTATGGTTTTTCATGAAGAATGTGTGAGTTTTGCTTCAAAGGTGATTATGGAAATCGAAAATAATGTGTTTGGAAAGAAGTGTCTTGAAAAACCAGTCAAGAAACTTGGAGGAATACATGTGTTTTGAAGCAGGAAGTGATTGAAAGTGAAACAAATGCCTATAAATTTGTGAACTTGTGGATGAAATATATATCCTATGATGTGCATAAACTGAAGAAATAGTAATGTACCACTGTTGCATAAAAATGAACGTCAAAATACACATCATGTCCTGTCCCATAGGAATCTAATTGCATTGATGTTAATATGGGTCAGTTACTGTAGAAATATTAGGATTTCTATGCACCATTCACTGAAGTTAGTTTTCAGTACTAGAAGCAATTATGTATTTCAGGTGGATGAATATTTCTGAGAATAATTTTGTGAAAATTTGACTTTAAACCAACATACATTAACATGAATGAATTTAGGGAGTGTATAATAAGACATATATATATATATATATATATATATTACATTTTGAAAAATCTGGAGAGTATATATATATACTCTCTCTCTCTCTCTCTCTCTCTCTCTCTCTCTATATATATATATATATATATATATATATATATATATATATATAACACAAAACAAACACATGGACATTAAAACATAGCAATATATATGACAATAGAAATTAATCATGAAATATATATCATCCACAGATCCAAAATGATTTATTTTACTGAACTTGGATTTATGTATAATGTTGTTCAACTAGGAAGCTCACACATAGATTGTATATTCTGTTCCAGCAGTGTTTAGGAGGAGTTATCACTTTTCACAATTTGTATCTGCCAAGTCAGCCACCTCACAAGACTGTACGTAAAATACCAGGTAGGATTCTATGTGGCATATAAAAATATATGTGCTGAATAGGCTACAGAGAAAGGGAGACAGGAATTCACATATTTGTTAACTTTAAAAACACATGGAGAACTATTTCAATTAAAAATTGACTAGATTTATAACACCAAACCTTTATCATGCAAAAGGTAAGTCCAACTATAAACAATGCCTCCTCTGAACTGCTTGTATTTCTGTTATGTTTGGGTTATTTTTCTCCATCATATTAGGATTAGTAGTCAGAGTCTAGTAGGGTATGGTTTAGTGTCAGGTTTTTAGTATTTTAAATGAAAAATTAGATAATGAATCCAATGTGTATGCAAATGTGTACTACAAAAAATTCTTCCCACTCTCATGCAGCACAATGCCTTGACATTACCGTCGCCGCAATAAAGACACAATTAGAGGAGAAGAGTTAGAAAATCTGTGAGTACATATCTGGAATTGAAAATACTTACAAGTCTACAACCTTGGTGGTGGTAGAGGATTTCCAAAAGTAAGGGACATGTTTGATAGACCCATCCTGATCTTTTATTAAAATTGGGAGCCATCTTGCAACAAAGCCATGAAAAGAAAATTTTGGCTTTACTATAAATTACTGCAAATTCTGAACCTGCTTGGAATGCCTGTCCGCACCTTGAACTCACCCAAGCCTGGCTCTCTGACCAGATAGTAGCCCTCTCTGAAACTTTAGTGACAGCTCATAAATATTTTCCTTCCCTGGCCAGACAACAACCCTCTCTGAGGGTCTAATGGTTTTCATAATTTCTGATGTTGGGGCAAGCAAAAAAAAAATTATATTCATTTGGTGATGCTTGTCAAAGTTCTGTTATCTGTAACCCCCCTTTTGTATATCTTTCTGGGCTATATTGCTGGGCTGTAGGAACAGTGGGGTTGCTGTCTTGTTCCGCTGTTTTGAGATGGAGAGGCAGCCTGGCCAGTTGAAATAATAAGCTTGCCTTAATTTGATTTTAATTGGAGTCAGTGGTCTTTTCTTACATCCTGGTCTAACGTTTTGGAGTTCCCCAGGGAGATGACCCTGCCCCAACAGATCACAAGACCCGACTGCTGGGAATTCTGAAGCTGGTCTTCCCTCCAGGGCTCCAGGCTGGAGAGCCACTCTAGGTGGTGCTCAACTTGAGATGCTCCAAGGCCTTGGATTTAGCCTTTGCTCTGGGGAGCACTGCAGTGAACCACCGCACTAAAACTATTAGCAAGCACCTGGTGGAGGAGGCCTCCATAGGTAAGTGGCGCCTTTATAACATCTGATATTCGGTTAAGGGATATCTCTTCTGATGACAGAGAGGTGGCCTGAAAAGCTCACATATACTCCTGCCCGGGACAGTAACGAGAATTGTTCTGTCCACTGTTCTGTTCTGTAGGGAATTCCTCTGGAAGGGTAGTGAGGTGCCGACGGGCACGCACGCGCTCCTACCCTGGAGCTTTAGCAAGACGTTGCATTGCTCTTCTGTTTTTCTGTTTTGGCGCCGGGTTTCTTTGTTTGTGTGTTTTGTTCTGTGTTCTGTATGTTTTTCCTTTGTTTGTTTTTGTGCGTTTTGTTGTGTGATTTCTCTGGTAAAAACTTAAGGATATTGGACGTGAAAATGGATAATAAAGCAAGTAAGCCTGACCCCATTTTGGACTGTGTTTTAAGGAAATGAGATGAACTTTACCCGCCTTTGTTAAGAAGGATGAGAGAAGCCAGTAGCTGGCTGCCTGGAGCACACCCACTGCAGAGGGCAATGCCTGCTGTGGACCTAAGAACTGAGTATCTCCCAGGTTAACAAGTGAAACTTTTTTAAAACCCCTTGTCCCTCTAGATCAAGAGAGTCACAACCATTGGGCAGAGTCCCCTGTGTTTCTCCTTTGTTAGCAAATCAATAAATCTCCCTTTTTCTTTTTCTCAAAACCCTGTCCTCATAATTAAATTGGCATTAATTGGCTTCAAGTTCAGGAACCAAACTTTAAGTTACAAATTTTGATAATCCGCCCCCCCTGCCCAGGAATGTTTTGAGAGCTGATTACTGAAATGTTAGGAGATGGAGCATGCTTGGCATGGAACCAAACCAGAAGAGCTAATCCTGTAAGTAAAAGGAGGGACTGAGGGACTCCCAGCAGCTGCTGAAGCCCTGTTGCTTCAGGGAATTTCCTCCTTCCTTCCCTGCACTGTAAGGATTATGCCACCTCTGTCTTCTTAAAAAAGAGAAAAAGAAAAAGGGGACACTAAATGCAGTAAAGTCACCATGGAGACCCTAGATTTTACATTTCAGGTTGCCCCTCTGTGAAAACATCTGGTCCCCTTGTGGGGACATCTATGGTGCCACTGGTGTAGGAGATTGTTCTCTTATCTGCTCTGTTTTAAAGGTTTCTGTCTGTCACCATAGTCTGGAGCTCCTTTCTGTCTGTCTTGTGTCTTTGTTTCTGGCCCTTTAAGACATGTGCAATAATGTGTTGATATTATAAATTGTTTCTTGGGAAAGATCTTAGCTGAATATGTGTCTAAACGATGATGTTTTATTGTAACAATCTGGTATCTGAATGGTTTTTTGAAGCATTGAACAATCTTGCAGTTAATAGTCTGGTTTAGGTAATTGTTTAGTTTATGATTTCAGATAATTCATGCTAGATAATTTAATACTTAGGATAGAAAACTAAAGAACTCTACTTTAAGTTGGCAAGTAACTTCCCAATCATTCAGTCTTTTTTTTCACCAATTTTGAATTGGGTAGCCTGGGAAAATGTCACTTTGTGAACCAGTGCATTAATTTGGACAAGGCTGTTAAATCATAGTATGTTATCTGTTGACCAAACCAGATGTAAAGATATAAAATTTTGTGAATTGTATCTTAAATTTCTATCATAATTTTCAACATCTAAACCTGAAAATTATGGTTAAAATGCCTTAGGCCTGAGGTGTCTGCTCAGAAAAGCAGTTTTCCAGCTCCTTCCAGACCTCAGCCAAGACTTATGTTGAAATGCAAATGAAAGAAGCCTGCAAGCACAGTAGGCCACTGATCTGAGGCCTAAGTGGGAAAAAAAAAAGGTAAATGGTATGGTATCTACTAATTAATAGCCAGTAATTTTTTCTAGGACTCTTATTTTTTTCCGTATTCTTTTTTTTTTTTTTTTTGAGCTCATGATTTTGATCCTACAGACCTAGGTTAATGTTTTTCTTATCAGTTCTATCTTTGACCAACTGTGGTGTTTTTGAAACATTCCAATGAAGATTTCACCTGCGAAAAGCTACAAGACCTTTACTATTATTATGTGTGCACACTTTTGTTATGTGTTGTATGTCTATATATATATATATATATATATATATATGTCCTTATATCATATATAAGATACACAACATATATAAGGAGCGCTCATAACAAATGTGCTAATAAAAACAAATTTAAAAAAGTGGATCCAAAGATCTTTAATTCATGTGATTTAAATGTTTCAATTTAAATTGGATAAACAGATAAAAATAAATGTGTTTAAATTTAAGCTTACAAGTTTTTCTAGGTGTTCAAAAATCTAATAAAATATTAATGTCTACAAAAGGTCTTATATGCCTTTGTTCTAGGACATTTCCTTCAACAAAAAAATGGTTTACACTGTTCAATACATTTGTCTAATATTTTGATAAATAAGTAAAGTAAATTTGGTATGGGATTGCTCATTCATGAGTACTTTTGTTTGATATCTGATTGATTTACTAAGGTCTGTATAAGTTTGTACTATAGTCTGTATAAGATTGTAAAAATCATCATGTGTTGAAGAGACAAAAATTTTTTAAAACATAAGTTTACTCATTACATTGTGTTTATTAAGGTTTATTTTTTCTAGAACAAGCAACCATAAAAATTAAACAACTGATTAAATAAGAACTGTTATTTTAGAGCACTGTACTGCCATTTCTTTAAAAGCTAAAATTGGTCAATGTAGAAACATCAATGTAATTGTGATTCTATTAATGTGCTCATATCTTTCAGGTATACAAGTCTGTAAGGTAGAAACTTTAAAAGACCATTATATCAAGCTGGTGTTCTGATGTTGTATGGTAAAAAAATATATTGGGAATTTATTTACCTGTCATCAATAAGATATGAAGTTTTATGTTACTTTTTACATTGGGGAACAATTTAAATGTATTTTTAAGATTATGAGAGGCTAATCTATATAAAGGTTGAAAACTTTCAGCTTTCTTTAATTCATGATATAAATGTGATATCATATTGTGTTAGCTAATCTTTATGTGACCTCAAACAATTTATGTAAACTTTGTAAAATGATATTTAAAAAAAACAAAGATCAGCTTTAGAACTAAAACACTTAAGATTCATAAAGAGCCCTGCCTTCCCTGAGATAAGGCTCTGTGTCCCATCTTACTACATGTGAGAATGACTAGGAAAGCAGTAGGTCAGATTTTATATCATTTAAAGTTTTTTTAAAAAGTTTTTTTTTCTGTCTAGATTACTAGATCTCAAACAGGGGATATAATGTATAACTGAGGCAAAAAATTCAGGGTAGCTATTATGCAAACTAAGTATTTTTACTCTTGTTAAAAATTTTTATTTTGTAATTTCCTTATAAGTGATCTAAAGATTCCCTGTTGGTGTTTTACAGAAGTGTTGCTTTAAGAACACAACATAGGTTAATTTAAGATAATAAGTCGTCACCAACAAGACAGACAGAATAATACACATCCCAATTAATTGAAAGATAAATAATTATAAAGTTATAGACACTAAAGCCCAGTACTCATAATATAAGGCTGTTAAAATTTATTTCCTGGATATTTAAGATTAGGATTTAAAATTAATGTTAAATGAAAAGTGCCAAAAAAATCAATATTTGGCTCTTGCCCTCTGAGTCTGTCTGAATCCAGGGAACAAGGGACTTCTCTAAAGAGCTTTGCAACTCTGGGCCACATAACCTCCCCATCAGGGAGATTGATAAGACCACTGGAGAACAGAAAGCCAATCAGTGCATTTGCTAAGAAGAGGAGAGTCATCAGAGAAAGGAGACATCCCTGATGCTTCCGAGGGAAGCCACATGGTTAAGCAAGTCCTGGACCCACCTAGCGCAAATGGCACTCGCAGAACTGAGAAGCTGCTCTGAAGTTTCCCCAGGAATGACTCCCATAGAAGCTCAGCTGACTCTTAACAATAGATAGAAACAAAAGTCAGTTTGACTGCTTCATCTTAAACACTTAGCAAAGACAGTTAAAACCAAAATACAGCCATTCCTGGGTATTTTAAATAATAATAATAATAATAATAATAATAATAATAATAATATTTTAAGGTATACACTTTATGTTAGCCTCCCAATATAAGTAAGAGTGGAGGCTACAAAGAAGGATTCTCAGACAGGAATGCCTGATAAGTATAAAAAGAGACTATGAAGAGGAGCTGCCAGAGGCAGAAATTTTTAGTTTAAGGCCTACAGATATTCCTAACCTACACAAGTAGGCTTGGTGTTTGCTAGTATGATTATCTAGCCCTGAATAACAGAATTAATGATTTATCTATTACACAGAGAGGTCATACTAGTAAAAGAATTTTGCAAGATTAGATGACATTAAATTATTAAACTGTATCTTATGGGGATGTACAACTGTAACACTAAAAGTAAAGAGTTAAGTTCAGAGTACTGATAACTGGGGATACTAAAGACTGGTGAGGGAACTTCTATACAGTGACACGTTCCACCTGCTGCAACATTTATTCAGTACTCATGGTTTTTGTTTCTCTCACAGAGAAACAAAAACTTTCAGGGCAACAGAACAATAAGCAAACAAAGGACCAAAGCAGGTTTTCTCCACTGAGACTTTCATGGTCACACTGATATCTGAGTTTTCTGAAATGCTCTCCATTGCCTTCAGATATCCAGTACATGGCCATGTCACAGAGATTGGAGGTGGTACATATCTTGGACACAAAACCATGAGCCTATTTTAGAGAGTGGCCAAAATTCAGGAAGAAAACAGGAACTTAGGAAGATAGCAGGTTTTGCCTATCGATAAGGAAAGATGCAGTCCATTCATTAATTGGGCAGGATGAATGCTGGGAAGCTTTCTACTAGACACGACACATCCATTGATGCATTCTCTTTTTTAATGTCTACAACCACGGACACAGTGAGATACGCAGACATAGAAACACTCGCCTTGTCAATTGACTTACTAAAAACAGTTCACTCCAAACCAAACCAACCGCCTTTCCTACCTATTGTCAGAACATGAGACAAAACCACAAACCCACACCCACACCCATAATTAACCTCATTGCCTCAAGTAGGTCTGTGACTCTCCGGAGTGTCCACTGAATGGTGGGCCATACTATGTTCACCGGAAATTTCCTGTCCAATATCAGATCTGGTCTTCTTGGCCAACTCTGTGAACTTGTCAGAAGCCAGCATTGAGCCACTACCTGCTTTCTCATTAAAGGCCCCTCTTCAGAGCTTTCCTGGCATTTGGCCATCCTCACATCAGTAGGTACCAGGAAAGACTGACTTTGTTCTTGGTAAATCCATACAAGTGAGATCACTGAGACTGGGACTGGGACTGGCTCTGGGTGCCTGGCTTCAGGGATCCCAAGTCCAGAGAGTTCCATCACCAAGCATGTGAGGTGAGGTCACTTACGTCCTGAACTGAATGAGGTCACTGCCTGGAAACCACTTTGTTCTAACAGTTGCTTCCAAGGGTCCCATTAGATGGAGGCTGCCCCTACTTCCTGTGACACTTTCAAAAATTAGAAAGGTATATCAACCATAGGCACCCGGGAACAGCTCTCCACACAGGCCTAGTTTGGTCAATCTTCTCCACATTAAGAAGAGAAAGGCTGATTCTGACACAACCCTTCATCCTAACCAGGTTGCTTTCCACGGAAGATGATTTTTGCTCTCTAAGATCCTTCATAGCTGCCTACATCTTCTCCAGGGATCATTTCTGCATGGACCTTTGAGGTTCTTAGCAGGTTTAAGATCCCCTACATTCCTGTATTTTAAGACCAACTCTGTCCTTACTCTTCTGTAAAGTAAGATTGAGGGAACAGTGTATGGTTAGTGTTAATAACAGGTTCGATTTCAGTTTGGAATCATTCTGCGTGATGAATAAATGTATTGGGTACCTGCATTATTTACAAGAATATATAGGTGAAATGTAAGTATGAAAACAGAAATCAAGGTAAGATTTGAAGCCCAGAAGGGCATTGGGTCCTTGATTGGTATACTTAGCTTTGAATTACGTTCTGCACAAATGTCTCAGATAAATCAATATACAATGGCATAAGACCTTGTACCTTGGATGATTGAATGTAGAAGAAAACATCCACTCAAACAGGGATAGTCGGTAGGATCTTCAATATAGTTGGTAGGTTTTGAAGAAGAGTGAGTAAAGGATTTGAAACAAATTTCTTTAGTAACAGGGTTTCGGTTAGAGAGTGAATGTAAATGTCAGCACATGTGACGAGTTAGTCACAATGATGAACTGGGGAAAATATGTAAGAAAGCAGATATTAACAGAGACATTAGGAAATCAGGCAAAGTATAAAGTGAGTGATAGTATTAGACATATTCAATAGGGTTGAGTTTGAATATATAATCTTCGGAAGAAATAAATATGTTGTCACCAATAGGACTGAAATTTGAGAGCATTAAGCAACCTAGACATGAATGTTTTAGTAATCCATGTTCACGTTCCATTTAGGCTTTGGTACAATCATAAGTGTGACCTTTGCATTTTGTGTCCAGAATATTACTCTGATAAAATGAATATGTAGATCAGGTAAAATGAGTATTTCTTCCACCATTTCTGGGAGCAATATTTTGAAGATGTATAAATTAGTACTCGGGGTACAAATAGGTGTACCCTGTGTCTATGAATATAGAGATTATGCATGAATAGACCTTACTGTGATTAAATAATATAACTGGTTCCACTTTAAATATTGGATTTAATTGATATCTGAAAGTATATAAGAAATCTTATATTGATATACATTCATTCATTCCAACCAGTTGTGCATCTAATGTTAACATTAGGGTTATGGATTTTCATGAAGGGTGTGTGAGTTTTGCTTCAAAAGTGATTATGTAATTCGAAAATAATGTGTTTGGAAAGATGTCTCATGAAAAGACCATTCAAGAAACCAGGATTAATACATGTGTTCTGAAACAGGAAGTGATTGTTAGTGAAACAAATGCCTATAATTTTGCGAACTACTGGATGAAATATATACCCTATGCTGTGCATAAACTGAAGAAATGGTAAAGTACCAGTGTGGAATAAAAATGTATGTCAAAACACACATCATATCACATAGGAATCTACTTGCATTGATGTTAACTGGGTGAGTTACTGTAGAAATAATAAGATTAGTATGCACCATTCACTGAATTTAATTGTTAGTACTAGGAAACCATATGTGTTGCAGGTGGAATAATTTTACTGAGAATAATCTTTTGAAATGTTGATTATAAATCCACATACATGAACATGAATTAATTTATAGAGTTTATAATAGGACACATATATTTCATATTTTGAAAAATCTGGAGAATGTGTATATATATATATATATATATATATATATATATATATATATATATATATATATACACAAAACACACAGACATTAAAAAGTAGATATATATATATATACCAATTGAAATTCATCATGAAATATAAATCATCCACATATCCAAAAATATTGATTTTACTGAAAATGGATTTATGTATAATGTTGTTCAACTAGGATATTCACCCATAGTTTGAATTTTCAGTTCCAAAAGGGTTTAAAAGGGGTGATCTCTGCTCACAATTTATATCTGCCAAATCAGCCATCTCAAAAGAATGTGCGTGTGATACCAGGTAGAAATCTATATGTGCATATAAAATTACATGTGCTGAATAGGCTACAGAGAAAGAGAGACAGGAATTCACATATTTGTTAACTTTAAACACATTGAGAACTATTTCAAGAAATAATTGACTAGATTTATTACTCCTACCCTATATAATGCAAAAGGCAATTCCAACTATACACCATGCCTTTTCTGAAGTGCTTGTATTTCTTTTCTTTTTGGGTTATTTTCCTCCATCTTATTAGGAATAGTAGTCAGAGTCTAGTAGGGTAGGTGTTAGTGTTTGGTATTCAGTATTTCGAATGGATAATTGGAAAATGAATCCAATCTGTATGTAAATATGTGGCGCACAAAAATCTTCCCACTCTTCTCCCGAACAATGCATTGACATTACAATCTCCCAGAGTAAGACACAATTAGAGGAGAAGAATTAGAAAATCTGTGAATAAATATCTGGAATTGAATATGCTCAGGAGTTCACAACCTTGAAGGTGGTAGTGGAGATTCCAAAGGTAAGGGACACGGTAAACTGTCTACAAATATGGAGCTCTGCTGGCCTAAAGACTTCTTGAGAAACTGCCTCTGAGGTTGGGCACTTGAAATATATGTTATTGTCAGGAGCTTTAGCTTCCTTTGTAATGAGATCATCAAAGCTCTGTCTGCATCTATGTGACCTGGAGGACATGGTTTCTTATTTTCTACTGAACATGAGGCAGCAGTGCTGAATTCTCTCTTTGTAGGTAAACTGTGGCCATGGGGGGCTAAGTGTATCCACATATGGACTGTGGAGCCATTTCGTCTTCCTCCACTTTTTGTGGTGTTTCTTGCTGTTGCACTGGGATTTTGGTATTTGCTTCACGAAATACAAAGAACTCAACTGTTACCCAGTACGTGAGGCAGGTCAGGGTCTGCAGGAGAATGCACCAAACAGGTTTATATCCCACATATATTGCCCCCTTGTCCATAGTAACCTGATTCTGAACATTGCCCTTAAACCTCTCCATATAACAAGATACCTTTACATATAAGGGTCTGCTGGCTGCACCATGTCTGTCACAAGCCTTTTGGAAGCCAATGGGAGATCCACATGGCTCAAACACATATGTTTTATCACACACCTGCCCATCACTGCTCTAGACCCACTACAACTTCCTGGCATCTCTGTTCTTCACCATTTTCATGAAAACCAGTCAATCAAGGTACTGTCTGGTATACTCATAATCAGCCACAGGACATCCAAAGATTCTCCAATGCCACCTGGTCATGGGAATTTTAAAAATTTCATGATATTTGTCTAGCCATTTTTCAAGGATGAAGTTGGAGGCACTGTGGTTTTCAATTCATTCTCGAACCATTAAGTGGTGAGGAAGCTCATCTCAATGAAATATCTGGAGAAATCTCACAGGAAAGGCTTCCCAAAGAGTGGCCAAATGTCACATGAACTCAGGCCCATTGAGGTCTACAATGTGACGTCCATGTATGTTTTGACTCTCAACTAAGGATGCCAAGTCTTTCAGAATCAAATCATGTGATATACTTGCTGAGATTCCCATTGCTCTCTGAAAAGCCACCCTGGGCCTACATCTCAGTTTTCAAGGGCGACTCTCATGTGTGGCCTCCTAAAATCCCAACACAATTCATGGCAATACTTCTCTGAGGTCAGTTTCAGAACTCAGTCCATAAGGAGAATCACACCAAAGTTCAAGCTCAGGTGGACCCAGTCATCTCTTCCAACTGGCACGCAAATGACCACAATTAAAACCAAAACACTTCCACATGACCCCCATCTTCTTACCTATTGACACTCATCATTACCTCTGGCTGGATGTTTCCATTAGTGATGCAGCCCAAGACAGTGTCCAAATTAACCTCCCTTGCCCCTCATTTGCCTAAAGTGAGGGTGGCCTGCACACCTGTCCTGGGAACAATGAGTGATCAAATAGGCCTACTGTTAATACTATTCTGCTTCTCCTTTTGAGGCCTACTGAGTGGCAGGTATAGGTTCTTTATGTGATTTGGATTCAGTTGAAAATCCAAGCACCTACAGGCTAGCCTCTGCAGGATTTGAAAAACTCATTTGAACCAAAGGTTCCTATTCTCATATGATGGAGGTCATGAACCTTACAGAGGAAGGCCAGAGACTTCTTCCACAATGACTGCTCTTTTGGCCAATTTAGTTTTGGATGCACACATGGGATCTTTCTTTAGATCCACCAGGTGCTGAGAATCTAAGCCACAGCCTCTCACAAGACATAGAGCCTGATTCAGACACATCTCTTTTCAAAGCAATTAAGCAAAGAGCCACAGGCTATGCCCATTCATTTCATTTGAAAACTGTTTTCTTCAGGCTTCCCAAGGGGTGGCCTGAGGCAAAGACCTTTCTGACATTCAGGGCAACAGAACAATAGGTAAGCAAAAGGCCTAAAGCAGTGTTTCTCCACTGAGACTTTCCTGATCACACTGATATCTGAGTTTTCTGAGATGCTTGCCATTCCCTTCAACTAACAAGTACATGGCCATGTCACTGAGCTTGGAGGTGGTACATATCTTGGACATAAAACCGTGAGCCTCTTCTGGAGAGTGGCCAGAATTCTGAAAGAAAACAGGAATTTAGAAAGATATCAGGGGTTGCCCATCCATAAGTCAAACCAAAGTCCATTCATAAATTGTTCAGGATGAATGCTGGGAAGCTTTCTACTAGAAGGACACATCCACTGAAGCTTTCTCTTTTCTAATCTTTATTACCATGGACAAAGTGGGATACACAGACCTAGAAACACTAGCCATGTCAAACGACTTACTAGAATCAGTTCACTTCAAACCAAACAAACCACCTTTCTTACCTATTCTCAGAACATGAGACAAAACCACAAACCCACACCCACACACACAAAGGTATTTCCTTCCCCCAAGTAAGTCTGTGACTCTCCAGAGGGTCCTCTGACTGGTGGGCCATACTATGTTCCCCTGAATTTGCCTGTCCTTTCTCAGATCTGTTCTCCTTGTTTAACTCTGTGAAGTTGACAGGAGCCAGCAGTGAGCCACTATCTGGTTTCTCAGGAAAGGCCCGTCTTCAGAGCTTTCCTGGCATTTGGCCATCCTCACATCAGTAGGTACCAAAAAAGACTAACTCTCTTCTTGGTAAATCCAAACAAGTTTTACCACTTGGACTGGGACTAGGACTGGCTCTGGGTGCCTGGCTTCTTTCATCCCAAGTTCAGAGAGTTCCATCACCAAGGAAGTGACGTGAGGTCACTTCCTTCAGGAACTGAATGAGGTCACTGCCTTGGCAACCACATTGTCCTAAGACTTGCTTCCAAGTGTCCCATGAGATAGAGGCTGTCCCTACTTCCTGTGACACTTTCACAAGTTTGAATTCTTTATCAACCATAGGCACTCAGGAACAGCTGTCCACACAGTCCTACTTTGGTCCATCTTCTCTACATTAAGAAGAGAGAGGCTGATTCAGACTCAAACCTTCATCCTGACCCTGTTGTTTCCCATGGAAAATGAGTCTTACTCTCTCAGGTCCTTCATAGTTGCCTACATCTTCTACAGGGATCACTTCTGTATGAACGTTTCAGGTTCTCAGCAGGTGGAAGATACCCTACATTCCTCTAATGTAAAACCAACCCTTTCTCTGCTCTTCTGTAAAGTTAGATTGAGGAAACAGTGTATGGTTAGGGTTAATAACATGGTCGATTTCGGTTACGAATCATTCTACTGGATGAATAATGGTATTGGGAACCTGCGATATTTATAAGACTATAGAGGTGATATATAAGTATGAAAACAGAAATCTAGGAATGATTGGAAGACCAGAATGTCATTGGGCACTTGATTGGTATACTTAGCTTTGAATTACGTTCTGCACAGAGGTTTCAGATAAATAGATAATCAATGTCATAGGACCTTGTATCTTGGATCATAAAATGTAGAAGAGAACATCCACTCAAACAGGGATAGTCGGTAGGATTAGGAAGATACTTGGTAGGTTTCAATAGAAGAGTGAGCACAGCATTTGGACCAAAAGTTCTTTAGCAATGGGCATACAGTTAGAGAGTAAATGTCAATGTCAGCACATGTGAAGAGTCATTCACAATGATGAACTGGAGAAAAGTTGTAGTAAAGCAGATATCAATAGAGACATTAGGAAATCAGGCAAAGTACAAAGTGTGTGAGAGAAAAAGATATTTTTAACAGGGTTGAGGTTGAATATATAATCTGAGGAAGAAACAAATATGTAGTCACCAATAGGAATGATATTTGAGAGCATTTGGGAACCAGGACATGGATGTTGTTAGTAATACATGGTCACATTCAATTTAGGCTTTGGTACAATCATAAGTGGGACCCTTGAATTTTGTGTCAGGAATAATATTGATTTTAAATGTATATGTATATCAGGTGAGTAGAGTATTTCTTCCACCGTTTCTGAAGCAATATTTTGAAGACTTATAAATTAGTATTGGGGATACCAGTGGTGTACCTTGTGTCTATGAATATAGAGATGATGCTTTATTAGAAAATACTGTAAATAAATAACATCACTGGTTCCAACTTTAAATAATGGATTGAATTGATATCTGAAAATATATAGGAAATCTTATATTGATATACATTCATTCATTCCAACCAGTTATACATCTTATTTTGATATTAGCATTACAGTTTATCATGAAGAGTGTGTGAGTTTTGCTTCAAAAATGATTATGGAAATCGAACATAATGTTTTTTGAATGAAGTCTCATAAAAAGACCAGTCAAGAAACATGGAGGAATACATGTGTTCTAAAGCAGGAAGTGATTGAAAGTGAACCAAATGCCTATAAACTTTTGAACTTGTGGATGAAAGGATATATACTATGATGTCCATTAACTGAAGAAATAGTAATGTACAAGTGTTGAATGAAAATGACCTTCAAATATACATCATCTCCCATAAGATTCTACTTGCATTGATGTTAAACTGGGTCAGTTACTGTAGAAATATTAGGATTTGTAAGCACCATTTACCAAAGTTAGTTTTCAGTACTAAGAAATAAATATGTATTTCAGTTGGATGAATATTTCTGAGAATAATCTTTTGAAATGTTGATTATAAATCCACATATAGAAACATGAGTGAATTTAGGAAGTGTATAATAAGACACGTGTATTACATATTATTTAAAAATCTGGAGAGTAGATATATATATATATATATATATATATATATATATAGATATAGATATAGATATAGATATAGATATAGATATAGATATAGATAGATAGGTAGATATAGATAGATAGATAGATAGATAGAAACACACTTACACAGACATTAAAATGTAGCAATATATATGCCATTCGAAATTCATCATGAAATATTTATTATCCACATATAAAAAATATTCATTTTACTGAACATGGATTTATGTATAATGTTGCTCATCTAGGAAACATACTCATTGGTTGAATTCCAGTTCCATCAGTATTTAGCGGGAGTGATCTCTTCTCACAATTTGTATCTTCCAAAATCAGTGAGCTCACAAGAATGTACGTGTGAAACCAGGTAGGATTCTAAAAATGCATAAAATAATACATGTGCTGAATAGGCTACAGAGAAAGGGGGACAGGAATTTACATATGTGTTAACTTTAAAAACTCATTGAGAAGTATTACAATGAAAAATTGACTAGATTTATAACACATACCCTTGTTAAAGCAGAAGGCAAGTGCAAGTATACACCATGCTTCCTATGAATGGCCTGTATTCCTATTCTGTTAGGTTTCTTTTTCTCCGTCATATTAGGATTAGTAGTCATAGCCTAGTAGGGTATGGATTAGTGTTAGGGACTCAGTATTTCAAATGGAAAAGAGCAAAATGAATCTATTGTGTATGCAAATATGTGCTACACAAAAATCTTCCCACTCTCATTCAGAACAATGCCTTGGCATTACCTTCACCCCAATTAAGACACAATTAGTGGAGACGAGTTCGAAAATCTGTGAATACATATGTGGAAAGGAAAATGCTCAGGAGTTCACAAACTTGGAGGTGGTAGAACAGTTTCCAAAAGTAAGGAAGAGGGTAAACCCTCCACAAACATGGAGCTCTGCTGCCCTAATGACTTTTTGATAAACTGCCTCTGAGGTTGGGCCCTTTAAATATTTGTTGTTGTTAGGAGCTTTAGCTTCCTTGGTAGTGAGACCATGGATGCTGGCTTTGCATCAATGTGACCTGGACGACATGCTTCCTTATTTTCTAGTGAACATGAGGCAGCAGTTCTGAATTTTCTCTTTTTAATCAACTGTGGCCACTGTGGGCTAAGTGTCTCCCCGTCTGGTCTGTGAAGCCATTTCGTCATCCTCAATTTTTCGTGGTGTTTCTCGATGCTACACTGGAAGTTTGGTGTTGCCTTCACAAAATACAAGGAGTTCTACTGGGACACAGTGGTGGAGGTAGTACTCTCACGTGTGGTGGGTCAGGGTCTGCAGAAGAATGCACCGACTCGGCTTATATCCTACATAGCTTTCCCCCTTGACCATAGCAACCTGATTCTGAACATTGCCCTGAAACCTCTCCATATAACAAGATGCCTTTACATATAAGGGTCGGCTGGCTGCACCATGTCAGTCGCAAGTCATTTGGAAGCCAATGGCAGATCCACGTGGCCCCACCACAGATGTTTTTTCACACACCTACACTCCACTGCTCTAGGCCCACTACTCGGCAGGGTCCAACTTTCTGGCATTTCTGTTCTACACCAGTCAAACAAGGCACTGTCTGGTACACTCATGATCAGCAACAGGACATCCAAAGGTTCTCCAGTGCCACCTAGTCATGGGAATTTCAAAAATTTCATGGTACTTATCTAGTCATTTTTCAAGGATGATGTTGGAGGCACTGTTGGTTTCAATTTATACAGGAACATTTAAATGGTGAGGAATCTCATTTCATTGAATTCTCTGGAAAACTCTCACAGGCAAAGCTTCCCAAAGAGTGGCCAAAAAGTCACAAGAAACTAGCGCCATTGAAATCTACAATGTGAGGTACATATGTGTTATTGCTCTCAACTATGGAAGGGGAGTGTTTCAGAATAAAATCATGAGATATCCTGGCTGAGATTCTCCGTTCTCTGTGGAATGCCATCCTGGGCCTAGATCTCAATTTCCAAGGGTGAATCTCATGCTTGGCTGCCAAAAATACCAACATAATTTATGTCAATACTTCTCTGGGGTAAGATCCAGAACTCAGTCTCTAAGGGGAATCACACCAGACTTCAAGCCCCAGTTGACCCAGGCATCTCTTCCAACTGCCACACAAATGACCACAATTAAAACCAAAACACTCCCACATGGCTCTCATCTTCTTCCATATAGACACTCATCATCACCTCTGGCTGTAAGTTTCCCTGAGGGGCACAGCTAAAGACAGTGTCCAAAATAAGCTCCCTTGCTTCTCATTTGCCGAAGTCAGGGTGGTCTGGACACCCTTCCTGCGAACCAGGAGTGATCAAATAGGCCTGCCATTGATACAGCTCCACTTCTCCAATCTGAGGCCTACTGACAGTGGGGTTTAGATTCTTTATGTGAATTGGAGTCATTAGAAAACCCAAGCACCTATGGGCTAGCCTCTGCAGGGATTTGCATAACTAATTTGACCCAAATGATCCCTATTCTAACTTGATGGAAGTCAGGAACCTAACAGAGGAAGGCAAGAGACTTCACCCACAATGACAGCTCTTTTGGCCATTTTGGTTTTGGATGCACACTTGGGATCTTCCTTTAGACCCATCAGGTACTGAGAATCAAAATCACAGCCTCATATAGGGCCAAGAGGCTGATTCAGACCCATACCTTTCCAAAGCAATTAAGCAAAGAGCCACAGGTGATGCCCATTTATTTCCATTTGAGAATTTTTTTCTTCAGGCTTCACAAAGGGGTGGCTTGAGGCAAAGACCTTCCTGACATTCAGGGCAACAGAACAATAGGTAAGCAAAAGGCCCAAAGCAGTGTTTCTCCACTGAGATTTTCCTGGTCACACTGATATCTGAGTTTTCTGAGATGGTCGCCATTCCCTTCAGCTATACAGTACATGGCCATGTCACAGAGCTTGGAGGTGGTACATATCTTGGACACAAAACCATTAGACTATTATGGAGAATGGCCAGAATTCAGGAATTCAGGAAGAATACAGGAATTTAGGATGATAGTAAGTGTTGCCCATGGATAAGGTGCAGTTCATTCATAAATTGGGCAAAATGAATGCTGGGAAGCTTTCTACTAGACTGGACACACCCATTTCGGCATTCTTTTTTCTAATGTCTACAACCACGGAGACAGTTGGATACGCAGACATAGAAACACTCGCCTTGTCAAAGACTTATTAGAAACATTCCACTCCAAAACAAACAAACCAACTTTTATACCTATTCTCAGAACATGAGACAAAAATCACAAACTGTTCTTCACACACAAAGGCACCTTTTCCCCCAAGTAGGGCTGTGACTATCTGAAGTGTCCTCTGACTGGTAGGCCATACAGTGTTCCCCAAAAATGGCCGTTCCTGTCATAGATCTGGTCACCTTGGTCAACTCTATGAACTTGTCAGGAGCCAGCAGTTAGCCCCTTCCTGTCCGCTCAGGAAAGGCCTCTCTTCAGAGCTTTCCTGGCATTTGGCCACCCTCACATCAGCAGATACCAAGAAAGATTTACTCTCTCCTTGGTAAATCCAATCAAGTGAGCTCACTGGGACTGGGACTGGGACTGGCTCTGGGTGCCTGGCTTCCATGATCCCAAATTCAGAGAGTTCCATCACCAAGAATGTAGGTGAGTTCACTTTGTTCAGGAACTGAATGAGGTAACTGCCTTGGCCACCACTTTGTCCTAAGAGTTGCTTCATATGGTCTCTGAGATGGAGGCTGCCCCTACTTCCTGTGACACTTTCACAAATTAGAATGGTATAGAAACCATAGGTACATGGGAACAACTCTCCTCCCAGGCCTGGTTTTGTCCTTCTTCCCTACATTAAGAAAAGAGAGGTTGATTCATTTACATCCTTACATCCTTTCAAAAGCCATGGAAGATGACTTTTGCTCTCTCAGGTCCTTCATAGCTGCCTACATCTTCTCCAGGAATTATTTCTGCATGGACTTTTGAGATTCTCAGCTGGTTGAAGATCCCCTATCTTCCTGTATTGTAAGACCAACTCTGTCCCTGCTCTTCTTTAAAGTGAGATTGAGTGAACAGTGTATGATTAGGGTTAATAACATGTTCAATTTGGGTTTACAATCATTCTGCTGGATGAATAATGGTATTGGGAACCTGTGATATTTATAAGAATATAGACGTAAAATATATGTATGAGAACAGAGATCTAAGAAATATTTGAAGCCCAGAAAGGCATTGGGCCCGTGATTGAGATACTTAGCTTGAAAATTATGTTCTGCACCGAGGTCTCAGATAAATCAATATACAATGGCATAGGACCGTGTACCTCGGATGATTGAATGTAGAAGAGAACATCTAGTCAAAAAGGGAAGATTGTCAGTATGTTTAGGAAGAAGAGTGAGTTTAGGAGTTGGACCAAAAGGTCTTTAGCAATAGTGTTTCGGTTAAAGAGTGAATGTAAATGTCAGCACATGTGAAGAGACAGTCACAATGATAAAATGGGGAAAATATCTAGGAAAGCAAATATCAATGGGGACCTTACGAAATCAGGCAATGTATAAAGTGAGTAATAGAATTATATAGTTTCAACAGGCTTGAGGTTGAATATATAATCTTAAGAAGAAACAAATATCCAGTCACAAATAGGATTGACATTTGAGAGCATTAGGCAACCTGGACATGGATGTTTTTAGTAATGCATGTCCACTTTCCATTTAGGCTTTGGTACAACCATAAGTGTGACCTTTGCATTTTGTGTCCAGAATACTACTGTGGTAAAATGTATATGTAGATCAGGTGACATGAGTATTTCTTCCATCATTACGGGGACCAAAATTCTGAAAACTTATAATTTAGTATTGGAGATACAAATAGGTGTACCCTGTGTTGATGATTATAGAAATCATGCATGAATAGACCATATAGTGAATAAAGTATATCACTGGTTCCAAGTTGAAATAATGGATTGATTTTACCTGTG
Organism: Callospermophilus lateralis; assembly: GCF_048772815.1. Taxonomy (NCBI): domain Eukaryota; kingdom Metazoa; phylum Chordata; class Mammalia; order Rodentia; family Sciuridae; genus Callospermophilus; species Callospermophilus lateralis. The sequence goes on from NC_135319.1 coordinate 6,529,193, forward strand.
AAAATATATAGAAAATCATATATATATATATATATATATATATATATATATATATATATATATATATATATATATATATACAATCATTCAAATCAGTTATTTATCTAATGGTAATATTAGGATTACAGTTTATTATAAAGAGTGTGTGAGTTTTGCTTCAAAAATGATTATGGTATCGAAAATATTGTGTTTAGAAAGAAGTCTATTGAAAACACCAGTAAAGAAACATGGAGGAATACATGTGTTCTGAAGTAGGAAGTGATTGAATGTGAACCAAATGCCTATAAATATGTGAACTTTTGGATGAAAAAATATATCCTATAATGTCCATGAACTGAAGAAATTGTAATGTACCAGTTTTGAATAAAAATTAATTTCAAAATAAACATCATGTTCCATAGGAATCTACTTGCATTGATGTTAAAATGGGTCAGTTACTGTAGAAATATAAGGATTTGTAAGCACCTATCACTGAAGTTAGTTTTCAGTACTAGGATACCAATATGTATTTCAGGTGGTTGAGTATTTCTGAAAATAATCTTGTGAAATGTAATTTATAAATACACATACAGGAATATGAATGAATTTAGGGAGTGTATAATAAGACATATATATTTCATATTTTGGAAAATCTGAAGAGTATATATATGCGTGTGTATATATATATCTATATCTATATATATAGAGAGATAGATATAGATATATATATATACACATACACACACACACACACACATTAATATGTAGCAATATATATGCTGATCGTAATTCATCATGAAATATAAGTCATTCACATATCCAAAAATATTCATTTTACTGAACATGGATTTAAGTATAATGTTTTTCACTAGGAATCTCACCCATAGGTTGAATTTTCAGTTCCATCAGTATTTAGGGGGATTCATCTCTTCTCACAATTTTTATATTCTAAAGTCAGTGAGCCCACAAGAATGTGCTGAATAGGCTACAGAGAAAGGGAGACAGGAATTTACATATGTGTTAATTTTAAAAACTCATGGAGAAATATTACAATGAAAAGTTGAGTAGATTTATAACACATACTCTTGCTAAAGCAGAAGGCAAATCCAAGTATACACCATGCTTCCGATGAAAGGCCTGTATTTCTATTCAATTAGGTTTCTTTTTCTCCCTCTTATTAGGATTAGTAGTCAGAGTCTAGTAGGGTATGGGTTAGTGTCAGGGATTCAGTATTTCAAATGAATAATATGAAAATGAATCTAATGTGTATGCAAACATGTGCTACACAAATATCTTCCCACTCTCATCCTGAACAATGCCTTGATGTAACCTTTGCTTCAAGTAAGACACAATTAGTGGAGAGGAGTTAGAAAATCTGTGAATAAATATGTGGAATGGAAAATGCTCAGGAGTTCACAACACTGGAGGTGGTAGAACAGTTTCCATAAGTAACGGTAAGGGTAAGCACTCCACAAACATGGAGCTCTGCTGGCCTAATGACTTCTTGAGAAACTTCCTCTGAGTTTGGGCACATGAAATATATGTAATTGTCAGGAGATTTAGCTTCGTTTGTAGTGACACCAACAAATCTGGGTCTGCATCTATGTGACCTGGACGACATGATTCCTTATTTTCTAATGAACTTGAGGCAGCAGTTCTGAATTCTCTCTTTGTAGGCAAACTGTGGCCACTGGGAGCTAAGTGTCTCCCCCTCTGGTCTGTGAAGCCATTTGGTCATCCACCAATTTTCGTGGTGTTTTTTACTGCTGCACTGGGAGTTTGCTATTGGCTTCACGAAATACAAGGAGTACAACTGAGACACAATCCTGGAGGGAGTTCTTTCACGTGTGGTTAGTCAGGGTCTCCAAGAGAATGTACGAACCAGTCTTCTATCCCACATAGCTTTCCCCGTTGACTACAGCAACCTGATTCTGAACATTGCCCTGAAACATCTCCATATAACAAGATGCCTTTACATATAAGGGTCTGCTGCCTGCCCCATGTCAGTCATAAGGCTTTAGGAAGCCAATGGCAGATCCAGGTTGTCCTACAAAAAATACTTATTCACAAACCTAAAGTCCACTGCTTGACGCCCACTACTCAGCAGGCTCCAACTTACTGGCATCTATGTTGTACACCATTATCACGAAACCCAGTCAATCAAGGCACTGTCTGGTACACTCATGATCAGCAACAGGACATCCAAAGGTTCTCCAGTGCCACCTGGTAGTGGGAAATTCAAAAATTTCATGGTATTTATCTAGCCATTTTTCAAGGATGAAGTTGGAGGCACTGTGGGTTTCAATTCATTTAGGAACCGTGAAATGGTGAGGAAGCTCATTTAAATGAAAACTCTGGAGAAATCTCAAAGGCAAGCCTTCCCAAAGAGTGGCCAAAACGTCACATGAATCCAGGCCAATTGAGGTCTACAATGTGAGGTCTATGTGTGTTTGGACTCTCAACTACGGCTGCCAAGTCTTTAAGAATAAAATCATGTGATATCTTGGGTTAGATACCCTGAGCTCTGTGGAAAGCCAACCTGGGCGTAGATCTCATTTTTCAAGGGTGACTCTCATGCGTGGCATCCTAAAATCCCAACACTATTTATTGCAATTCTTCTCTGAGGTCAGTTCCAGAACTCAGTCTCTAAGGGGAATCACACGAGAGTTCAAGCCCAGGTGGACCAAGTCATCTGTTCCAACAGCCACACAAATGTCCACAATTGAAACCAAAACACTCCCACATGGGCCTCATCTTCTTCCATATAGATACTCATCATAACCTCTGGCTGGAGGTTTCCATGAGGGGCACAGACCAAGAGAGTATAAAAAATAATCTCCCTTGCCTCTCATTTGCCTTTAGTCAGGGTGGCCTGGACTCACTTTCTTTGAACCAGGAGTGATCAAATAGACCTGCCATTAATACTGCTCCACATCTCCAATCTGAGGCCTACTGACTGTGGGGTTTAGATTCTTTATGTGAATTGGAGTCATGAGAAAACCCAAGCACCTCTGGCCTAGCCTTTGCAGGATTTGAAGAACTCATTTGACCCAAGGATCCCTATTCTCACTTAATGGTGGACAGGAACCTTACAGAGGAAGGCAAGAGACTTCATCCCAATGACTGCTCTATTGGCCATTTTTGTTTTGGATACAAACATGGGAAATTTCTTTAGATCCATCTGGTGCTGAGAATCTAAGCCACAGCCTCACAGGGCCAAGGGGCTGATTCAGACACATCCTTTTCCAAAGCAATTAAGCAAACAGCCACAGGTATGCCAATTCATTTCCATATGAAAACTGTTTTCTTCAGGCTTCACAAAGGGTTGGCCTGAGTCAAAGACCTTCCTGACATTCAGGTCAACAGAACAATAGGTAAGCAAATGCCCAAAGCAGGGTTTCTCCACTAAGAATTACCTGGTCACACTGATATCTGAGTTTTCTGAGATGTTCGCCATTCCCTTCAACTATCCAGTTCATGACCATGTCACAGAGCTTGGAGGTGGAACATATTTTGGACACAAAATCATGAGCCTATTCTGGAGAGTGGCCAGAATTCAGGAATAAAATAGAAACTTAGGAAGATAGCAGGTGTTGCCCATTATAAGGCAAGCTGCAGTCCACTCATAAATGTGGCAGGATGAATGCTGGGAAACTCTCTGCTGGACAGGACACATCCATTGATGCATTCTCTTTTCTAATGTCTACAACCACGGACACAGTGGGATACACAGACATAGAAATACTCGCCTTGTCAAACTACTTACTAGAAACTGTTCACTCCAAACCAAACAAACCGACTTTCCTACCTATTCTCAGAACATGAGACACAACTACAAACCCACAACCACATCCACAAAGGCACCTCCTTCCCCCATGTGGGTCTGTGACTATATGGATTGTCCTGTCACTTTGGGCCATACTATGTTCCCCCGAAATGGCCTGTCCTGTTTCAGATCTGGTCTCCTTGGGCAACTCTGTGAAGTTGTCAGGAGCCAGCAGTGAGCCACTACCTGCTTTCTCAGGAAAAGCCCTGCTTCAGATCTTTAATGCATTTGGCCTTTCTCACATCTGTAGGTACCAAGAAAGACTGACTCTGTCCTTGGTAAATCCAAACAAGTGAGACCACTGGGACTGAGACTGGGACTGGCTCTGGATGCCTGGCTTCCTGGACCCCAAGTTCAGAGAGTTCCATCACCAAGGAAGTGAGGTGAGGTAACTTCCTTCAGGAACTGAATGAGGTCACTGCCTTGGCAACCACTTTGTCCTACCAGTTGCTTCCAAGGGTCACATGAGATGGTGGCTGCCCCTACTTTCTGTGACACTTTCACAAGTTAGATTGGTATATCAACCATAGAAACCCGGGAACAGCTCTCCACAGAGGCCTGGTTTGGTCCGTCTTCTCTACATTAAGAAGAGAGAGGATGATTGAGACATAACCCTTCATCCTGACCAGGTTTTTTGCCATGGAAGATGACTTTTGCTCTCTCAGGTCTTTCATAGCTGCCTACAACTTATCCAGTGATCATTTCTGTATGGACATTTGAGGTTCTCAGCAGGTGGAAGATCCCCGACATTCCTGTATTGTAAGATCAACTCCTTCCCTGCTCTTCTGTAATGTTTAATTGAGATAACAGTGTATGGTTATAGTTAATAACATGTTAGATTGGGTTAAAAATCATACTGCCGGATGAATAAGTGTATTGGAACTTGCGATATGTATAAGAATATATAGGTGAAATATATGTATAAAAACAGAAATCTAAGTAAATTTTGAAGCCCAGAAGGGCATTGGGCCCCTGATTGGTATATGAAGCGTTGAATTACATTCTGCACAGATTTCTCAGATACATCGAAATACAATGGCATAGGACCTTGTATCTTGGATGATTGAATATTGAAGAGAACATCCAGTCAAAAAGGGATAGTCGGTATTGATAGGTTAATAAAATACGTACTTTTCACTTCCTGTTTTTCTGTATGCTTAACAAAACACTGTTGCAATCTTGAGAAATGTTTGCTAATCTTTTTCCCAGAATGTGCTGTTCCCAACTGCCAAAGTGCAGAATGTACTCCCTCATTTGGTGTCATGGAAACCGCCCACTCGCCCTCACCCATCAGTCAACTTTCCTCCCTTCCCTCTCCAAGGATAGTATATAAGCTCTGCTTAAGCTGTTCTCAGGGCTCTCTGCTTTATTCAAGTGAGCTCTGAGGCCCAGCATTTTGGACCCCAAATAAACCCTTTGCTGTTTTATGAGACAATCTCTTGGTGGTCTCTTATTCCGAAGCTAGCCCGACGTTTACATATTAAGGTTCCACCGAGTTCCAGCAGCGGCGGACGAGAGACCCCAACAGGCTCCTCTCGGGGCAAGAAAGGCGCTTTTTTCTGGTTTCATGTTTCAGGTTAGGGCTTGGCAAAATCACTGGCGATGAAGAGCCTGAGCTCTCTCCTATGGTGGCAGAGAGACGTGTCACAGAGACACAGGGCACGTCCTTGGGGAATGCCCCAGAGGACTCGGGAAATCAAGGAACAATAGTCTCCTCAACTCAGTGATATCTTGTTTCAGATTTGGTATTGCCATCCCATCGGGTTTTGCCAGCTACTCAGTCCTGGTCTCAGTGTTGGACGTCCTTTGCCTGTCTTTATTGTCTTGTATTGTCTGTGTCCTGTGTCATTGCTTTTACTGTTTGTGTACCTTTCATTATGGGACAGTGCACTTCAATGCCTCTGTCGCTGACCCTTGATCACTGCACCAAAGTCCGTTTAAGGGCTCAGATATTTCTTATTTAGTAAAACACTGGACCTGGCAGACTCTCTGTGCCTCAGAATGGCACACCTTTTGAGTCAGATGGCCCCTAGAAGTATCTTTCTACTTCCCGCTAATTTAAAAAGTTAGAGATATTGTCTTTCATCCGGGGCCATATAGCCATTCGGATCAACAGTCATATATCTTAACTTGGCAGGACCTCTGCAAATCTCCTCCTCCATGGGTGAAGTCTTTACTTGCCCCTTACCCCGCTCCTACTCCTTCCCCCATGATCTCTCAAACCCTATGCGCCTCCACCTCCTCCACCCTCTGTTCTCCCTGAGTCACAAGATTTGACTCTACTGGACTCTCCTCCCCCTACTTATCCCCTGCCCTCGTCCCCTAACCCACAACACCCTCTAAGTGATTCTCCTTCTGCTGGCTCAGTCTCTCTGCCATTGGAGGAAGCTAAGCCAGCCCAGCGCCCTCCAGATAACTCCCCCGTGGCACAAACACCCACTCTTTCCCTTGAGGAAGCTGGCCCGGCTGAAGAAACTCGCCAGCGGCGAATGATTGAAAACCTTGGAAATCCAGTGAAGCACCCCCTCCGTCCCTACGGGCCAACGATTGAGGATGCCATGGGGGAAAAATGCAAGCCTACCAGTATTAGCCTTTCTCCTCTTCAGACCTATATAACTGGAAAAATAACTATCCCCCTTTTTCTGAGGAACCCACCTGGCTCACAGGTCTGGTTGAGTCATTGATGTTTTCACACCAGCCTACTTGAGATGACTGCCAACAACTCCTAGGGACTCTCTTCATGACAGAGAAGTAAAAGAGAATCCTCGTGAAAACTAGAAAAAATATCTTCAGACCAGATGGGTAACCAACACAACTTTCCAACATAATCAAAGCCGGCTCACCTTTGAACCGACCCAACTGGGATCCCAAAACATTTGAAGGTTTGAGGAATCTGTCTACTTATCACCGGGCTCTAATAGTGGGACTCTGATTGGCGCTAGGCGACCAACTAATTTGTCCAAGGTAAGAGAGAATATTCAAGGGCCTGTTGAATCTCCCTCTATGTTTCTAAAGAGAATTATGGAGGAATATATGAGATATACTCCTTTTCATTCTTAGGCAGAGGATCAAAAGGCACCTGTCACGATGGCCTTTATTGGACAAGCTGTCCTGGATATTAAAAGAAATTTACATAGCTTAGATGGATTAAAAAATATGACTTTGAGAGATTTAGTCAGAGATGCCGAGAAGGTATACTATAAGAGAGAAACTGAGGAAGAGAAAGGAGCAAAGGGAGGATAAAAGAAACAAATACAGACTAAGGCGTTTACTAAAGTCATGGTCACAACAACAAATAGGCCAGAAATTAAGAAACAGGGAGACAGGAAAGGATACCTGGACCCACGCTAGATGCCACCCCTGGCCTCAGATCAATGTGCCTACTGTAAAGAAAAAGAACACTGGCAAAGAGTGCCCCAGAAATAGACAGCCACACCAGTCAACCATTCTGACTCTAGAGGATGACTACGAAAGTTGGGGCTCAGATCCCCTCCCCAAGCTCAGGCTCACTTTTGAAGTGGAGGGGACCCCAGCAAACTGTGAAGTGGATAAAGGGGCAATATACTCTGCCCTTAAGGCCCAATTTGGCCCTCTAACAAATAAAAAGGTCTATAATTCAAGGGGCTAATGGCAGTAAATATTGGGCTTGGACAACTAAGAAGACCATGGACCTGGGGAAAGGAAAAATCCATCACTCCTTCCTAGTTTTCCCAGAATGGCTGGCCCCATTAATGGGTAGAGATCTCCTCACAAAGCTTGGAGCCAAAATAACTTTTAACCCTGAAGGACCCAAGTGGAATTTCTAAATTCTGCAGTAAAATCTCCTATAGTCACTGTTCTATCTATGTAATTAGAAAAGGTATATCAACTCACTCACATTATTTCAAAGAAACTGCAGGCTTTCCTGAAGAATCAAGAACAGAGTTTTCCACTAACCAACTCACAGCAAATGGAAATAACCGAATGGTTACAAAAGCCTGTCAGGTCCATCAATTGGTTAATGCTTACCCTTCCAAGCTTCCTGCAGGAAAGCACCTACGAGGAAGCAGACCAGGACAATTCTGGGAAGTGGACTTTACTGAAATTAAGCCAGCAAGGTATGGACTTAAATATCTCCTAGTCTTTGTAGATACAATTTCAGCATGGATTGAAGCCTTCCCCACAAAAAAAAAAAAAAAAAGAAAAAAAAAAGAAAGAGCGCAAATCAAGAAGATCCTGAAAGATCTTTTTCCAAGATACGGCCTGCCTAAGGTAATAGGATCTGATAATGGACCGGTGTTCATGACCCAGGTAAGTCAGGGGTTAGCCAGGACCCTGGGGATTAATTGGAAGTTACATTGTGCTTATATATCCCAGAGTTCAGAACAGGAAAGAATAAATAGAACCATTAAAGAGACCTTAACGAAATTAAGCTTAGAGACCGGCATAAAAGATTGGACTATGCTCTTGTCTTATGCACTGTTTCATGTAAGAAATACTCACTCTGTTTTTTTGTGTAACCTCACTCCCTATGAATTGCTCTATGAAGCCCCTCCTCCAATAAGGGACCTATCCCAAACTCTAAGACCTAACGATCCCTTCCACACCTCCATGCTTGACAGACTTAAAGCTCTTGAAAGAACTCAGCAATACCTGTGAAAACAACGGGCCACTGCTTACCAACCTGGGGACGAGGGGACTCCATATAGATATCAAGTAAGAGATTTCATCTACATAAGACAACATCAGGTGTCATCCCTGGAACCCCTCTGGAAAGGACCATACCAGGAGCTACTTATAACACCTAGAGTGGTAAAGGTAGACAGAATCACTTCCTGGATCCATGCCTCTCATCTGAAGCCTGTGCCCTGTCCAGACTCTGGCTGGAACCTGGAAAAGACTGGTAACAATTTCAAATTGCGCATTCACCATGTGGATAATGCTATAGACTCTCCCCTTGACCACCAGTACTCCTAACCCTCATCAGCCCGTTCAGCAGCGTTGGCTGATCACAAATACTAGTGGACAAGAAGTATAATCTATCTTGCATATAGCCCCCTTAGGGACCTGGTGGCCATCTCTCCACCCAAACATTTGTCAGCTGGCTATAGGTCTTTCCTATTGGGATATCCCTGATGAAGGGGATCCCACTAAAATTCCATTAAATCCCATCTGTACCATATAAAATGGAAACAAATATTATGGATGTAGGGACACACGAGTCAGATGCAGGTTGGCTAGCCTAGATTACTATGTTTGCATGGGGGACTATCAAAGCCACAAACAGCCACGGCTGTGTGGGGGAAAGCCGACTTCTTCTGTAAGTCATGGGGATGTGAGCATACAGGGGCTGCCTGATGGAACCCAAACTCCTCATCAAATTTAGTACACAGCATTGGCCATATTACCAATTACATAACCAAAACCGATGGCCCCCAGAGGGGTCTCTAGATCCTCAAATTCTGCATGAACTGTTTAACTTCTGCAAGTGCTCAAAAGGGTGAAAGGAGATTCCCCTATGTGGAAGCCTTTTCCCTCCTTCACTCACATCCTGAACTATGCTTCCCCAATAGATCCTCACCCTCAGCCTTCTGCTCCAGAATCTCTGCTGTCACTCCCACCTCAGCAATCTGTTTTCTCCCCTCCAAATACTTGATCAAAAACCCAAACCTCCACCGGTTCTCAGACCATTGTCCTTCTGCTGAGGTAGAAGGTACTGAGGTAGCCCTCCGCCCACTCATTCCTCTCTTCTCCTGTAAGTGCCAGCACCGGGTTCCACCAGGTCCTCTTACCAGCTAACCCAAAGCTCAAACCGGATGAGGAGAGCCCTCAGACCCTTATTCAAGATGTAATAAAAATGACCTTTAAAGTTGCTTTGTCATCACTGAAAACAGGTTAATAAGAATTTAAAGTCCCTCACAGGCTTTGTGGGATACTCACTCCCATCTTCCCCTCTGCTCCAAATGTTCTACTGCTCATGTTTTCCTTCCTAGAAAAATCCCAAACCTCTTTCCAATTATTCTTTTACACCTCTCCTTCCTCATTCTCAGATACTCGGAGCTGCTTTCAGCCCCACCTTCTGCGTTTTTCACTGCTGTACCATTCCCACAGAAAAGTCTTAACTGACCTTCTCCAGAAGTCTCCTCCATGGCTGACTTTAGGACTTTAGGCAAAAGAGTCCCTATAAAAGAGTTCAATGTAGATAAACTTTCTCTTTTCATGTTGCATTGTTCAACTCGGTTACTGGTTAAAAAACACAGCACAGCTAAGCTAGACACCCCTTTAGTAGTTTTTCACAAAATATGTGAACAAGGCCTCTGGCCTTAGCTGAGGCTTCACAGAGATGGCTACATTTCTAAGATAAAGAAGTTACCAACTGAACTTTATGGTAACAGCTGTCAGGGGAAAATAAAAGAAAGGGAAGAAAAAGCTCTCCCCCTCCCAGGTATCCTTGAAAAGTTAACTTGCCCAGAACAGAGGAAAAAACAGAAACAAAAACTGCTTTTTGTGAACTTCTGCAGACTGTGAACTTCTGAGCCCCTTCCCTTACATGTTTGGTACAAAATTCTGAAACTATCTAAACTTGGGGTTCAGGGCATTAATTGATTACAACAGAAGCCATGCCCTCTGAATCTGGTTGCATCCAAATAGGAATGTTTCCCTGTCTTCGGTGCTATCTTTGGTGCCTTGACTTGTCCGTCCTTACAACCATATAATTCTATATACTTAAACATTGTGTATGTTTTCATAAAATGATCAACAGATGTGATTAATTTTGTAATGATGCAGATATTTCCCAGAGTGCACTATCATCATGCAGGTTCATTTCAAGAACAAATAGGAGGGCATACAACCTGGTTCCACTGGGAACATAAACCCTCACTTTAGCCATCCTATTAGGAATAGGAGTTGCTGCAGGGGTGGGCACAGAAACCACTGTCCTCATCCATGGGACACAACAAATGAACCAATTAGAAGCAGCAATAGACCAAAACTTAAAGGTATTAGAAATCTCCTTCAGAGCTTTGCAGGAATCTTTTACCTCTCTATCTGATGTTGTTTTACAGAACAGTCGGGGGTTGGACCTCTTCTTCATGAGAGCAGGGGGCCTTTGTGCTGCATTGAAGGATTAATGTTGTTTTTATGCCGACCATACTGGAGTTGTAAAAAAATCTATGAGTAAAATAAAGGGACACCTTGAAGAGCATCAATGAGAGAGAGAGGCCCAAAAAGTGTGGTTTGAGTCTTGGTTCACACAATCCCCCTGGTTAACTACGCTTTTATCAACCCTGGCCGTTTCAATAATAATCCTCATATTATTGCAGCCGTGTAATTTCTTTTCTCCAAGCTCAAATTGGACAAGTTAAACATATGGCAATACCCCACTAGCAGACATAGAGTGTACACCCCCTAATGATCACTTTTATGATTAAAAGTAGCCAGAAGTAGACGTGGGGAATGAAAGGTTAATAAAATAGCTACTTGTCACTTCCTGTTTTTCTGTATACTTAGAAAAACACTGTTGAAATATTGAAAACTGTTTGCTAATCTTTTTCCCAGAATGTGCTGTCCCCAACTGCCAAATTGCAGAATGTACTCCCTCACCCGGTTGCACGCAAACCGAACACTCACCCTGACCCATCAATAAATTTCCATCCCTGCCCTCTCCAAGGAAAGTATATAAGATCGCTTAAGCTCTTCTCAGGGCTCTCTGCTCTATTCAAGTGACCTCTGAGCCCCAGCATGATGGACCCCCATTAAACCCTTAGCTGTTGCATAGGACAGTCTCTTGGTGGTCTCTTCCTCTGACGCTTGTCTGAACATTATTGGATGATTGAATGTAGAAGAGAACATCCAGTCAAAAAGGGAATTGTAGGTAGGATTAGGAAGGTAGTCCGTCGGTTTAGGAAGTAGAGTGAGTGTAGGATTGGAAACAAAAGTTTTTTAGCAATTGGGTTTCGGTTAGAGAATGAATTTAAATATCAGCACATTTGAAGAGTCAGTCACAATGATGAACTGGGGAAAACTTGTAGGTAAGCAGATATCAATAGAGACATTATGGAATCAGGCAAAGTATAAAGTGAGAGATAGGCTTAGACATTTTCAACAGGGTTGAGTTTGAATATATAATCTTAGGAAAATTCAAATTTGTAGTCACAAAAGGATTGACATTTGAGAGCATTAGGCAACCTGGACATGGATGTTTTTAGTAATCCATGTTCACTATCCATTTAGGCGTTGGTACAATCAAAAATGTGAACTTTGAATTTTGTGTCCAGAATATTTCTGTGATTTAATGTGTATCTAGAACAGGTTTCATGAGTGTTTCTTCAACCATTTCTCCGAGTAATATTGACTGACTACTACTGACTGATAGGTATAGTTTCTTTATGTGATTTGGAGTCATGATAAAACACAAGAACCACTTCAGGGCTTAAAGAACTCATTTTACCTAAAAGATCCCTATTCTCCCTTGATGAAGGTCAGAAACCTAACAGAGAAAGGAGAGACTTCATCAGCAATGACTGCAATTTTTGCCATTTTGATTTTGGATGCAGAGATGGTATCTTTCTTTAGATCCATCAGGTGTTGGGAATCTAAGCCACAGCCTCACAGAGGGCCAAGAGGCTTATTCAGACACATCCCTTTCCAAAGCAATTAAGCAAAGAGCCAAAGGTGATGCCCATTCATTTTCATTTGAAAACTGTTTTCTTCAGGCTTCACAAATGGGTGGCCTGAGGCAAAGACCTTCCTGACATTGTGGGCAACAGAACAATAGGTAAGCAATAGGCCCAAAGCAGGGATTCTCCATTGAGACTTTCCTGATCACACTGTCCTGCTCTTTTGTAAAGTTAGATTGAGGGAACAGTGTATCGTTAGAGTTAATAACACGTTTGATTTGGGTTAGAGATCATTCTTCAGGATGAATAATAGTTTTGGGAACCTGTGATATTTACAAGAATATGTAGGTGAAATATAAGTAGGAAAACAGAAATCTAGGTAAGATTTGAAGTCCAGAAGAACATTGGGCCCTTGATTGGATTACTTCGCTTTGAATTTATTTCTGCCCAGATGTCTCAGATAAATTGATATACAATGGCATAGAACCTTGTACCTTGGATAATTGAATGTTGAAGAGAACATCCAGTCAAAAAGGGAAAGTATATAGGATTAGGAAGATAGTTGCTAGGTTTAGAATCAAGAGTGAGTATAGGATTTGGACCAAAAGTTCTTAAGCAATACGTTTTCGGATACAGAGTTAATGTAAATGTCAGCACATGTGAGAAGTCAGTCACAATGATGAACTGGGGAAAATATGTAAGAAAACAGATATCAATAGAGAAATTAAGAAATCAGACAAAGTATAAAGTTAGGGATAGAATTACACATTTTCAACAGGCTTGAGATTGAATATATAATCTTAGGAAGAAACAAATATATAGTCAACAGTAGGATTTACATTTGAGAGCATTAGGCAACCTGGACATGGATGTTTTTGGTAATCCATGCTCACTTTCCATTTAGGTTTTGGTAGAATCATAAGAGTGACGTTTGCTTTCTGTGTCCAGAATATTAGTGTGATAAAATGTATATGCAGTTCAGGTGACATGAGTATTTCTTCCACCATTACTGGGAGCAATATTTTTAAGATGTATAAATTCGTATTGGGGGAATGAAGAGGTGTACCCTGTGTCAATGAATATAGAAATAATGCATGAATAGACCATACTGTGAATAAATAATATAACTGGTTTCAACTTTAAATAATGCATCGATTTGATATCTGAAAATATACAGGAAATCTTAAATTGATATACATACATTTATTACAACCAGTTATACATCCAACGGTTATATTAGTGTTATTGTTTATCATGAAGAGTGTGTGAGTTTTTCTTCAAAAGTAATTATGAAAATCAAAAATAATGTGTTTGAAATGAAGTCTCATGAAAAGACCAGTCAAGTAACCTGGAGGAATATATGTGTTCTGAAGCAGGAAGTTATTGATATTGAAACAAATGCCTATAAATTTGTGATCTTGTGGATGAAATATAAACTGAATAAATAGTAATGTACCACTCTTGAATTAAAATGAACTGCAAAATACACATCATGTCCCATTGGAAACTACTTGCATTGATGTTAAACTGGGTATTGTTTAGAAATATTAGGATTTGTATGCACCATTCACTGAAGTTAGTTTTCAGTACTAGGAAAAATTTATATTTCAGGTGGATGAATATTTCTGATAATAATCTTTTGAAAAGTTGATCATAAATCCACATGCATGAATATGAATAAGTTTAAGGAGTGTATAAACTGACTCATATATTTCAAATTTTGAAAAATTTGGAGAGTGTATATATATATATATATATATATATATACACACACACACACACACACACACACACACACACACACAGATATTAAAAACCAGCAACATATATGCCAATCGTAATTCATCATAAAACATATATAATCCACAGATGAAAAAGTATTTATTTAACTAAAAATGGATTTATGTATAATGTTGTTCTACTAGGAAGCTCACTAATAGGTTGAGTTTTCAGTTCCAGCAGCATTTAGGAGCAGTGATCACTTCTCAAAATTTGTATCTGCCAAGTCAGTCACCTCACAAAAATGTTTGTGTGATACCAGGTAGGATTCTATATGTGCATATAAAAATACATGTGCTGAATAGGCTACTAAGAGAGGAGACAGGAATTTGTTGAGAACCACAGCTGAAGGGGCCCCAGCAAACTTCCAGCTGCCAGCACATTTCAGCTGCCGGTTGATTATTGGCTCACAGCAGCCCCAGCAACATCTAGCTGATTGGGTCCTCTGTGGTGATGCACATTGTGTTGTTTCCCTGCCCTTTCAAACCACAGAGCTGCTCATTGGGGGACTTTTTTGGCTCCACCCACGTGACCCAGCCAATCGGCCTCAAGAACAGGAGGATTTTGGGAGGTGGAGAGGCTTATGGGTGTGAGAGAGACTTTACAAGGAAGACAGTGGTGACAGTTGGGCTCTGAGGGTTTTTCCTGAGGAGCTATTTTGCTTGGCGTGTGTGGTTCTAAAAATAAAGTTCAATTCTCTTGACAAGTGCCTCCTGAATTGTGCCCAGCCAGACTGCAGCATTTGGTGGCTCGCACGGGGAGTGACTGAGGGTAAGTGATAAGTTAAACTGCTCGGCCCTGAGGGCAGGGCGAAAGGATGGGTAGCCATTTTAAGATTCCTCTTTTGTTTCCCTTCACTTTGGTTTAAGTTGCCTGTGCCTGGAGATGAGTGAGACGAAAAAAAAAAAAAAAACTGCTCGCATCTGAGGAAAAACTATTTAAGTCTGAGGAACAGACAGGGATAAAGGACGAATGCACATGTCAGGAAGATAGAAAGGCTATAATAACTTTTTGTTGTTCCCTTTTTATTTCATTCTGTCTTGGTTTTGTTTGGTGTCATCTTGTTGGTTTGTATTATAGTAGAATTACTGAATCAGAAATTAGTAAATAACAAACTGAAAGAGTGTTAAGTAAATTGTTAGAGGAAGGAGGCATCTCAGGAAAATCAAGAATAGTCAGAGCATTCATTGATACAATACAAATGTAGCCCATGGCTTTTTAAGGAGGATTTGTTGAATATATCACAATGGAATCATCATGGTGAAGATTTAAAAAGAATAGAAAAGAACAGCCCAGGGACTCTGCCAGTTAGCACATTGCCATTGTGGACGTTCATATCTGGTTTGCTTAGTCCAAAGCCTTCAGTTTAGACAAAGATAGAGGAACAAAGCTTAGAGCAGAAAAGGCCATCAGTGGGAAAGTTACAAAATGAGACTGCTACTAACAACTTTCTATCACCAGAGGGCGTAAGTACCCAACCAACAGTGCCACCTCTACAGGAGACTGTGATTAACACCTTTCTATCACCAGAGGATGTAAATGTCCAACTAAAAGGGCTACCTCCATATGCTGGGAGGCCCCCAACCCCCGCAGTCGATAGATCGGATCCTGAGACAGGATCTTAAGTATTAACATGACCTCTATTTGAGGTAGGAGGTCAGCGAATTCACCACTCTTTAAATTTCAAAACAGTGAAGCAGCTAAAAGAGGCTGTAACAACCTATGGTCCTCAAGCACCCTTCATAGTAAGCTTGGTCGAATCCATTAACAACTTGAACATGACGCCAGCAGAATGGGCTAATATGTGTAAAGCTGTGCTAAATGGAGGTCAATACCTGTTATGGAAGGTTGCCAATGAGTAATTTTGCAAGGAGATGGCTAGGTGAAATGCAGCAGCTGGTTATCCTCAGAGAAATCTAGAAATGTTGTTAGGAGAGGGACCTTATGATGATTAGCACCAACAAATTGGATATGATACTGGCGTATACGCAAAAATTGCTGAAGAGGTGGTTAGGGCATGGAAGACTTTACAAGGATATGGAGGTTTACAAGGTCAATTATCTAAGGTAATACAAGGAGCTAAAGAATCATAAGCTGAATTTGTAGATAGCTTTATTCAAACAGCTACCAGAGTTTTTGGGAATACAGAACAAGCAATGTCATTAATACAACAACTGGCTTATGACCAAGCAAATCGTTGGTGCAGAGATATCAACAGACCATGGAAACATGAAGATTTAAACACATTTATTAAATTATGTAGAGACATTAATGAACAAGAGCAAGTCATGGCAGCTGCAGTAAAACAGGCTTTAGATGCCAGAGACATTAATGAACAAGGGCCAATTGTGGCAGCTGCAGTAAAACAGGCTTTAGATGCCAGGACAAGCACATGATACAATAGTGAATGAACAGGATACATTAAAAGGGATTGCCCCATAGGAGGAGGGTTTAACAAAACTAGGTATCAAAGGAGTAGAATACCTGGTATTTGCCCACGATGTCATAGAGGGAGACACTGGGCTAATGAACGCCATTCTCAAACCACCATAGAGGGTATTTCATTATCAAAAAACGAAAAAAGGACTAGGTGTTTATCCACGATATCATGGAGAAAGGCTTCGGGCTCCATTGCCAAAAAATCGACATGGGGCCCCAATGCTCTGGGGCCCAAAACCACAAATATACGGAGCACTGGAAGATCCCAGCAACCCCATCAGATTAGTGCCCAGGACACATTGTCCATCAGATCCTTCATCAGACAAACCAGAGGGTGCACAGGGTTGGACATCTGCGCCTCCACCAGACCAGTACTAACTCCAGAGATGGGAGTTCAAATCATTCCCGCAGGGGTGAAAGGACCTCTTCCCAAAGGAACAGTAGGCTTATTTTTTGGATGCAGCTCTTCTACTCTAAAAGAACTTATGATTAGTCCTGGGGTAATTGATCCGATTATGGAGGTGAAATAAAAATTATTGCCAGTTCTCCAAAGGGTATATAAGTAATTTCACCAAGAGATAGAATAGCACAGTTACTAATAATACCCAGCTTACATGATAAATTTTTGAGTCGTACTGTAGAAAGACGTTATAAGGGATTAGGCTCCACAGGTGTAGATTGGGCTTTGCTTTCTTTAAATTTAGATTCTCACCCCATGCTAAAACTAAATATTCAAGGACATGAATTTAATGGGCTACTGGATACATCATCTCTCATCAAGAAGGGCCAAAACATTGTCCGTTAAAACAAGCCACTCAAATGCTTTGAGGCCAAGGAATGGCAACTAATCCCCATAAAAGTGCAATGGTATTAGATTGGAAAAATTCTGAAGGATGTGAAGGAACTATACAGCCATATGTATTGGATCAATTTTCCATAAATTCATGGGGATGAGACGTCCTATGTCAATTAAGTTTGACATTAACAAATAACATCAATCAAAATGCACCAACTATTATGGCTAGACAGGTTTTTAGGAAAGGAAAAAGATAAGAAAAACAAGAACAAGTTATAGCAGCACCAATACAAATAGATCAAGGAACAGATAGACATGGGTTGGATTTTCAAAAAGGGGCAATGAGACGAGAAAATAAAAATTACTAGGAAATCAGAATGACCAGTACGGTTTCCTCAGTGGCCCCTGACCAAAGAAAAGATACAAGCACCCCATGAACTGGTCAAACAACAATTAGCGGAAGGACAGATACAACCTTCTGTATTTTCCCATAATACTCCCATTTTTGTCCTCAAAAAGAAATCTGGAAAATGGAGATTATTGCAAGATTTAAGAGCCATTAATAATGAGATGGTTATTATGGGACCTGCTCAATCAGGGATTCCTCAATTGTCTGCTTTGCCAAAAACTTGGTATGTTTTCGTTATAGATATTAAAGATTGTTTTTTTTTTTTCAATTCCAATTCATCCTGAGGATAGTCCACGTTTTTCATTTACTATCCTTGCACTGAATCATGAAGGTCCTGATCAGAGATATGAGTGGAAAGTACTCCCTCAAGGGATGGCTAACAGCCCAACTATGGGTCAAATTTATGTTAACAAAGTAATCCAGCCACTTAGAGATCGAAATCCTACACTACAAATATTTCACTATATGGAAAAACCTAAACACACAAAACTAAAAACCCATTGCTAGAATGTTATGCCACACTAACAAACTTATTTAAAAATTATAATCTAGAGATAGCAATAGATAAAGTACAATTAAATTTTCCAATTAATTATTTAGGAGTTCTATTATCCTCAACCATGATCAGTCCACCAAAAATTCAAATACGAGTAGATCAACTCAAATCAATTGATTACTTTCAAAAGTTATCAAGAGACATAAATTGGATAAGGCCTTTCTAGGAATACTAACAGGAGAGTTGGGACTTTTATTTGATATACTAAAAGGTCCATCAGATCCAAATTCAACCAGAATGTTAACGCCTGAAGCAAGAAAGGCATTAAAAATCATTGAAATATATATGGGAACTATGAATTTGAATAGAGTTCAAATAATTTTGCCTTTATTATTTATTGTACTACCAACAAAAATATTCCTACAGGAGTATTTTGGCAAGAAGGTCCATTATTATGGATACATTTATCTTATTCTTCTAACACTATTATTACTAGGTATCCTGAGGCTGAGGGACAATTAATAATCATAGGAATAAAAGCAGCAAAGGGAGTGTTTGCCATTTCTTCCAATAAAATTAATACTCCATATGCATTGAGTCAAATTGATGAATTAGCTAATGAGTTAAATACTTGTGCAAGAATCATGTATAAATCTAATGTTTCATTTGATAACCACTTACCATCTAATCCTTTATTGTCTTTTTGGTCATTGCATCCTGTAATTTTTCCAAAAATGACAAGAAAAACGCCTTTCATGAATGCTCCAAATATATTCACTGATGGGTCAAATAATGGTACAGCAGCAATAGTTACACCTGATAAAACTTTAACATTTTTAGTACCGAAACAATCAGCTCAAAAGGTAGAGCTTAATGCAGTATTACAATCTTTTGTGATGTTTAATTTTCTGTATTTAATTTATTTTCCAATAGTCATTATATAGTGAATGCTATAGTATCCCTTGAAGATGCTGGTAGGATTTTCCCTTCCTGTAGTGTTTTCTCTTTGCTTTCCAGTATACAATGTCTAATCTGGGACCAAAAGATCCGTTCTTTATAGGACATATCAGGGCACATACAGGATTGCCTAGAACCTATATTTTGGGCAATGATTTAGCAGATAAAACTACAAATGACATACATACATATTTTTGTCTACACTAGAAGAAGATATAATTTTTTTAAAAAAAGTTCCATATCAATGCTAATACTTTACAAAACAGTTTTAAAATAACTAAGGAACAATCCAGACAAATAATAAAACAATGTCAAAATTCTGTGACCTTTTTACCACAAGTTAATCTTGGAGTCAATCCTAGAGAATTGATACCTAACCATATTTGGCAGATGGATGTCACACACTTGCCAGAATTTGGAAAATTAAAATATTTGCATGTTACCATTGATACTTCTTCTGGATTTTTGATGGGCTCCCTTCATGCTGGAGAAAAAAAACTAAAGATGTTATAGCTCATTGCTTAAAAAATTTTGCCACTGTGGGCATTCCAAAACAGTTAAAAACAGATAATGCCCCCGGTTATACTTCTACCTCTTTTAAACAATTTTGCTCATCATTTGGCATTACTCATATTACATGAATCCCTTGCAATCTACAGGGACAAGGCGTAGTTGAAAGAGCACATCAAACTATTAAAATGTACTTATTAAGGCAAAATGACGGAATTGAGAAGGGGTATATATTCCTCAAAGATAAACTTAAAATAACCCTTTTTACTCTAAACTTTTAAAATTTGGATTCATCAGGACTTAGTGATGTGGAAAGTCATATGTGTCCAAAAAATGTGTATAAGCCCAAGATACTTTGGAAGGATATTCTAACAGGACAATGGAAAGGTCCTGACCCAGTAATTGTCTGGAGTCAGGGGTCTGTTTGTGTGTTTCCACAGGAAGAACAGCAGCCAATTTTGATTCCAGAGAGATTAACTAAAGTCCCGAACCAGTGATTGTCTTTATTCGGGGGTCTGTTTGTGTGTTTCCACAGGAGAACAGTAGCGGATTTGGATTCCAGAGAGATTAACTAAAGTGATTTCTATAGACCAAAAAGAAGATGATTTGGCTCAAATCCATAATAGCTGATATCAAAAACTCCAGTTTGGCTATCCTTACATCTGCAAAAAAAACAGGAGGCTTTTATCAATTTCTATTTTATTATTGTCCTTTCCCACATTGTATTTTGTTTTTTTGAGCTCATACAGACCTAGATTAATGTTTTGGTGATCAGTCCTATTTTTTGTCTATGGAGTTTTTAAACATTCCAATGGTGATTTCACCTGTAAAAAATTATAAGGCCTTTAATATTATGTTATGTGTTTTATGTATTATATTATGTGTGCACACTTGTGTTTTGTGTTATATGTTTGAATGTACATATGTCCATATATCATATATGATGAACACTAATGAAAAAATGGATCCAAATATTTTTATTTATTCACGTGATTTAAATGGTTTAAATTAAATTGGATAAACAACTGTTGAGGATTGTTTTAACATGTGAACAAAATAGAGGTTAATAGAACTGTTTGTTTACTTTCAACTTTCCTTTACATTATATTTAATAACTGTCTTCAAGATAATGTAAATTGTTAAGAAAATTGTTTTCTTTTAGTGCCTTCTGGAATGTTACATAATTTTTTCTTTATCCATTATTGCCACAATTCCTATCTTCATCCTAGTGCTGGTGAAGACAATGATAAAACCAATCTACAGCTTCTGCAATAGCCATCACTGAACTGCTTGCAGAACTTGCCTGGACTATGTATCACTTCTATGCATTGTGAACGCACTTGTATGCATTGTGCACTGTTGGTGCAGTGACTTGTGGTAATGTTGGGGTATTTATGCTGATGCTGTCATCGGTGGTACAATTTTTCCAAAAGGAGCCATCAAATGGCTTGGTGTATGTTTCCTATTCTCACTTGATACAGGTCAGGAACCTTACAGAGAAAGGCGAAAGCCTTCATCTGCAATGACTGCTCTTTTGACCATTTTGGTTTTGGATGCACACATGGGATCTTTTTTTAGATCCATCAGGTGCTGAGAATTTAATCAACAGCCTCACACAGGGCTAAGAGGCTGATTCAGACACATCCCTTTTCAAACAATTAAGCAAAGAGCCACAGGTGATGCCCATTCATTTCCATTTGAAAACTGATTTCTACAGGGTTCACAAAGGGGTGGCCTGAGGCAAAGAACTTCCTGACATTCAGGGCAACAGAACAATAGGTAAGCAAAAGGCCCAAAGCAGGGTTTCTCCACTGAGACTTTACTGGTCACACTGATATCTGAGTTTTCTGAGATGCTCGCCATTCCCTTCAGCTATCCAGAACATGGCCATGTCACAGAGCTTGGAGGTGGTACATATCTTGGACACAAAACCATGAGCCTCTTCTGGAGAGCGGCCAGAATTCAGGAAGAAAACAGCAACTTAGGAAATTAGCAGGTGTTGCCCATTGATAAGGCAAGCCACAGTCCATTCATAATTTGGGCAGGATGAATGCTGGGAAGCTTTCTACTAGACAGGATACATCCATTGAATAATTTTCTTTTCTAATGTCTACAACCACGGACACTGTGGGATACACAAACATAGAAACACTCGCCTTGTCAAATGAGTTATTAAAAACAGTTCACTCCAAACCAAACAAACCAACTTTCTACATATTTTCAGAACATGAAACAAACCACAAACCCATACCCACACACCCACAAAGACACCTCCTTCCCCCAAATGGGTCTGTGACTATCCGGAGTGTCCTTTGACTGGTGGGCCACACTATGTTCCCCTGAAATGGCCTGTCATATATCAGATGAGCTCTCCTTGGCCAACTCTGTGAAGTTGTCAGGAGCCAGCGGTGAGCCCCTACCTCCTTGCTGAGGAAAAGCAACTCTCAGAGCTTTCCTGGCTTTTGGCCATTCTCACATCAGTAGGTACCAAGTAAGAATGATGCTGTCCTTGGTAAATCCAAACAAGTGAGACCACTGGGACTTGGACTGGGACTGGCTCTGGGTGCCTGGCTTCGTGGATCCCAAGTTCAGAGAGTACCAACAACCAAGGAAGTGAGGCAATTCACTTACTTCAGAAACTGAATGAGTTCACTGCTTGGAAACCACTTTGTCCTAACAGTTGATTCAAAGGGTCCTATCAGATGGAGGCTGCCCCTGCTTCCTGTGACACTTTCACAAGTTAGAATGATATATCAACCATAGGGACCCACAGCTCTCCACACAGGCCTGGTTTGGTCCATCTTCTCTACATTAAGAAGAGAGAGGCTGATTCAGACATATCCCTTCATCCTGACCAGGTTTTTTACCATGGAAGATGACTTTTGCTCTCTTAGATCTTTCATAGCTGCCTACAACTAATCCAGTGATCATTTCTGTATGGACATTTGAGGTTCTCAACAGGTGGAAGATGCCCTACATTCCTGTATTGAAATACCAACTCCATCCCTGCTCTTCTGTAAAGTTAGATTGAGGGAACAGTGTATGATTAGGGTCAAAAACAGGTTCGATTTAAGTGAGGAATCATTCTGAGGGTTGAACAATGGTATTGGGAACCTGCGATATTTATAAGAATATATACGTGAAATATAAGTATAAAAACAGAAATCTAGGTAAGATTTGAAGCCTGTAAGGGCATTGAACCCTTGATTGGGATACTTAGCATTGAATTACGTTCTGATCAGATGTCTCAGATAAATCAATATACAATGAAATAGGACCATGTACCTTGGATGATTGAATGTAGAAAAGAACATTCAGTGAAAAAGGGATGGTCGTTAGATTTAGGAAGATAGTCCGTATGTTTAGGAAGAAGATTGAGCATAGGATTTGGAACAAAAGTTCTTTAGCAATAGGGTTTCGGTTAGAGAGTGAATGTAAATGTGAGCACATGTGAACAGTCAGAATGATGACCTGGGGAAAATATGTAGGAAAGCAGATATCAATAGAGACATTACAAAATCAGGCAAAGTATAAAATGAGTGATAGGATTATACATTTTAAACAGGGTTGAGTTGGGATATATTATCTTAGAAAGAAACAAATATGTAGTCATGAATTGGATTGACATTTGAGAGCATTGGCAACCTGGACATGGGTGTTTTTAGTAATCCATGCTCACTCTCCTTTTAGGCTTTGGTACAATCATAAGTGTGACCTTTGCATTTTGTGTCCCAAGTATTACTGTGATAAAATGTATATGTAGATCAGGTGACATGACTATTTCTTCCACCATTTCTGGGAGGACTATTTTGAAGAAGTATAAATTAGTTTTGGGGGTACAAAAAGGTGTACTCTGTGTCATACAATATATTGATATTGCATTAATAGACCATAATGTGAATAAAGAATATAACTATTTCCACTTTAAATAATGGAGTGAATTGATATATGAAAATATATAAGAAATCTTATATTGGTATAAAATCATTCATTCCATCGAGTTATACATCTAATGGTAGTATTAGGGTTATGGTTTATCATGAAGGGTGTGTGAGTTTTGCTTCAAAAGTGAGTATGCAAATCAAAAATAATGTGTTTGGAAAGAAGTCTCATGAAAAGATCAGTCAAGGAACATGGAGGAATACATGTGTTCTGAAGCAGGAAGTGATTGAAAGTAAAACAAATGCCTATAAATTTGCTAACTTGTGGATGAAATATATATCCTCTGATGTGCATAAACTGAAGAAATAGTAATGTACCAATGTTGAATAAAAATGAACATCAAAATCCACATCATGTCTCATAGTAATCTACTTGAATTGATGTTAAACAGGGTCAGTTACTATCGAAATGTTAGGATATGTATGCACCATTCCAAAAAGTTAGTTTTCAGTACTAGGAAACAAATATGTATTTCAGGTGGATGAATCTTTCTGAGAATAATCTTGAGAAAACTTGATTATAAATCCACAAACATGAATATTAATGAATTTAGGGAGAGTATAATAATACATATGTTTCATATTTTGAAAAATCTGGAGAGTGTATATATATACATATATATATATATATATATATATATATATATATATATATATATATATATATACAAAACACACACAGAGACATTAAAAATAGCAATATATATATGCCAATCGAAATTCATCATGAAAAATAACTCATCCGCATATCCAAAAATATTCGTTTTACTGAACATGGATTTTTGTATAAGGTTGTTCAAATAGGAAGCTCCCCCATGCATTGAATTTTCAGTTTCAACAGCGTTTAGGAGGAGTGATCACTTCCCACAATTTGTATCTGCCAAATCAGCCACCTCACGAGAATGTACGTGTGATACCAGTTAGGATTCTATATGTGCATATAAAAACACATGTGATGAATAGGCTAGAGAGAAAGGGAGACAGTAATTCATATGTGTATTAAATTTAAAAACAAATGGAGAACTATTTCAATTAAAAATTGACTAGATGTATTACTCCTACCCTATGTAATGCAAAATGCAGGTCCTACTATAAAGCATGCCTCCTCTGATATCCTTGTATTTTTATTGTGTTTGGATTATTTTTCTCCATCATATTAGGATTAGTAGTCAGAGTCTTGTAGAGTATGGGTTAGTGTCAGGGATTCAGTATTTCAAATATATTATGCACAAAAATCTTCCCACTCTCATCCAGAACAATGCCTTGACATTACCCTCACCCCAAGTAAGACATAATTAGAGGAGAAAAGTTAAAAATTCTGTGAATACATATCAGGAATGGAATATGCTCACGAGTTCACAACCTTGGATGTGGTAGAGGAGTCTCCAAAAGTTAGGGACAGGGTAAATGCTCCACAAACATGGAGCTCTGCTGGCCTAAAGACTTCTTGAGAAACTGCCTCTGAGGTTGGGCACTTGAAATATATGTTATTGTCAGGAGCTTCCTTTGTAGTGAAACCATCAAAGCTGGGTCTGCATCTATGTAACATGGAGGACATAGTTCCGTATTGTCCTCTGAACATGAGGCAGCATTGCTGAATTCTCTATATGTAGGTTAACTCTGTCCACTGGGGGCTAAGTGTCTCCCTGTGTGGACTGTAAAGCCATTTGGTCATTCTCCAATTTTCCTGGTGTTTCTTGCTGCTGCAGTGGGAGTTTGGTATTTGCTTCACGAAATACAAGGAGTTCAATTGGGACACAGTGCTGGAGGGAGTTCTGTCAAGTGTGGTGAGTCATTGTCTGGAAGAGAATGCACCAAGCATGCTTCTACCCCACATAGCTTGCCCCCTTGACCATAGCATCCTGATTCTGAACATTGCCGTGAAACCTCTCCAAATAACAAGATGTTTTTACGTATAATGATCTGCTGGCTGCACCATGTCAGTCACAATCCATTTGGAAGCCCCTGGAAGATCCACATGGCCCTACAACAGAAGTTTTATCACACACCTGCCCTCCACTGCTGTAGGCCAACTACTGAGCAGGCTCCAACTTACTGGCTTCTCTGTTCTACACCATTTTCATGAAACCCAGTCAATCAAGGCACTGTCTGGTATACTCATGATCAGCAACCGGACATCCAAACTTTCTCCAGTGCCACCTGGTCATGGGAATTTCAAAAATTTCATGGTATTTATCTAGGCATTTTTCAAGGATGAAGTTGGAGGCACTGTGGGTTTCAATTCATTCAGAAACCGTTAAATCTTGAGAAAGATCATTTCAGTGAAACTCTGGAGAACTCTCACAGGCAAGGCTTCCCAAAGAGTGGCCAAAAGGTCACATGAAGCCAGGCCCATTGAGGTCTACAATGTGAGGTCCATGTGTGTTTTGATTCTCAACTATGGCTGCCATGTCTTTCAGAATAAAATCATATGATATCCTGGCTTAGATTCACAGTGCTCTGTGGAAAGCCACACTGGGACTAGATCTCAGTTTCCAGGGCGACTCTCATGCGTGGCCTAATAAAATCCCAACAAAATTCATGGTAATACTTCTTTGAGGTCAGTTCCAGAACTCAGTCTCTAAGGGGAATCACGCCAGAGTTAAAGCCCAGGTGGACCCAGTCATCTCTTCCAACCAGGATACAAATGTCCAGAATTAAATCCAAAATACTCTCACATGACCCTCATATTCTTCCATATAGACACTCATCATATCCTCTGGCTGGAGGTTTCCATGAGGGGCGAAGCCCACGACAGTGTCCAAAATAAACTCCCTTGCTCCTCATTTGCCTAAATTTAGGGTTGCCTGGACACCCTTCCTGTGAACCAGGAGTGATCAATTAGGCCTGCCTTAATGCTGCTCTGCTTCTCCAATTTGAGGCCTAATGACTGTGGGTTTTAGATTCTTTATCTGAATTGGAGTCATGTGAGAACCCAAGCACCTATAGGCTCGCCTCTGCATGGCTTTAAAGATCTCATTTGACCCAAAAGATCCCTATTCTCACATAATGGAGTTCAGGGACTTTACATTGGAAGGCGAGAGAGTTCATCCAGAATAACTGGTATTTTGGCTATTTTGGTATTGAATGAACAGATGGGATCTTTCTTTTGATCCATCTGGTGCTGAGAATATAAGCCACAGCCTCACACAGGGCCAAAAGGCTGATTCAGACACATCCCTTTCTAAAGAAATTAAGCAAAGAGACACAGGTGATGCCTATTCATTTCCATTTGAAAATTCTTTTCTTCAGGCTTCACAAATGGTTGACCTGATGCAGAGACCTTCCTGACATTCAGGGCAATAAAACAATAGGTAAGCAAAAGGCCCAAAGCAGAGTTTCTCCACTGAGACTTTACTGGTCACAGTGATGTCTGATTTTTCTAAGAAGCTCGCCATGCCCTTCAGCTGTCCAGTACATGTCCATGTCACAGAGCTTGGAGGTGGTACATATCTTGGACACAAAACCATGAGCCTATTCTTTAGAGAATCCAGAATTCAGAAAGAAAACAGGAACTTAGGAGAATAGCATGTATTGCCCATCCATAAGTCAAGTTGCAGTCAATTCATAAATTGGGCAGGATGAATGCTGGAAAGCTTTCTACTAGACAGGACACATCCATTGATGTATTCTCTCTTCTCATGTCTACATCCATGGACACGATGGAATATACAGTCATAGAAATACTCGACTTGTCAAAGGACTTACTAGAAACAGTTCACTGAATCCAAACAAACCGCCTTTCATACCTATTCTCAGAACAAGAGAAAACCACAAACCTACACCCACACCCACAAAGGCACCTCCTTTCCCCAAGTAATTCTGAGACTATCCGTAGTGTCCTCTGATTGGTGGGCCACAGTATGTTCCCTCAAAGTGGCATGTCCTGTCTCAGATCTGTTCTTCTTAGCCAACTCTGTGAAGTTATCAGGAGCCAGTGCTGAGCCCCTACCTGCTTACTCCAGAAAGGCCCCTCTTCAGTGCTCTGCTGGCATTTGCCCATCCTCACATCAGTAGGTACCAAGAAAGACTGATTCTGACCTTGGGAAAAGCAAACAAGTTAGCCCACTGGGACTGGGACTGGGACTGGCTCTGGGTGCTTGGCTTCCTGGATCCCAAGTTCAGAGAATTCCATCACCAAGGAAGTGAGGTAAGGTCACTTCCTTCAGGAACTGAATGAGGTCACTGCCTTGGTAACCACTTTGTCCTAACAGTTGCTTCCAAGGTTCCCATGAGATGGAGGCTGCCCCTACAACCTGTGACACATTAACAAGTTAGAATTGTATATCAACCATAGGCACTCGGGAACTGCTCTCCAGACAGGCCTGATTTGGTCCATCTTCTCTACAATAAGAAGAGAGAGGCTGATTTAGACACATCAATTCATCCTGACGAGGATGTTTGGCATGGAAGATGACTATTGCTCTCTCAGGTCCTACATAGCTGCCTACATCTTCTCCAAGAATCACTTCTCCATGGATCTTTGACGTTCTCAGCAGGTGGAAGATCACATACATTCCTATATTGTAAGACCAACTCTGTACCAGCTCTTCTGTAAGTTATATTAAGGGAAGAGTGTATGGTTAGGTTTAATAACAGCTTCAATTTGGGTTAGGAATCATTCTATGGAATAAATAATGGTATTGGAAACTTGCGATATTTACAAGAGTATATAGGTGAAATATAAGTATGAAAGCAGAAATTTAGGTAAGATTTGAAGCCCAGAAGGGCATTGGGCACTTGAGTGGGATAATTAGCTTTGAATTATTTGCTGCACAGTTGTCTCAGATAAATCAATATGCAATGGTATAGGACCTTGTACCTTGGATGATTGAATGATGAAGAGAACACCCAGTCAAAAAGCGATGGTGACTAGGATTAGGAAGGTAGTCCGTTGGCTTAGAAAGAAGAGTGAGTATAGGATTTGGACTAAAAGTTCTTTAGCAGTAGGGTTTCAGGTAGAGAGTTAATGTAAATGTCAGCAAATGTGAAGAGTCAGTCACAATGATGAACTGGGGAAAACATGTAGGAAAGCAGACATCAATAGAGATATTAGGAAATCAAGCAAAGTATAAAGAGAGTGATAGGATTAGACATTTTCAACAGGCTTGAGGTTGAATATATAACCTTAGGAAGAAACAAATATGTAGTCACCAATAGGATTGACATTTGAGAGCATTAGGCAACCTGTACATGGATGATTTTAGTAATCCATGATCACTTTCAAATTAGGTTTTGGTACAATTGTAAGTGTGACTTTTGCTTTTTGTGTCCAGAATATTTCTGTGATAAAATATATATGTAGATCAGGTGACATGAGTATTTCTTCCACCATATCTGGGAGCAATATTTTAAAGACGTATAAATTAGTATGGGGGTACAAATTGGTGTACCCTGTGTCTGTGAATATAGAGATAAGGCATGAATAGACCATACTCTGAATAAATAATATTACTGGATCCACTTTAATTAATGGATTGAATAGATATCTGAAAATATATAAGAAATATTATATTGATATACAATCATTCATTCCAACCAGTTATATATCTAATGGTCATCTTATGGTTATGGTATATCATGAAGGGTGTGTGAGTTCTGTTTCAAAAGTGATTATGGAATTCGAAAATAATGTATTTGGCAAGAAGTTTTATGAAAAGACCAGTCAAGAAACAGAGAGAAATACATGTGTTCTGGAGCAGGAAGTGACTGAAAGTGAAACAAATGCCTATAAATTCGCTAATTAGTGGATGAAATATATAACCTATGATGTGCATAAACTGCAGAAATAGTAATGTACCAGTGTTGAATAAAAATGAATGTCAAAATACACATCATTTCCAATAGGAATCTACTTGCATTGATGTTAAACTGAGTCAGTTACTCTAGAAATATTAGGATTTGTATGCACCTTTCACTGAAGTTAGTTTTCAGTAATAGGAAACAAATATGTATTTCAGGTGGATGAATATTTCTGAGAATAATCTTGTGAAATGTTGATTATTAATCCACATACATGAACATGAATGAATTTAGGGAGTGTATATAAAACACATATTTCATAATTTGAAAAATCTGGATAGTATATATATATATATATATATACACACACACACACACACACACAAACACAGACATTAAGAAGTCGCTATATATATGCCAATCAAATTTCACCATGAAATATATATCATCCACAGATCCAAAAACATTCATTTTACTGAACATGGATTTATGTATAATGTTGTTCAACTAGGAAGCTTCCCTTAGTTTGAATTTTCAGTTCCAACAGAGTTTAGGGGGAGTGATATCTTCTCACAATTTGTATCTGCCAAATCAGGCACCTCACAAAAATATACGTGTGATATCAGATTGGAGTCTATATGTGCATATAAAAATACATGTGCTGAATAGGCTACAGAGAATGGGAGACAGGAATTCACATATTTGTTAAATTTAAAAACACATGGAGAACTATTTCAAAAAAAAATTGACTAGATTTATAACACCTAACCTTTATCTTGCAAAGGGCAAGTCCAATATACACTATGCCTCCACTGAACTCTTGTATTTCAATTCTCTTTGGGTTATTTTTCTCCATCATATTAGTATTAGTAGTTAGAGTATAGTAGGGTATGGGTTATTGTGAGGGATTTAGTATTTTGAATGAAAAATTTGAAAATGAATCCAATGTGTATGCAAATATGTGGTATACAATTATCTTTCCACTCTCATCCAGAACAATGCCTTTACATTACCTTCGCCCCAAGTAAGACACAATTAGAGGAGAAGAGTTAGAAATTCTGTAAATACATAGCTGGAATTGAAAATGCTCAGGAGTTCACAACCTTGGAGGTGGTAGAGGATTTTCCAAAAGTAAGGGACAGGGTTGATCACCCAACCTGATCTTTCATTAAAATTGGGAGCCATCTTGCCACAAAGCCATAAAAAGATAATTTTTCTTTACTATATATTACTGCAATTTCTGAACCTGCTTGTAATGCCTGCCCATGCCTTGAACTCAACCATCCCTGGCTTTCTGACCAGATCCCAGCCCTCTCTGAAACTTTGGTGACACTTCATAAATTTTGGCCTTCTTCTGGCCAGACAACGACCCTCTCTGAGGCTCTAATGGTCCTCATAATTTCTGATGCTGGGGCCAGCAAAAAAAATGTAAACTACAATTAGTGTGATGCTTGTCAAAGTTCTGTTTTCTGTAACCCCCCTTTTGTGTAACTTTCTGGGCTATAAAGCTGGGCTGTAGGAAATGTGAGGATGCTGTCTTGTTTCCGCCATTTTGAGAGGGAGAGGCAGCCAGGCCGGTTGAAATAATAAGCTTGCCTTAATTTGATTTTAATTGGAGTCTGTGGTCTTTTTTTGCGTCCTGGTCTAACATTTTGGATTTCCCCAGCGAGATGATCTGACCAGATCACAAGACCAGACTGATGGAAATTCTGAAGCTGGCTTTTTCTCCAGGGCTCCGGGCTGTAGAGCCAAGTTCCAAGGCCTTGGAGTGAGCCTTCATTCCGGGGGGAGCACTGCAATGAACCATCGCACTAAAACTATTAGCGAGCTTCTGGTGGAGGAGGCCTCTATAGTTAAGTGGCACATTTATAACACCTTATATCTGGTTAAGAGAAAACTCTTGTGATGACTGAGAGGTGGCCTGGGGAAGCTCACATATACTACTGCCTGGGACAGTAACAAGAATCATTCTGTCCTCTGTTCTGTTCTGTAAGGAATTCCTCTGAAAGGGTAGAAAGGTGCCGACGGGCATGGAGGAGCTACTACCCCAGAGCTTTAGCAAAACGTTGCATTGCTCCTCTGTTTTTCTGTTTCGGCACCGGGTTTCTGTTTCTTTGTGTTTTGTTCTGTGTTCTGTATTTTTGTTTGTTTGTTTGTTTTTGTGCGTTTTGTTGTGTGATTTCTGTGGTAAAAACTTAAGGATATTGGACGTGAAAATGGGTAATAAAGCAAGTAAGCCTGACACCATTTTGGACTGTGTTTTAAGGAACTGTGATGAACTTTACCACGCTTTGTTAAGCAGGATGAGAGAATCCCCTAGCTGGCTGCCTGGAGCACACCCACTGCAGAGGGCAATGACTGCTGGCAACCTAAGAACTGAGTATCTCTCAGGTTAACAAGTGAAACTCCTTTAAAACCCCTTGTCCCTCCAGATCAAGAGAGTCACCACAATGAACAGAGTCCCCTGTGTCTCTCCTTTTTTAGCAAAGCAGTAAACGTCCATTTTTATTTTTCTCAAACCCTGTCCTCATTATTAAATTGGTATTAATTGGCTTCAAGGTCAGGAACAGAAATTTAAGTTACAAATTTTGATACGCCCCCCGACCCTGGAACTTTTTGAGAGCTGATTACTGAAATGTTAGGAGATGGAGCATACTTGGGGTGGAACCAAACCAGAGGAACTAATCCTGTAAGTAAAAAGAGGAACTGAGGGACTCTGAGCAGCTGCCAAAGCCCTGTTGCTTCAGGGAATTCCCTCCTTCCTTCCCTGCACTGTAAGTATTATGCCACCTCTGTCTTCTTAAAAAAAAAGAAAAAGTAAAAGGGGACATTAAAGGCAGTAAAGTCACCATGGAGACCCTTGATATTACATTTCAGGTTGCCTCTCTGTGAAAACATCTGGTCCCCTTGTGGGGATATCTATGGTGCCACTGGTGTAGGAGATTGTTCTCTTATCTGCTCTGTTTTAAAAGTTTCTGTCTGTCAGCCCTAGTCTGGAGCTCCTTTCTGTCTGTCTTGTGTCTTTGTTTCTGGCCCTTTAAGACTTGTGCAATAATGTGTTGATTTTATAAATTGTTTCTTGGGAATGATCTTAGCTGAATGTGTGTCTAAATGATGATGTTTTATTGTAACAATCTGTTTTCTGAATGGGTTTTTGAAGCATTGCACAATCTTGCAGTTAAAAGTCGGGTTTAGGTAATTGTTTAGTTTATGATTTCAGATAATTCATGCCAGAGAACATAAATACTTAGGATGGAAAACTAAAGAACTCTACTTCCAAGTTGGCAAGTAACTTCCCAAACATCCAGTCTTATTTTTCACCAATTTTGATTTGGATTGACTGGGAAAATATCACAGTGTGTACCAGTGCATTAGTTGGACAAGGATAGTAAATCATAGTATGGTATCTTTTGACAAAACAAGATGTAAAGATATAAATTTTTGTGAATTGTGTCTTAAACTTGTATCATAATTTTCAACATGGGAACCTGAAAATTATGGTTAAAATGCCTTAGGCCCGAGTTGTCTGCTCAGAATAGCAGTTTTTCCCTGCTCCTTCCAGTCCTCAGCCAGGACTTATGTTGAAACGCAAATGAAAGTAGCCTACAAGCTTAGTAGGAGACTTATCTGAGGCATGGGGGGGGGGGGAAAGGGTAAATTGTATGGTATTTACTAATTACTGGCCAGTCATTTTTTCTAGGACTCTTATTTTTTTCCTTATTTTTTTTAGCTCATGATTTTGATCTTACAGACCTAGGTTAATGTTTTTCTGATAAGTACCCTTTCACCAACCGTGGAGTTTTTGAAACATTGCAATGGAGATTTCACCTGCAAAAAGCTACAAGGTCTTTACTATTATTATGTGTGCAAACACTGGTATGTGTTGTATGTCTATATATACATATATCCATATATCATATATATGATACACAAATTAACATATATAAGGAGTGCTAATAAAAAAGGAGCACTCACAAAAACAAATTTTAAAAAGTGAATCCAAAGATCTTTAATTCACGTGTTTTAAATGGTTCTATTTAAATTGGAAAAACATATAAAAATAAATGTCTTTAAATTTAAGCTTACAAGTTTTTCTAGGTGTTCAAAAATCTAATAAAATATTAATGTCAACAAAAGGTCTAATATGCCTTGGTTCTAGGACTTTTCCTTCAACAAAAAAATGGTTTACACTGTTCAATACATTTGTCTAATATTTTGATAAATAAGTAATGTAAATTTGATATGGGATTACTCATTCATGAGTACTTTTGTTAGATATCTGATTGATTTACTAAGATCTGTATAAGTTTGTTCTAAAGTCTGTATAAGATTGTAAAATTCAGTCATGTGTTGAAGAGACAAAAATTTCTTAAAACATAAGTTTACCCATAACATTGTGTTTATTAGGTTTTATTTTTCTAGAGCAAGCAACCATAAAAATTAAACAACTGATTAAATAAGAACTGTTATTTTAGAGCACTGTACTGCCATTTCTTTAAAAGCTAAACTTGGTTAATGTAGAAATATCAATTTAATTGTGATGCTATTAATGTGCTCATATCTTCCAGGTGTACAAGCCTGTAAGGTAGAAACTTTAAAAGATCATTATATCAAGCTGGTGTTCTGAAGTTGCATGGTAAAAAAATATATATATTGGGGATTTATTTACCTGTTATCAAAAATATATGTAAACTTTTATGTTACTTTTTACATTGGTGAACAATTTAAATGTATTTTTAAGTTAATGAGAGCCTAACCTATGTAAAGGTTAAAAACTTTCAGCCTTTCTTTAATTCATGTTTCAAATGTCATATCATATGGTGTTAGCTAATGTTCATTTGACCTCAAACAATTTATGTAAACTTTGTAAAATGATATTTAAAAAACAAAGATTAGCTTAAAAATTAAAACACTTATGATTTATAAAGAGCCCTGCCTTACCTGAGATACGGCTCTGTGTCCCATTTTACTACATGTGAGAATGACTACGAAAGCAGTAGGTCATATGTTATTTCATTTAAAGTTATGTTCAAAAGTTTTTTTTTTTTTCTGTCAAGATTACTAGGATCTCATACAGGGGATAAAATGTATAACTCAGCCAAAAAATTCAGGGTAGCTATTACACGAACTAAGTATATTTACTCTTGTTAATTTTATTTTGTAATTTCCTTATAAATGATCTAAAGATTCCCTGTTATTGTTTTACAGAAATGTTGCTTTAAGAACACAACATGGGTTAATTTAAGATAATAAGTCATCACCT
Source organism: Callospermophilus lateralis (assembly GCF_048772815.1). Classification (NCBI taxonomy): domain Eukaryota; kingdom Metazoa; phylum Chordata; class Mammalia; order Rodentia; family Sciuridae; genus Callospermophilus; species Callospermophilus lateralis. Next base: position 6,563,930 of record NC_135319.1, read on the forward strand.
ACAAGACAGACAGAATAATACAGATCAAAATTAATAAAAAGATAAATAATTTTAAATAATAGACATTAAATCCCAGTACTCTTAATATAAGACTGTTAAAATTTATTTACTGGATGTTTAAGATTAGGATTTAAAATTAAAGTTAAATGAAAAGGGACAAAAAAACAATATTTGGTTCTTTCCCTCTGAGTCTGTCTGTATCCAGGGAACAGGGCACTTCTCTAAAAAGCATTGCAACTCTGAGCCACATAACCTCCTAATCAGGGAGATTAATGAGACTACTGGAGAAGAGAAAGCCAATCATTGTATTTTCTATGAAAAAGAAAGTCATCAGAGAAGGGAGACATCCATGATGCTTCTGAGGGCAGACACATGGTCAAGCAAGACCTGGACCCACCTAGCGCAAATGTCACTGGCAGAACTGAGAAGCTGCTCTCAAGTTTCCCCAGGAATGACTCCCATAAAAGCTCAGATGATTGTTGACAATAGATAGAAACAAAAGTCAGTTTGACTGCTTCATCTTAAACACTTAGCAAAGACAGTGAAAACCAAAATATAGCCATTCCTGGGCATTTCAAATAATAAGAGTAATAATAATATTTTACGGTATACAGTTTATGTTAGCCTCCCCAAATAAGTAAGACTGGAGGCTACAAAGAAGGATTCTCAGACAAGAATGCCTGATAAGTATAAAAAGAGACTATCAAGTGGAGCTGCCAGAGGCAGTAGTTATTAGTTTAAAGCCTACAGATATTCCTAACCTACACAGGTAGGCTTGGTGTTTTCTAGTACGATTATCCATCCCTGAATAACAGAATTAAAGGTTTCTCTATTAGACACAGAGTTCATACTAGAAAAAGGATTTTGCAAGATCAGATGACATTAAATAATTAAACTGTATCTTATGGGGAGGGAAAACTGTAACACTAAAAGTTACATATTAAGTTGACAGTCCTGATAACTGGGGATATTAAAGACTGGTGAGGGAACTTCTATACAGTGACATGTTCCAGCTGCTGCAACATTTATTCAGTACTCATGTTTTTTTGTTTCTCTCATAGAAGAACCCATGCCCAGATGACTTAACAACCTGTTCTTCCTCAACCAGACTTCAAACCGAACTGACTTCTAAAAGGCAACTCATGTCCCTCAGGCCGTGCCCCCTCACTTCACCCTCTCTCAGCTCAGAAGAAGCTAAAATGAGTGACGCCTCTCTTCTTACAACAATGGAGCCAAAAATAAATAGACTATCAATATAATTAAATAATTAAGTCATGTAAAATCAGGGAGTCCAGTTTTGGGTGAGTTCAAAAATAGGGAGACTGTGACCTGAGGGATTATAATTCCCTCAGTGCTCTTCCCCTACCCTATCAAAGATTTGAAAGGGAAACATTAGAAAAGGGGGGAATAATAGACCCAACCTGATCTTTAATTTAAATTGAGAGACATCATGCCACAATCATGAAAAGATAATTTTGGCTTAACTATAAATTACAGCAAATTCTGAACCTGCTTGGAATGCCTTCCTGTGCCTTGAACTCACCCATGCCTGGCTCTCTGACCATATAACAGCCCTCTATGAAACTTTGTTAACACCTCATGAATATTGGCCTTCCCTGGCAAGACAACGACCCTCTCTGAGGCTCTAATGGTCCTCGTAAATTGTGATGTTGGGGCCAGCAAAAAAAAAAAAATGTAAACTACCATTAGTGTGATGCTTGTCAGAGTTCTATTATCTGTAATCCCACTTTTGTGTAACTTTGTGGGCTATGAAGCTGGACTGTAGGAAAGGTGGGGTTGCTGTCTTGTTCCCGCCATTTTAGGAGTGAGAGGCAGCTGGGGTGATGGAAATAATAAGCTTGCTTTAATTTGATTTTAATTGAAGTCAGTGGTCTTTTATTGCGTCCCGGTGTAAAAGGTAAACACTCCACCAACATGGAACTCTGCCGGCCTAAAGACTTCTTGAGAAACTACCTCTGAGGATGGGCACTTGACATATATGTTGTTGTTAGGAGCTTTAGCTTCCATTCTAATGAGACCATCAAAGTTGGGTCTGAATCTATGTGACCTGGAGTACATTGTTTCTTATTTTCCAAAGAACATGAGGCAGCAGTGCTGATCTCTCTCTTTGTAGGTAAACTGTGGCCACTGAAAGCTAAGTGTCTCTGCATGTGGATTGTGAAGCCATTTGGTCATCCTCCACTTTTCATGGTGTTTCATGCTGCTGCACTGGGAGTTTGGTAGTTGCTTCACGAAATACAAAGAGTTCAAATGGAACACAGTGTTGGAGGGAGTCCTGTCACGTGTGGTGGGTCAGGGTCTGCAGGAGAATGCACCAACCAGGCTTCTATCCCACATGGCTTGCCCCCTTGACCATAGCAACCTGATTCTGAACATTGCCCTGAAACATCTACATATAACAAGATGCCTTTTATGGAGAGGTTTCAGACATATAAGTGATTCCAGTCTGCACCATGTCAGCCACAAGCCATTTGGAAGTCCATGGCAGATCCACATGGCCCTACCACAGATGTTTTATCACACACCTGCACACCACAGCTCTGGGCCCACTACTCAGCAAGCTCCAACATACTGGCATCTCTGTTCTACACCATTTTCATGAAACCCAGTCAATCAAGGAACTCTCTGGTGTACTGATGATCATAAACAGGACATCCAAAGATTTTCCAGTGCTAACTGGTCATGGGAATTTCAAAAATTTCATGGAATTAATCTAGCCATTTTTCAAGGAGGAATTTGGAGAAACTGTGGGTTTAAAATCATTCAGGAACCATTAAATTTTGAGGAAGCACATTTCAAGGAATGCTCTGGAGAACTCTCAGAGGCAAGGCTTCTCAAAGAGTGGCCAAAATAACACATGAAGCCAGGCCAATTGAGGTCTCCAATGTGAGGTCCATGTGTGTTTTGACTCTCAACTATGGCTGCCAAGTCTTTCAGAATAAAATCATGTGATATCCTGGCTGAAATTGAAAGTGCTCTGTGGAAATTTACCCTGGGCTTAGATCTCAGTTTCCAAGGGCGACTCTCATGTGTGGCCTCCTAAAATCCCAACACAATTCATGGCAATACTTCTCTGAGGTCAGTTCCAGAACTCAGTCTCCAACGGGAATCACACCAGACTGCAAGCCCAGGTGGATCCAGGCATCTCTTCCAACCACCACACAAATGACCACAATTAAAACAAAAACACTTACATATGGCACTCATCTTCTTCAACATAGACACTCATCATAAATTCTGGCTGGAGGATTCCATGAGGGGTGCAGCCCAAGACACTGTCCAAAATAAGCTCCCTTGCCCCTCATTTGCCTAAAGTCAGGGTGGCCTGAACACGCTTCCTCTGAACCAAGAGTGATCAAGTAGGCATGCTCTATAACTGGTCCGCTTCTCCAATTTGAGGCCTACTGACTGTCTGGTATAGATTCTTTATGTGAATTGGTGTCATGAGAAAACCCAACCACCTATTGGCTAGCCTCTACAGGGCTTTAAAGAACTGATTTGACCCAAATGATCCCTATTCTCACTTGATGGATGTCAGGAAGCTTACAGAGGAAGGTGAGAGACTTCATATACAATGACTGCTCTTTTGGCCATTTTGGTTTTAGTTGCAAACTTGGAAACTTTCTTTAGATCCATCAGATGCTGAGAATCTAAGCCACTGCCTCGCACAGGGCCAAGAGGCTGATTCAGCCACATCCTTTTCCAAAGCAATTAAGCAAGGAGCCACAGGTGATGCCCATTCATTTCTATTTGAAAACTGTTTTCTTGAGCCTTCAAAAAGGGGTGGCCTGAGGCAAAGAGCTTCTTAACATTCAGAACAACAGAAAAATAGGTAAGAAAAAACCCAAAGCAGTGTTTCTCCACTGAGACTTTACTGGTCACACTGATATGTGAGTTTTCTGAGATGCTCCCATTCCCTTCAGCTATCCAGTTCATGGCCCTGTCACAGAGATTGGAGGTGGTACATATCTTGAAAACAAAACCATGAGGCTATTCTGGAGAGTGGCCAGTATTCAGGAAGAAAAGTGGAACTTAGGAAGATTGTAGGTGTTGCCCATCCATAAGGCAAGCCACTCTCCAATCTTAAATTGGGCAGGATGAATGCTGGAAAGCTTTTCACTAGACAGGACACAACCATTGATGCATTCGCATTTCAAATGTTTACAACCACGGATACAGTGGGATACACAAGCATAGAAACACTCTCATTGTCAAAGGACTTTCTAGAAACATTCCAGTCCAAACAAACAAACCGCCTTTTCTAACTATTCTCAGAACATGAGACAAAACCACAAACTCACACCAATACCCACAATAGCACCTCCTTCCCTCAAGTATGTGCTCTGACTGGTGGGCCATACTATGTTCCCCCGAAATGGCCTGTCCTGTCTCAGATCTGGTCTTCTTTGCCAACTCTTTGAAGTTGTCAGGAACCATGGTTGAGCCACTACCTGCTTTCTCAGAAAAGGCCCCTCTTCAGAGCTCTCCTGGCATTTGGCCATCATCACATAAGTAGGTACCAAGAAAGACTGACTCTGTACTTGGTGAATCCAAACAATTGAGACCACTGGAACTGGGACTGGGACTTGCTCTGGGTGCCTGTCTTCCTGGATCCCAAGATCAGAGAGTTCCATCACCAAGGAAGTGTGGTAGGTCACTTCCTTCAGGAACTGAATGACGTCACTGCCTTGGGAACCACTTTGTCCTAACAGTTGCTTCCAAGGGTCCCATGAGATGGAGGCTGCCCCTACTTTCTGTGACACTTTCACAAGTTAGAATGGTATATCAACCATAGTGACCCAGGAACAGCTCTCCACACAGGCCTGGTTTGGTCCATTTAATCTACATTAAGAAGAGAGAGGCTGATTCAGATACATCGCTTCATTTTGACCAGGTTGTTTGACATGGAAATTGACATGTAGTTCACTTTTGCTCTCCCAGGTCCTTCATAGGTGAAAAGGTCTGTCTAACGTCAGAGGAAAAAACCACCAAGAGACTGTCTCATGCCACAGCAAAGGGTTTATAGGGGGTCCAGCATGCTGGGGCTCATATCTCACTTCAGAGGAGCAAAGAAATAAGAGCCCTGAGAACAACTTGAGCAAAGTTTATATACATTCTTTAGAGGGCAGGGACTTTACATACCTCATAGCCTCCTTTAGCAAATCATCATGTATCACGGGAAAATCAAATAACAACTCTAAAACATGATTAGCACATTCATTGGCGGAAACAGGTCGGGAAGCAGGTGATTGGTCAGCCCTGAGATGGGTTATACATTTAAATTGATTGGTTGAAGCCCTGAGATGAATTCGGGCTGAGCTGCACAGTTTCAGGGAAGGGGTTGTTTAGTAACTAGGTGGTCAGGGAAGATTTTAACACACAGCTAATTGGCAGTTCTGGGAATTGTCTTAACTGCCACAGGAATTTCAGGTGCTGAGTGCAGCTTGTAAAATTTACAAAACCTGGTTCTTTACATTTCAGTTTCAATTTCTTTTATTCTTTCATTCCCCACTCCTTTTTCTGACTACTTTTAATCTTAAAAGTAATGAATCACAATTATTTCGGGGTCTCACATTCTATTGCTGCCAGTAGAGCATATTTCTGTCTGATTACCATGAGGTTTTCTGCCCACTCTGAGCCTGGAGAAAGGAAACTATGCGGTTAAGCAAACAAGGTCCCACAGTTAGCAACACCATCAGTATAATAAGGGTTCCAGCTAAGACTGATAGGAGTGTAGTTATCCAGGGGGACTGGGTAAACCATGATTCAAACCACCCTTGTTTTATCTCCCTTTCTCTCTGGCGCTCTTCAAGGCATTTTCTCAATTTACTCATGGATTCTTTTACAACTCTAGTATGGTCAGCATAAAAACAACATTCTTCTCTCAGTGCAGCACAGAGGCCCCCCTCCCTCATAAAGAGGAGGTCTAATCCTCACCTGTTCTGTAAAACAAATTCAGAGAGAGAGGTTAAGGATTCCTGCAAAACTGTGATGGAGGTCTCTAACGTCTTCAAGTCTTGGTCTATTGCTGTTTCTAATTGGGCAATTTGTTGTGACCCACGGATCATCGCAGCTGTTCCTGTACCCACTCCTGCAGCAGCTCCTATCCCTAATAGGATGGCTAGAGTAAGGGACACTGGCTCCCGGCGAAATTGGGTTGTTTGTCCCCCTAGTAGACGTTGAAATGATTCTGCATCACGATAGAGCACCCTGGGGAGTATCTGCACCATTACACAATAATTTACAGAGCTGTCCAATACCTGAGCTGAAATGCAAGGAGTTCTGACTGTGTGGAGTTCAGTACCATAAAGGTCCCTTTAAATAGTTCCCAGGGGGAGGAGTCAGCTGTACTCTGGACTGGGGAAGTAGGCAAAGACGGAAACCAGGAAGTATGAGATGGTAGAGGGGTTCTGGTACATCTAGGCATGGGAGGTTTAGGAGGCTTAATTCCTGGCTTGAGGAAACTGGGCCCTAATGCTGTGGTATTTTCTTCCTTTTTTAGCCGGATGATGAACCAGAGCCCAAAGTCATAACCAGGGCCATAAATATAGAATCGCATTCCCCAAGTATTTCCCATAGGCCATGTTGTTCTGCGGTACCCCCTTCTTTGGAAGTGAAAGTTATATTGAGGAGGTAACAGACTATTCTTTCCACAGCGAGTTTTTGACACCACTTGGCTAGAGGCACATTTCTTGGGATCAATCCAGGTGTCATTTCATCCTACCTGAATCGTACTGTCTGGGGAGTTTGGGTTCCACCATGCAGCTCTCGTGTGTTCACAACCCCAAGATCTACAATAAAAGTCACTGGGTCCTCCACAGGTTTGGGCCTGTTTGCGACTTTGGAAATCAGCTGGGCACACATAAAAATCAATACTGGCTAGTTTACACCTGAGCTGGAAAAAATGACATCCATAATTCATGGGGTAAGGTCGTCTATGTTGCCCTGGTTTGGGTTTGAGTGGGATCTGTGTGGGGTCCTCTGTGTCAGGGAGATCCCGGTCAGAGAGGCCTATGGCAAGCTGACAAATGTCTGGGTGGAGAGATGGCCACCAAGTCCATAAGGGGGCTGTATGTGAAATAGACCACACTACTTGCCCAGTAGAATTTATAACTTGCCATTGTTGCTGAACAGGCTGATGGGGATTAGGACTGCTGGTGGTCAGGGGAAGAATCCGCAGCCCTACCCACACAACAGACATGCAACTTGAGAGGGTTACCAGTCTGTTCCAGTTTCCACCCGGAGTCTGGACAGTGCCCAGGCTTGAGATGGGAGGCATGGATGTAGGAAGTGATCCCATCCACTTTCACCACTGTAGGTGTTATAAGCAGCACCTGGTATGGTCCTTTCCAGCAGGGTTCCAGGGATGACACCTGATGCCGTCTCACGTAGATGAAGTCTCCCACTTGATATCGATGTGGGGTTCCCTTGACTCCAGGCTGATAAGCAGTGGCCAACTGTTCCCACAGGTATCGCTGGGTGCTGGGTTTGTTCAAGGGCCTTAAGTCTGTCAAGCAAGGGGGTGTGAAAGGAATCATTAAGTCTCAGAGTTGGGGTTAGTTCCCTAACTGGAGAAGGGGCACCATGGAGAATTTCATAAGGGGTGTGATTACACAAAATGGCAGAGGGGGTATTTCTTGCACGAAACAGTGGCATAAGGTAGGAGCATAGTCCAATTTTATAATCTGGTCTCCAAGCTTAATTTTGTTAAGGTCTCTTTGATGTTTCTATTCATCTTTTCTACCAGTCCTGAGCTCTGGGGTCTATAAGCACAATGTAACTTCCAATTAATCCCCAGGGTCCTGGCGAATTCCTGACATACCTGGGCCACGAATGCCGGCCCGTTATCGGACCCTATTACTTTAGGCAGGCGGAACCTTGGAAAATGTCTTCTAGGAACTTTTCGACCACCATCTGAGCCGTTTCTTTCTTCATGGGGAAGGCTTCGATCCATCCTGAAAAAGTATCTACAAAGACTAGGAGATATTTACGTCCATAACTTGCTGGATTAATTTCAGTAAAGTCCACTTCCCAGAATTGTCCTCGTCTGGTTCCTCGTAAGTGCTTCCCTGCAGGAAGCTTGGATGGGTAAGTATTAAATAATTGGCAGACTTGACAAGCTCTAGTCACCTGCTCAGCTATTTATTTCCTCTGTGAGTCAGTCAATAATAAGTCCTTTCTTCGGTCCTTTAAGAGTGCCTATAACTTTTTTGAGCCTAAGTGGATGAGCTGGTGTATGTCTTTGACATAAAGGTGGGCTTTTTGAAATTGTAAACTTGGCTCTGTAGGGTCCCAGAGTTCTGTATCTGTCTCCTCAAATGATAAGTTACCTGAATGTTCCGGTGAGGCCAAGTCTCCTGATTTTTGTTCCCCCCGGTGTGGAAAAAGTTAACTCCATTTAGGGCTTCCAAATAAGCTTCCTCATCTGCCCTTCTGTTTCCAACCGCCACAGGATCGGTTCCCTTCTGGTGCCCTGGACAGTGCCCTATAGCTAGTTCCTTAGGGCCCTGCACTGCTGAGAGAAGGTGGAGGATGTCATCTTTATTCTTTATTTCTTTCCCGGAAGAGGTTAATAGACCCCTTTGTTGGTAAATAGTTCTGTGCACATGAGCAGTGGCAAATGCATAGCGGCTATCAGTGTATATGGTGGCCCTTTTGCCTGTTGATAGTTCCAATGCTTTCGTAAGGGCAATCAGTTCTGCTTTTTGGACTGATGTCCCTTCTGGGAGACCAGAGGACCAGATGGCATTAGTTTTTCTAACTACTGCTGCTCCAGCCCTCCACTTACCATCTTGGAGGAAGCTGCTACCCTTCGTAAACCATACGACTTCAGGGCGAGGCAGTGGCTGATCCTTTAAATCTCGTCGTATACTGATTTCCTCGGCCAGTATGTGTTGACACTCATGAGCTACGGGTCCTGATGGTTTTTCTGGCAGCAGTGTACCCGGGTTGAATGGAGCAGGGGGTCCCAGTGTTATTCTGTCTTTGTCAAGCAAGAGGCTCTGGTAGTGGGTTATTCGGGAGTTTGATAGCCACCTCTCTGGAGGCTGACAGATGATGCTCTGCAGGGCATGGGGAGCTACAATGGTTAGCTTCTGTCCCAATGTTCATTTATGAGCATCTTTTATTAGAAGGGCTGCCGCTGCAATAGCTCTTAAGCAATGGGGCCATCCGCTAGCCACTGGGTCCAGTTTTTGTTACAAGAATGCTACCGGCCTTTTCCAAGTTTCCAAAGTCTGAGTGGGCACTCCCCGTGCTATTCCTTTCTTTTCCTTGATGTAGAGAGTCAAGGGTTTTTTCTACATCTGGGAGTGCTAAGGCCGGAGCAGATAGCAGTGCCTTTTTTTGACATTATCAAAAGCTTGTTGGTGCTCAGGGATCCATTAGAAGTGGGTATTCCCCTTCATCAGCGGGCATAAAGGGGCAGCCAGAGATGCGAACCCAGGAATCCATAACCTGCAAAAGCCGGCAGTCCCAAGAAACTCTCTGAGTTGTCTCTTATTAGATGGGGGTGGTATCTGCACAACGGTTTATTTTCTGTGCTCAGTGAGCCATCGTTTGCCACCCCTAAGAGAATAATCCAGGAAGATTACTTCTTGCTGACATATGTGGGCCTTTTGGCAGAAGCCCTATATCCAAGCCGAGCAAGCTCGGATAATAGTGCTTGGGTCCCAGACTCATAGTTCTCCTTGGTGTCGGCTGCCAGTAGCAGATCATGCACATATTGGAGTAGGATGACTTCGGGGTGTGCATTTCTTAAGTCATTGAGGTCCCTGTGGAGGGCTTCATCAAAGAGAGTGGGGGAGTTTTTGAACCCCTGTGGGAGTCTAGTCCAGGTTAGTTGGCCAGATGTTCCAGGTTCTGGGTCTATCCACTTGAAAGCAAACAGCAACTTACTGTCCTTATGTAGGGGCAAGCAGAAGTAAGCATCTTTTAAGTCCAGCAGAGTGTACCATTCCCGCTTTGGATTCAGAGTGCTAAGCAAATTATATGGATTGGGTACTGTGGGGTGAATGTCCTGCACTCTGTTGTTGATCTCTTAAGTCTTGAACAGGACAGTATTCCCCAGTTCCTGGCTTTCTTACTGGTAGCATGGGGGTATTCCAGGCTGATTGACAGTGCTTTAGGACCCCAAGAGCAAGGTATTTATGAATATGGGACCTTATCCCATCCTTAGCTTCTTTGCTTAGAGGATATTGTTTAACACTGATTGGAGAGGCAGAAGCTTTTAATTCTACTACTGTTGGAGGTTGTTTTATGGCTAGACCTAACCCAGCAGTTTCTGCCCAGGCATTAGGATAATCTTTTATCCATTTCTGTGGTAGTTTGCCTGTTTGATTAGTCCTAGGGGGCGCGAAGAGTTGACGTTCATCTTCTACGGACATATTCAAAGCCGTGACTATGGAAGATTTTACTTAAGGCTTTAGAAACTCCACTTGGGCACCATCAGGGTTAAAGGTTATTCTAGCCCAGAGTTTGGTAACCAGATCCCTGCCCATCAATGGGGCTGGGCATTCTGGCATTACTAGGAAAGAGTGGTGGAATTTTTCCTTTCCTAGGTCCATATTCCTCTTAGTTGTTCAACCCGATATCTACTGCCATTAGCCTCTTGCAATAGGGACCATTTATTTTATAGGGGGCCCAGTGGGGTTAAAGGGCTGAGTATACTGCTCCTGTATCCACTTCAAAGTTCACTGGAGTCCTCTCCACTTCAAATGTTACCCTGAGTTCGGGGAGGTGATCTGAGCCCCGGCATTCCTAGTCCTCTTCTAAAGTCAGCACGGCAGGCTGGTGTGGCTGCTTTTTTGGGGGGCACTCTTTGGCCCAGTGTCCTTTTTCTTTAAAATAGACACATTGATCTGAGGCCAGGGTCAGCCTTTGGCGTGGGCCCAGGTATCCCTTCCTGTCTCTCTGCTTTTTAACTTCTGGCCTATTTGCTGCTGTGAACAAAACCTTAGCCAATGCTTTACTCTGCCTTTTGCTCCTTTCATCCTCCTTTTGTTCCCTTTCCTTCTCTCTCCTCTGTTCCCTCTCCTCAGTTTCTCTCTTATAACATACTTTCTCAGCTTCTCTGACTAAATCTCTTAAGGTCATACCTTGTAATCCATCTAGACATTGTAACTTTCTCTTAATATCTAGGGCAGTCTGCTCGATTAAGGCCATTGCAACAGATGCCTTTTGGTCCCATGCCTGAGGATCAAAAAGAGAATATTTCTTATATGCTTCCATAATTCTCTCCAGAAACATAGAGGGAGACTCATTAGGCCCTTGAATAATCTCTCTTACCTTGGACAAATTAGTCGGCCCTCTGGCGGCCGCTCGGAGACCCGCTATTAGAGCCCGGCGAAAAGTGGACAGATGCTACCTACCTTCAAAGGTGTTGGGGTCCCAGTTGCGTCAGTTCATGGGCCCGTAGATACGAAGAGAGAGCATCACAGGAGCTTCTGAGTTTTTATTATCTGTCGCCGGCGGGTACCTTTAGGTGACCAAGCTTCCTCCAGGGGAGGAGGGGCTGCTAAGGCTGTGGGGAAGTCCCCTGGAGGGCTTGGGTCTGGCCCAATTGCCTCTAGTGGCGGAGAGGCTGAGTCAGCTGTGCGAGGATCATCAGGAACATTTTGGGTGTTGGGGGAAGGAGGGTAGAGGATAAGGAGGGGGTGGAGTGTCCAGTCTTGTGACTCAGGGAGAATGGAGGGAAGAGGGGGAGGAGCGGAATGTTTGAATGATAGGATTCTGGGGGAAGGGGTATATGGCTGTTGAGGTGGGTCGCCACGTGGCCCCAGCTGAAAGACAATATCTCTGACTTTTCGCATTAGAGGGAAGTGGAGGATCTTTCGGGGGGCCATCTGACTCTGAGGATGGGCCATTCTGAAGCACAGAGAGTCTTCCATGTATGGCATTTTACTGAAAAAGAAAGATTCTGGGCCCTTGAGCGGACATCAGTCCAATGATCAAGGGTAAGGGACAGAGGTGTGGAAGTGCTTTGTCCCATAATGGGAGTTACTCAAACAGGAACAGTGAAGACACAAACACGACACAGACAAAGACAAACAGTAAACGTTTAACATGAGTCCAAGACAAAGATTAGAACCGAGTAACTGCAAAACCTGGTGGGTTAGACAATAAAGACAGACAGTAAACTCAAGATGAGTTCCGGACAATGAACAAAACTGAGTAGTCGGCAAAACCTGATGGGCTGGCAAACCGAATCCTGAAGCAAAATATAATCGAGTTGAGGAAACTACTATTCCTCGAATTCCTGAGTTCTCTGGAGTGTCCCCCAGGGACATGGCCAGTGGTTCTGTGACACGTCTATCAGCCACCGTCGGAGAGAGCTAAAGCTCTTCACCAACAGCCACTTAGCCAAGCCTTAACCTGAAACCCGAAACCAGAAAGAGGCACCTTACTTACCCTGAGAAGAGTCTGTTGGGGTCTTTTGTCCTCCGCTGCCGGATATCCCACCTGGGGCCTCCAGATGAAAAGGTGGGGCGAATGTCGGAGGAAAAGACCACCAAGAGACTTTCTCATGCAACAGCAAAGGGTTTATTGGGAGTCTAGCATGCTGGGGCTCAGAGATCACTTCAGAGGAGAAAAGAACAAAGAACCCCGAGAACAACTTGGGCAGAGTTTATATACATTCTTTAGAGAGGGCAGGGACTTTACATACATCATAGCCTCCTTTAGCAAATCATCATGTATCACGGCAAAATCAAATAACAACTCTAAAACATGATTAGCACATTCATTGGCGAGAACAGGTCGGGCAGGGAGTGATTGGTCAGCCCTGAGAAGGGGTATACATTTAAACTGATTGGTTGAAACTCTGAGAAGTATACGTGCTGATCTGCACGATTTCTGGGAAGGGGTTGTTAAATAACTAGGTGGTCAGGGAAGATTTCAACACACATCTAATGGGCAGATCCGGGAATTGTCTTAACTGCCACTGGAATTTCAGGTTCTGAGTGCAGCTTGTAAACTTTACAAAACCTGATTCTTTACATTTCAATTTCAATTTCTATTATTCTTTCAGAACCTTACAAAAGAAATCAAGAAACTTCATCCACAATGACTGCTCTTTTGGCCATTTTGGTTTTGGATGCAAGCATGGGATCTTTATTTAGATCCATCTGTTGCTGATAATCTAAGCCAAAGCCTCACACAGTGCCAAGAGGCTGATTAAGACATATCCCTTTCCAAAGCAATTATTTATCTGAGGTCAGTAACAGAACTCAGTCTCTGAGGGGAATCACACCAGTGTTCAAGTCCAGGTAGACCCAGTCAACTCTTCCAACCGCCACACAAATGACCACAATTAAAACCAAAACACTCCTACATGGCACTCATCTTATTACATATATACATTCATCATAACCTCTGACTGGAGGTTTCCATAAATGGCGCAGCCCAAGGGAGTGTCCAAAATAAGATCCTTTGCCCCTCATTCGCCTAACCTCAGGGTGGCCTGGACACCCTTCCTGTGAACCAGGATTGATCGCATAGGTCTGCCTTTAATACTGCTCTGCTACTCCAATTTGAGGCCTACTGACTGTCAGGAATAGATTTCTTATGTGATTTGGAGTCATGAGGAAACCAAAGCACCTCTGCAGGGCTTGGATGAACTAATTTGACCCAAAGGATCCCTATTCTCACTTGATGGAGGTCAGGAACCTAACAGAGGAAGGCGAAAGACTTCATCCACAATGACTGATATTTTTGCCATTTTGGTTTTGGATGCACACTTGGGGTCTTTCTTTAGATCCATCAGGCACTGATAATCTAAGCCACAGCATCACACAGGGCCATGAGGCTGATTCAGACACGTATCTTTCCAAAGCAATTAAGCAAAGAGTCAGAGGTGATGCCCATTCATTTCCATTTGAAACCTGTTTTCTTCACAATTCACAAAGGGTTGGCCTGAGGCAAAGACCTTTCTGACATTCAGGGCAACAGAACAATAAGTTAGCAAAAGGTCCAAAGCAGGGTTTTTCCACTGAGACTTTACTGGTCACACTGATATCTGAGTTTTCTGAGATGCTTGCCATTCCCTTCAGCTATCCAGTACCTTGCCATGTCAAAGAGCTTGGAGGTGGTACATATCTTGGACACAAATCCATGAGCCTATTCTGGAGAGTGGCCAGAATTCAGGAAGAAAGCAGGAGCTTAGGAAGATAGTAGGTGTTGCCCATCGATAAGGCAATCTGCAGTTAATTCCTAAAATGGGCAAGATGAATGCTGGGAAGCATTCTACTAGACAGGACACATCCATTGATGAATTCTCTTTTCTAATGTCGACAACCACGGACAAAGTGGGATACACAGACACAGAAACACTCTCCTTGTAAAAGGACTTTTTAGAAACAGTCCACTCCAAAGCAAACAAACCGCTTTTCCTACCTATTCTCAGAACTTGAGACAAAACCACAACTCACACCCACACTCAAAAAGGGACCTCCTTCCCCCAAGTAAGTCTGTGACTATCCAGAGTGTCCTCTTACTAGTGGGCCATACTATGTTCCCCCAAAATGGCCTGTTTGTCTCAGAGCAGGTCTCCTTGTCCATCTCTGTGAAGTTATCAGGAGCCTGTACTGACTGCTACCTGCTTTCCAATGGAAGGCCCGTCTTCAGAGCTCTTCTCGCATTTGGCCATCATCACATCAGTAGGTACCAAGAAAGACAGACTCTGTCCTTGGTAAATCCAAACAAGTGAGCCCACTGGGACTGTTAGTGGGACAGGCTCTGTATGCCTGGCTTCCTGGATCCCAAATTCAGAGATTACCGTCACCAAAGAAGTGAGGTAGGTCTATTCCTTCAGGAGCTGAATGAGGTCACTGCCTTGGCAACCACTTTGTCTTAAAAGTTGCTTCCAAGTGTCCCATGAGATGGAGGCTGCCCCTACTTCCTGTGACACTTTCACAAATTAGAATGGTATATCAACCATAGGCACCCAGGAGAAGCTCTCCACACAGGGTTTGTTTGGTCCATCTTCTTTATATCAAGGGGAGAGAGGCTGATTAAGACACATCCCTTCATCCTGACCAGGATGTTAGCCATGGGAGATGACTTTTGCTCTCTCGGGTCCTTCATAGCTTCCTACATCTTCTCCAGGGATCATTTCTGCATCAACCTTTGAGGTTCTCAGCAGGTGGAAGATCCCCTACATTCCTGTATTATAAGACCAACTCTGTCCCTGCTCTTCTGTAAAGTTAGATTGAGGGAACATTTATGGTTAGGCTTAATAACATATTCTATTTGGCTTAGGAATCATTCTTCTGGATAAATAATGGTATTGGGAAACTGCAATATTCACAAGAATATATAGGTGAAATATAAGTATGGAACCAGAAATCTAAGTACGATTTGAAGCCCAGAAGGGCATTGGGCCCTTTAGTGGGATACTTAGCTTTGAATTATGTTCTGCACAGATGTCTCAGTTAAATCAATATACAATGGCATAGAACCTTGTTCCTTGGATGATTTAATGTCCAAGAGAACATCCAGTCAAAAAGGAATAGTCGGTAGGATTAGGAAGATTGTCAGTAGGTTTACAAAAAAGAGTGAGTATAGGGGAATGAAAGGTTAATAAAATAGGTACTTGTCACTTCCTGTTTTTCTGTATGCTTAACAAAACACTGTTGAAATCTTGAAAACTGTTTGCTAATTTTTGTCCAAGAATGTGGTGTCCCCAACTTCCAAACTACAGAATGTACTCCCTCACCCTATTGCACGCAAACTGCCCACTCGCCCTGAACCATCCATAAATTTCCCTCCCTTCCCTCTCCAAGGAATGTACATAAGCTCTGTTAAAGCTGTTCTCAGGGCTCTCTACTCTATTCAAGTGAGCTCTGAGCCCCAACATGCTGGACCCCCAATAAACCCTTTGCTGTTGCTGAGTGAAAATGGTATACTGTTCTGTATTAAAAGGTGCTTTCTTTTGCTTGCCTCTGCATAAAGATAGTCAGTTGCTGTTTGCTTTCGAGTGGGTAGACCCAGAAATTGGAATGTCTGGTCAACTAACTTGGACTAGACGCCCACAGGGGTTCAAAAACTCTCCCACTCTCTTTAATGAAGCCCTCCACAGAGATCTCAACAACTTCAAAACTACACACCCCGAAGTCACCCTGCTTCAATATGTTTATGTCCTAATAATGGCAGCCAACACAAAGGAAAACTGTGAGTCTGTGACCCAAGCACTATTATCCGAGCTTTCTCAAATTGGGTATAAAGCTTCATCCAAAAAGGCCCAAATTTGCCAACAAGAAGTAATCTTCTTGGGCTATTCCCTTAGGGGCGGTAAATGATGGCTCAATGAGCCCAGAAAACAAACTGTTGTGCAGATACCACCCCCATCTAACAGGAGACAACACAGAGAGTTTCTTGAGACTGCTGGCTTTTGCAGGTTATGGATACCTGGGTTTGTGTTTTTAGCTGCTCCTTTATACCCACTGTTAAATGGGGATGCCCAATTTCAATGGACCCGTGAGCACCAGCAAGCTTTTCATAACATCTAAGAACACTGACACTGAACCCCTCAACTTCACTGAGCCCAGCCTTCAATTTCAGAAAGCCCTACACTACGTTAAAAATGTACATCAACTCACTCACCTTGGTTCAAAGAAACTGCAGGCATTCCTGAAGGATCAAGAACAGAGTTTTCGAATAACTCACTCACAGCAAAAGGAAATAACTGAACGGGTAACAAAAGCCTGTCGGTTCTGTCAATTGGTTAATGCTTACCCTTCCAAGCTTCCTGCAGGTAAGCACCTACGAGGAACCAGACCAGGACAATTCTGGGAAGTGGACTTTACTGAAATTAAGCAAGCAAGGTATGGACTTAAATATCTCCTAGTCTTTGTAGATACATTTTCAGGATGGATTGAAGCCTTTCCCACACAAACACACACACACACACACACACACACAAAAAAAAAAAAAAAAAAAACAACGGCGCAAATATGCTCAAGACAATCCTGAAAGATATTTTTCCAAGACACGGCCTGCCTAAGGTAATAGGGTCTGATAATTGAATCACGTTCATGAGCCAGGTAAGTCAGGGGTTAGCCAGGAATATGGGGATTAATTGGAAGTTACATTGTGCTTATAGACACCAGATCTCAGTACAGGTAAAAAAAAATAAATAGAACCAATAAAGAGACCTTAACAAAATTAAGCTTAGAGACCTGCATAAAAGATTAGACTATGCTCCTGCCTTATGCACTGTTTCATGCAAGAAATACTCACTCTGTTTCTTTGTGTAACCTCACCCCCTATGACATTCTCTATGGTGCCCCTCCTCCAGTATGGGACCTAACCCCACTCTAAGACCTAACGATCCCTTCCACACCCCCATGCTTCACAGACTTAAAGCTCTTGAAAGAACTCAGGGATACCTGTGGAAACAGCAGGCCACTGCCTTCCAACCTGGGGACGAGGGGACTCCACACCAAAATCAAGTAAAAGACTTCATCTACATCAGATGACATCAGGTGTCATCCCTGGAACGCCGCTGGAAAGGACCATACCAGGTGCTACTTATAACACCTACAGCGGTAAAAGTAGATGGAATCACTTCCTGGATCCGTGCCTCCCATCGCAAGCCTGAGCCCTGTCCAGACTCTGGCTGGAAACTGGAAAAGACTGTTGCGTATTCGCCATGTGGATAAGGCTATAGACTCTACCTTTGGCCCCAGTAGACCTAACGCTCATCAGCTCGTTCAGCAGCGATGGGTGATCACAAATTCTACTATAAATGAAGTATGGTCTATCTCACATACAGCCCCCTTAGGGACCTGGTGGCCATCTCTTCACCCAGACATTTGTCAGCTGGCTATAGGTCTATCCTATTGGGATATCCCTGATGAAGAGGATCCCACTAAAATTCCATTAAATCCCTTCCATACCACTGTGTAGTTTCATTTCTCCAAGCTCAAATTGGCCAAGTTAAACTTATGGTAATACCCCACTTGCAGACATAGAATGTGACACCCCCCAATGATCACTTTTTTGATTAAAACTAGCCAGAAGAACAATTGGGGAATGAAATGTTAATAAAATAGGTACTTATAACTTCCTGTTCTTCTATATACTTAACAAAACACTGTTGTAATATTGAGAACTGTTTGCTAATCTTGTTCCCTGAATGTGCTGTCCCCAACTGCCAAATTTCAGAATGTATTCCCTCACCCGGTTACACACAAACCACCCACTCGCCCTGACCCATCAATAAACTTCCGTCCCTGCCCTCTCCAAGGAAAGTATATAAGATCTGCTAAAGCTGTTCTAAGGGCTCTCTGCTCTATTCATGTGAGCTCTGAGCCCCAGCATGCTGGACCCCCAATAAATCCTTTGCTGTTGCATGAGACAATCTCTTCGTGGTCTCTTCCTCCGACGCTCGCATGAACATTACTTGGATGATAGAATGTAGAAGAGAAAAATCCAGTCAAAAAAGGATAGTCGGTAGGATTAAGAAGATATTCGGTAGGTTTAGGAAGAAGAGTGGGTATAGGATTTGGAACAAAAGTTCTTTAGCAATAGGGGTTCGGTTAGAGAGTGAATGTAAATGTCAGCACATGTGAACAGTCAAAATAATGAACTATAGAAAATATGTAGGATAGTAGATATCAATAAAGACATTACAAAATCAGGCAAAGTATAAAGTGAGTGATAGGATTAGACATTTTCAATAGGGTTGAGTTAGAATATATAATCTTAGGAAGAAACAAATATGTATTCACCAATAGAATTGACATTTGAGAGCATTAGGCAACCTTGACATGGATGTTTTTGTAATCCATGCTCACTTTCCTTTTAGGCTTTGGTACAATCATAAGTGTGACCTTTGCATTTGTGTCCAGAATATTACTGTGATAAAATGTATATGTAGATCAGGTGACATGACTATTTCTTCCATCATTACTGGGAGCAATATTTTGAAGACATATAAATGGGTATTGGGGGTACAAAGAGGTGTACCCTGTTTCTATGAATATAGAGATAATGCATGAATAGAGCATACAATGAATAAATAATATAACTGGGTCCACATTAAATAACGGATTGAATTGATATCTGAAAATATATAAGAAATCTTATATTGATATACAATCATTCATTCCAACCAGTTATACATCTAATATTAATATTAGGGTTATGGTTTTTCATGAAGATATGTTAGTTTTGCTACAAAAGTGATTATGGTATTCGAAAATAATGTGTTTGGAATGAGTCAGTCAAAAGGCTGGCAATATGTGAACAAGGCCTCTGGCTTTGAGCTGGGGCTTCACAGAGATGGCTGCATTTCTAAAATAAAGAAGTTACCAACTGAGCTCCATGGTAACAGCTGGCAGGGAGAAAAAAAAAGAGAAGAAAAAAGCTCTCCCCCTCCCAGGTGTTCTTAAAATGTTAACTTTCCCAGAACAGAGGAAAAAAAGAAACTAAAACTGCTTTTTGTGAACTTCTGCAGACTGTGAACTTCTGAGCCCCTCCTTTAAATGTTAGGCACAAAATTCTGAAACATTCTAAACTTGGGTTTCAGGGGATTAATTGATTACAACAGAAGCAATGCCCTCTAAATCCGTTTGCAACCAAATAGGATTGTTTCCGTGTCTTCGGTGCTATCTTAAGTGCCTTGCCTTGCCTTGTCCGTCCCTATTCTCATGAAAAGACCAGTCAAGAAACATGGAGGAATACATGTCTTCTGAAGTAGGAAGTGATTGATAGTGAAACAAATGCCTATAAATTTCCTTACTTGTGGATGAAATATATATCCTATGATGTGCATAAATTGAAGAAATAGTAATCTACCAGTGTTGAATAAAAATGAACATCAAAATACCCATCATGTCCGATTGGAATCTACTTGCATTGATTTTAAACTGGGTCAGTTACTGTAAACATATTAAGATTTGTATGCATCATCCACTGAAGTTACTTTTTAGTACTAGGAAACAAATATGTATTTCAGGTGAATGAATATTTCTAAGAATAATCTTGTGAAAAGTTGATTATAAATACACATATATGAATATGAATGAATTTGGTGAGTTTAAAATAAGACACATATTTCACATTTTGAAAAATCTGGAGAGTGTATATATTTATATATATATATATATATATATATATATATATATATATATATATATATATATACACACACACACACACACACAGACATTAAAAATAGCAATATATGCCAATCGAAATTCAACATGAAATATATATCATCGACAGATTCAAAAATATTTATTTTAGTGAACATGGATTTATGAATAATATTGTTCAAGTAGAAAGCTCACCCATAATTTGAATTTTCAGTTCCAACATCGTTTAGGAGGAGTGATCCATTACAATTTGTATCTCCCAAGTCAGCCACCTCACAAGAATGTACGTGAGGTCCCAGGTAGGATTCTATGTGTGCATATAAAAATACAGGTGGTGAGTATGCTACAGAGAAAGGGAGACAGGAATTCACACATTGTTTAACAATAAAAAAATATGGAGAACTATTTCAACAAAAAATTGACTATATATATATAACTCCTACCCTATGTAATGCAAAAGGCAAGTCCAACTGTACACCATGCCTCCTCTGAAATGCTTGTATTTTTATTCTGTTTGGGTTATTTTTCTCCATCTTATTAGTATTCGTAGTCAGAGTGTAGTAGGGTAGGGGTTAGTGTCAGGGATTCAGTATTTCGAATGGAAAATTGGAAAATGAATCCAATGTGTATGTAAATATGTGCTACACAAAAATGTTCCCACTTTCATCAAGGGTAATGCCTTGACAGTACCTTCACCCCAACTAAAACAACATTAGAGAAGAACAGTTAGAAAATCAATGAATACATATCTGGAAAGGAATATGCTCCGTGTTTTGAAATCTTGGAGGTGGTAGAGGAGTTTCCAAAAGTAAGAGACAGGGTAAACACTCCACAAACATGGAGCTCTGCTGGCCTAAAACTTCTTGAGAAACTGCCTCTGAGGTTGGGAACTTGAAATATATGTTTTTGTCAGGAGTTTACCTTCCTTTGTAGTGAGACCATCAAAGCTGCGTCTGCATCTATGTGACCTGGAGGACATGGTTTCTTATTTTTCAATTAAAATGAGGCAGCAGTGCTGAATTCTCTCTTTGTAGGTAACCTGTGGATCCTGGGGGCTAAGTGTCTCCACGTGTGGAGTGTGAAGCCATTTGGTCATCCTCCAATTTTCGTGGTGTTTCTTGCTGCTGCACTGGGAGTTTAGTATTTGCTTCATTAAATGCAAAAAGTTCAACTGAGTCACAGTGCTGGAGGAAGTTCTGTCATGAGTGGTGGGTCAGGGTCTTCAGGAGAATGCACCAACCAGGCTTCTATCCCACATAGCTTGACCCCTTGACCATAGCAACCTGATTCTGAACATTGCCCTGAAACCTCTCCATATAACAAGATGCCTTTTCACAGACGGGTCTGCTGGCTGAACCATGTCAGTAACAAGCCATTTGGAAGCCAAAGGCAGATCCACATTGCCCCACCACATGTTTTATCACACACCTGCCCAGCACTGTTCTAGGACCACTACTCAGCAGGCTCCAACTTACTGGCATCTCTGTTCTACACCATTTTCATGAAACCCAGTCAATCAAGGCACTGTCTGGCATGCTCATGATCATCAAAAGGACATCCAAAGGTTCTGCAGTGCCACCTGGTCATGGGAATTTCAAAATTTTATGGTATTTATCTAGCCAATTTTCAAGGATAATGTTGGAGGCACTGTGGGTTTCAATTATTCAGGAAACGTTAAATGGTAAGGAAGCTCATTTCAATGAAAGCTCAGGAGACTCTCACAGGTAAGCCTTCCCAAAGAGTGGCCAAAAGGTCACATGAAGCCAGTCCCATTGTGGTCTACAATGTGAGGTCCATATGTGTTTTGACTCTCAACTATGGCTGCAAAGTCTTTCAGAATAAAATCATGTGATATCCTGGCTGAGATTTCCAGTGATCTGTTGAAAGCCAACCTGGGCGTAGATCTCAGTTTACAAGGGCGACTCTCATGTGTGGCCTCCTAAATCCCAACACAATTCATGGCAATACTTCTCTAAGGTCAATTCCAGAACTCAGTCTCCAAGGGGAATCACACCAGAGTTCAAGCCCAGGTGGAGCCAGTTTTCTCTTCCAACCACCACACAAATGAATACAATTGAAACCTAAACACTCCCACAGGGCCCTCATCTTCTTCCATATAGACACTCATCAAAACCGTTGGCTGGAGGTTTCCATTAGGGGCGCAGCCAAACAGTGTCCAAAATAAGCTCCCTTACCCCTCATTTGCATAAACTCAGGGTGGCCTGGACACCCTTCCTGTGAACCAGGAATAATCAAATAGGCCTGCCATTAATACTTTTCCACTTCTACCATTTGAGACCTTCTGACTCTGGGGTTTAGATTCTTTAAGTGAACTGGAGTCATGAGAAAACCCAACCACATATGGGATAGCCTCTGCAGGGCTTTGAAGAATTCATTTGACCCAAAGGATCCCTACTCTCACTTGATGGAGGTCAGGAACCTTACAGAGGAAGGTGAGTGACTTCATCCACAATGCCTGCAATTTTTGCCATTTTGATTTTGAATGCACACATGGGATCTTTCTTTAGATACCTCAGGTGTTGGGAATGTAAGCCAGAGCCTGACACAGGGCCAAGAGGCTGATTCAGACACATCCCTTTCTAAATCTATTAAACAAAGAGACACAGGTGATGCCCATTCATTTCCATTTGAAAACTGTTTCTTCAGGCTTCACAAAGGGGTGACCTGAGGCAAAGACCTTCCTGACATTCAGGACAAAAGAACAATAGGTAAGCAAAAGGACCAAAGCAGGGATTCTCCACTGAGACTTTCCTGGTCACACTGATATCTGACTTTTCTGAGATGCTCGCCATTCCCTTCAGCTATCCAGTACATGGTCATATCACAGAGCTTGGACGTGGTACATATCTTGGACACAAACCACGAGCGTATTTTGGAGAGTGGCCAGAATTCAGGAAGAAAAGAGCAACTTAAAATTAGCAGGTGTTTCCCATCCATAAGGCAATCTGCAGTCTAATCATAAATTGGGCAGGATGAAAGCTGTGAAGCTTTCTACTAGACAGGACACATCCATTGATGCATTCTCTTTTCTAATGTCTACAACCACGGACACAGAAGGATACACAGACATAGAAACACTCGCCTTGTCACATGACTTACTAGAATGAGTCCATACCAAACAAAACAAACCACCTTTCCTACCTATTCTCAGAACATGAGACAAAACCACAAACTAACACCCACAACCACAAAGGCACCTCCTTCCCCCAAGTACGTCTGTGACTATCCAGAGGGTGGTCTGACTGGTGGGCCATAATATATTCCCCCTACATGCCTGTCCTGTCTCAGATCTGGTATCCTTGACCAACTCTGTGAAGTTGTCAGGAGTCCGCGGTGAGCCACTCCCTGCGTTCTCTGGAAAGGCCAGTTTTCAGAGCTTTCCTGGCATTTGGTCATCCTCACATCAGTAGGACCAAAAAATAATGACTCTGTCCTTGTTAAATCAAAACAATTGAGCCCACTGTGACTGGGACTGGGACTGACTCTGGGTTCCTGGCTTCCTGAATCCCAAGTTCAAAGTGTTCCATCACCAAAAATGTGAGGTGAGGTCATTTCCTTCAGGAACTGAATGAGGTCACTGCCTTGGCATCCACTTTGTCCTAACAGTTGCTTTCAATTGTCCCATGATATGGAGGCTGCCCCTACTTACTTTGAAATTTTCACAAGTTAGAATGGTATATCAACCATAGGCACGCGGGAATAGCTCTCCACACAGGCCTGGTTTGGTCTATCTTCTCTACATTAAGAAGAGAGAGGCTGATTCAGACAAAACCCTTCATCCTGACCAGGATGTTTGCCATGGAATATGACTCTTCCTCTCTCAGGTCTTTCATAGCTGTCTACATCTTCTTCAGGGATCATTTCTGCATGGACATTTGATGTTCTCAGCAGGTGGAAGTTCCCCTACATTCCTGTATTGTAAGACAAACTCTTTTCCTGCTCTTCTGTAAACTTAGATTGATGGAACAGTGCATGGTTAGGGTTAATAACATTTTCCAATTGGGTTAGGAATAATTCTGTGGGATGAATAATGGTATTGGAACATGCAATATTTATAAGAATATATTGGTGAAATATAAGTATGAAAAGAGAAATCTAGGTAAGATTTGAAGCCCAGAAGGGCATTATGCCCTTGATTGGGATACTTAACTTTGAATTACATTCTGCAGATTTGTCTCAGATAATTCGATATAGAATGGCATAGGACTTTGTACATTGGATAAATGAATGTACAAGAGAACATCCACTCAAACTGGGATAGTCGGTAGGTTTAGGAAGAAGAGTGAGTATAGGATTTGAAACAAATTTCTTTAGTAATAGGGTTTCGGTTAGGGAGTCAATGTAAATGTCAGCACATGTGAAGTGTCAGTCACATGATGAACTGGGGAAAATATGTAGGAAAGCAGATATCAACAGAGACATTAGAAAATCAGGCAAAGTATAAAGTGAGTGATAGGATTAGACATTTCAAACAGGGTTGAGTTTGAATATATAAATTAGGAAAAAAACAAATATGTAGTCACCAAAAGGATTGATATTTGTGAGAATTATACCACATGGACATGGATGTTTTTAGTAATCCAAGTTCACTTTCCATTTAGGCTTTGGTACAAACATAAGTGTGACCCTTGCGTTTAGTGTTCAGAATATTACTGTGATAAAATGTACATATAGATCATATTACATGAGTAATTCTTTCACCATTTCTCAGAGCAATATTTTGAATACGTATAAATTGGTATTGGGGGTACAAAGAGATGTACCCTGTGTCTAATAATATACAGATAATGCATGAGTACACCACACTGTGAATAAATAATATAACTAGTTCCACTTTAAATAATGGATTAAATTGATATCTTAAAATATATAAGAAATCTTATATTGATATACTATCATTTATTCCAAACAACTATACATCTAATGTTAATATTAGGGTTATGGTTTATGATGAAGGGTGTGAGTTTTGCTTCAAAAGTGATTATGTAAATCGAAAATCATGTGTTTGGAAAGAAGTCTCATGGAAAGACCAGTCATGAAACATGGAGGAATACATGGATTCTGAAGCAGGAAGTGATTGAAAGTGCAACAAACGCCTATATATATGCTAACTTGTAGATGAAATATATATCGTATGATGTGCATAAACTGAAGAAATATCAACGTATCAGTGTTGAATAAAAATGAATGTCAAAATACATATCATGCCCCATAGGAATCTACTTGCATTGATGTAAAACTGAGTCAGTTATTGTAGAAATATTAGGATTTGTATGCACCATTCACTGAAGTTAGTTTTCTGTATTAGGAAACAAATATGTATTTCAGGTGGATAAGTATTTCTGAATATAATCTTGTGAAAAGTTGATTATAAATCCACATATATGAACTTATAGAATTCAGAGAGTGTATGATAAAACATATATTTCATTTTTTGAAAAATCTGGATTATATATATATATATATATATATATATATATATATATGGATATATATATATATGGATATATATATAAATATATATATATATATATATATATATATATACACAAAACACACAAAGACATTAAAAAGTAGCAATATATATGCCAATTGAAATTCATAGTGAAATATATATCATCCATGGATGCAAAAATATATATTTTACTGAACATGGATTTATGTATAATGTTGTTCAACTAGGAAAATGAATCCAATGTGTATGCAAAATTTTGATACACAAAAATCTTCCCACTCTCATCCTGAACAATGCCTTGACATTACGCTCACCTTAACTAATACATAATAATACGAGAAGAGTTAAAAAATCTGTGAATACATATCTGAAATGGAATATGCTCAAGACTTTACAACTTTGGATATGGTGGAGGAGTTTCCAAAAGTAAGGGACAGGGTAAACACTTCACAAACAAGGAGCTCTGCTGGACTAAAGACTTCTTGAGAAACTGCCTCTGAGGTTGGGCACTTGAAATATATGTTTTTGTCAGGAGTTTACCTTCCTTTATAGTGAGACCATCAATGCTGGTTCTGCATCAATGTGACCTGGAGGATATGGTTTCTTATTTTACAATGAACATGAGGCAGCAGTGCTGAATTCTCTCATTGCAGGTAAACTGTGGCCGCTGAAGGCTAAGTGTCTCCCTGTGTGGACTGTGAAGCCATTTGGTCATCCTCCACTTTCCATGGTGTTTTATGCTAGTGCACTGGAAATTTGGTATATGCTTCACAAAATAAAAGGAGTTCAACTGGAACACAGTCGAGGAAGGAGTTCTGTCATGTGTGGTGGGTCAGGGTCTGCAGGAGAATGCACCAACCTGCCTTCTATCTCACATAGCTTGCCCCCTTGACCATAGCAACCTGATTCTGAACATTGCCCTGAAAACTCTCCATATAACAAGATGCCTTTACATATAAGGTTCTGCTGGCTACACTATGTCAGTCACAAGCCATTTGGATGCCAATGGAAGATCCACAAGGCCCCAACACAGATGTTTTATCACACACCTGCACACCACTGCTCTAGGCCCAATACTCAGCAGGCTCCAAATTACTGGCAACTCTGTTCTACACCATTTTCATGAAACCCAGGAAATCCACGCACTGTCTGGTATACTCATGATCAGCAACAGGACATCCAAAGGTTCTCCAATGCTACCTGGTCATGGGAATTTCAGAAATTTTATGGTATTTATCTAGCCACTTATCAAGGATGAAGTTGGAGGCACTGGGGGTTTCAATTCATTCAGGAAGTATTAAATGTTGAGGAAGCTCATTTCAATGAAACCTTTGGGGAACTCTCATAGGCAAGCCTTTCTAAAGAGTGGCTAAAAGGTCACATGAAGCCAGGCCCATTGAGGTCCACAATGTGAGGTCCATGTGTGTTTTGACTCTCAACAATGGCTGCCAAGTCTTTCAGAATACAATCATGTGATATCCTAGCTGAGATGCCCAGTGCTCTGTGGAAAGCAAACCTGGGAGTAGATCTCAGTTTCCAAGAGTGACTCTCATACATGGACTCTTAAAATCCCAACACAATTCATGGCAATACTTCTCTGAGGTCAGTTCCAGAAGTCAGTCTCTAAAGAAACCACACAAATGTGCAAGCCCAGTTGGACCCAGTCATCTCTTTCAACCACATAAATGACCACAATTAAAACCAAAACACTCCCACATGGCCCTCATCATCTTCCATATAATCACTCATCATAACCTCTGGCTGGAGGTTTCCATGAGGGTTGCAGCCCAAGAGAGTTTCCAAAATAAGCTCTGTTGCCCCTCATTTGCATGAAGTCATGGTGGCCTGGACACCATTCTGTGAACCAGGAGTGATCAAATAGGCCTGCCGTAAATACTGCTTCGCTTTTCCAATTTTATGCCTTCCGACTGTGGGATTTAGATTCTTTATGTGAATTGAAGTCATGAGAAAACCCAAGCACATAGGGGCTAGACTCTGTAAGGCTCTGAAGAACTCATTTTACTAAAAGGATCCCTATTCTCACTTGATGGAGGTCAGAATTTTTACAGAGGAAGGTGAGAGACTTCATCCACAATGACTGCTCTTTTGTCAATTAGCTTTTGGATGCACACATGGGATCTTTCTTTAGATCCATTAGGTGTTGAGATCTAAGCCACAGTCTCACACAGGACCAAAAGGCTGATTCAGATATATCCCTTTCCAAAGCAAGTAAGCAAAGAGCCACATGTGATACCAAATCATTTCCATTTGAAAACCATTTTCTTCAGGCTTCCCAAATGGTTGGCCTGAGGCAGAGATCTTCCTGACATTCAGGGAAACAGAACAATAGGTTAGCAAAATGCCCAAAGCAGGGTTTCTCTACTGACAGTTTACTGCTCACACTGATATCTGAGTTTTCTGATATACTCGCCATTCATTTCAGCTATCCAGTACATGGCCATGTCACATAGCTTGGAGGTGGTACATATAATGGAAAAAAAACATGAGCCTATTCTGGAGAGTGGCCAGAGTTCAGGAAGAAAACAGGAACTTAAGAAGGTTTAAGGTGTTGCCCTTCGATAAGGCAAGCTGCAGTCCAATCATAAATTGGCAGGATGAATGCTGGGAAGTTTTATACTAGACAGGACATTTCCATTGATGCATTCTCTTTTCTAATGTCTACAACCACAGACACACTGGGATACACAGACCTAAAAACACTTGCCTTGTCAAACAACTTAGTAGAAACAGTCCACTCCAAACCAAACAAACCGCCTTTCCTACCTTTTCTCAGAACATGAGAAAAAAACACAAACACACAACTACACCTACAAAGGCATCTCCTTCCCCCAAGTAGGTCTGTGACTATCCGTAGTGTACTCTCACTGGTGAGCCTTACTATGTTACTACGAAATGGCCTGTCCTGTCCCAGATCTGGTCTCCTTGGCCAACTCTGTGAAGTCATCAGGAGCCCTCGGGAGCCACTACTTGCTTTCTCTGGAAAGGCCAGTCTTCAA
Source organism: Callospermophilus lateralis (assembly GCF_048772815.1). Lineage (NCBI taxonomy): Eukaryota > Metazoa > Chordata > Mammalia > Rodentia > Sciuridae > Callospermophilus > Callospermophilus lateralis. Next base: position 6,592,540 of record NC_135319.1, read on the forward strand.
AGCTATCCTGGAATTTGGCCATCCTCACATCAGTAGATACCAAGAAAGACTGATTCTGTCCTTGGAATATCCAAACAAGTGAGCCCACTGGGACGGGGCCTGGGACTGGCTCTGGATGCCTGGTTCCCTAGATTGCAAGTTCAGAGAGTTCCATCACCAAGGAATTGAGATGAGGTCACTTAGTTCTGGAACTGAATGAGGTCACTGCCTTTGCAACCACTTTGTCCTAACAGTTGCTTCCAAGGGTCCTATGAGATGGTTGCTGCCCCTATTTCCTGTGACACTTTCACAAGTTAGAATGGTATATCACCCATAGGCACCCGGAAACAGCTCTCCACACAGGCCTGGTTTGGTCCAGCTTCTGTACATTAGGAACAGAAAGGCTGATTCAGACACAACCCCTCATCCAGACCAGATTGTTTGCCATGGAAGATGACTTTTCCTCTCTCAGGTCCTTCATAGCTGCCTACATCTTTTCCAGGGATCATTTCTGCATGTACCTTTGAGGTTCTCAGCAGGTGATAGATCCCCTACATTTCTGTATTGTAAGACCAACCCTGTCCCTGTTCTTCTATAAAGTTAGAATGAGGGAAGAGTATATGGTTTGGGTTAATTACATGTTCGATTTGGGTGAGGAATCATTTTGCTTGATGAATAATGGTATTGGGAACCTGCGATATTTATAAGAATATAGAGGTGAAATATATGTATGAAAACAGAAATCCACGTAAGATTTGAAGGCCAGAAAGGGATTGTCCCCTTGATTTGGAGACTTAGCTTTGAATTATGTCCTGCACAGATGTCTCAGATAAAGCAATATACAATGGCATCAGACCTTGTACCTTGGATGTTTGAATGTCGAAGAGAACATCCATTCAAAAAAGGGTTGTCAGTAGGTTTTGGGAGATAGTCGGTAGATTCAGAAAGAAGAGTGAGTATAGGATTTGGACCAAAAGTTTTTTAGCAATTTGGTTTCAGGTAGATAGTGAATGTAAATGTCAGCACATATGAACAGTCAGTCAAAATGATAAACTGGGGAAATAATGTAGGAAGCAGATATCGATAGAAACATTAGGAAATCAGGCAAAGTATAAAGTGAGTGATAGGATTAGACATTTTCAACAGGGTTGAGTTTGAAAATATAATCTTAGAAAGAAGCAAATATGTAGTCACCAATTGGATTGACATGTGAGAGCATTAGGCAACCTGGACATGGATGTTTTTAGAAATCCATGCTCACTTGAAGGCTTTGGTACAATCATAAGTGTGACCTTTGCTTTATTTTCCAGAATATTACTGTGATAAAATGTATATGTAGATCAGGTGACATGAGTATTTCTTCCACCATTTCTGGGAGCAATATTTTGAAGACCTATAAATGAGTATTGGGGGTACAAAGAGGTGGACCATCTGTCTAAGAATATAGAGATAATGCAAGAATAGACCATACTGTGAATAAATAATATAACTTGTTCTGCTTTAAATAACTGATTGAATTGATATCTAAAAATATACAGAAAATCTTATATTAATATACAATCATTCATTCCAACCAGGTATACGTCTAATGGTAATATTAGGGGTATATTTTATCATGAAGAGTGTGTGAGTTTTGCTTCAAAAGTGATTATGAAAATCGAAAATAATGTGTTTAGAAAGAAGTCTCATGAAAAGACCAGTCAAGAAACATGGAGGAATACATGTGTTCTGAAGCAGGAAGTGATTGAAAGTGAAACAAATGCCTTTAAATTTGCTAACTTGTGGATGAAATATATATCTTACGATGACCATAAACTGAAGAAATAATAATGTTACAGTGTTGACTAAAAATCAAAATCAAAATACACATCATGTTCCATAGGAATCTACTTGCATTGATGTTAAAGTAGGTCAGTTACTGTAGAAATATTAGGATTCGTATGCACCATTCACTGAAGTTAGTTTTCAGTTCTTGGAAACAAATATGTGTTTCAGGTGGATGAATAATTCTGAGAATAATCTTTTGAAAATTAGATTATAAATCCACATACACGAATATGAATAAATTTAGGAATTGTACAATAAGACACATATATTTCATATTTTGAAAAATCTGGAGAGTGTATATCTATTTATATACACACACACACAGAGACATTAAAAATTAGGAATATATATGCCAATCGAAATTCATCATGAAATGTATATCTTACACTGATCCAAAAATATTCATTTTACTGAACATGGATTTATTTATCATGTTGTTCATCTACGAAGCTCACCCACAGGTTGAATTTTCAGTTCCAACAGGTTTTAGGAGGAGTGATCTCTTCTCCCAATTTGCATCTGCCAAGTCAGCCACCTCACAGGAATGTACATGTGATAACAGGTAAGATTCTATATGTGCATATGAAAATACATGTGCTGAATTGGCTACAGAGAAAGGGAGAGAGGAATTGACATATTTGTTAACTTTAAAAACACATGGAGAACTATTTCAACAAAAAATTGACTAGATTTATAACTCCTACCCTATATAATGCAAAAGGCAAGACCAACTCTACACCATGCCTCCTCTGAACTGCTTGTATTTCTATTCTGCCTAGGTTATTTTTCTCCATCATATTAGAATTAGTAGTCAGAGTCTAGTAGGGTATGGGTTAGTGTCAGGGATTCAGTATTTTGAATAGAAATAGGAAAATGAATCCAATGTGTATGTAAAGATGTGCTACACAAAAATCTTCCCACTCTCATCCAGAACAATGCCTTGATTCTACCTTCGCCCCAAGTAAAACACAATTAGAGTGGAAGAGTTAGAAAATCTGTGAATACATATCTTCAAAGGAATATGCTCATGAGTTCACAACCTTGAAGGTGGTAGAGGAGTTTCCAAAAGTAAGGGAAGGGTTAATACTCTACAAACATGGAGCTCTGCTGGACTAAAGACTTCTGGAGTAACTGCCTCTGAGTTTGGGCACTTGAAATATTTGTTGTTGTCAGGAGCTTTAGTTTCTTTTGTAGAGAGACCATCAAAGCTGGGTATGTATCTGAGTGACCTGGAGGACATGGTTTCCTATTTTCTAAGAACATGAGGCAGCAGTGCTGAATTCTCTCTTTGTAGGTAAACTGTGGCCACTGGGGGCTAAGTCTCTCTCCGTGTGGACTGTGAAGCCATTCAGTCATCCTCCCATTGTCGTAGTGTTTCTTGCTGCTGCAGTGTGAGTTTGGTATTTGCTTCACCAAATACAAGTAGTTCAACTGGTCACAGTGCTGGAGGGAGTTCTGTCACGTGTGTTTTTTCAGGTCTGCAGGATAATGCACCAACCAGGCTTGAATCCCTCATAGCTTGCACCCTTGACCATAGCAACCTGATTCTGAACATTGCCCTGAAACCTATCCATATAACAAGATGCCTTTACATATAAGTGTCTGCTGGCTGCATCATGTCAGTCACAAGCCATTTGGAAGCCAATGGCAGATCCCCATGGCCCCACCACAGATATTTTATCACACACCTGCACACCACTTCTCTAGTCCCACTACTCATCAGGCTCCAACTTACTGGGCATCTCTTTTCGACATCATTTTCAAGCAAGGCACTGTCTGGTATACTCATGATGGGCAACAGGACATCCAAGCTTGTCCCGTGCCACCAGGTCATGGGAATTTCAAAAATTCCATGGTATTTATCTAGCCATTTTTCAAGGATAATGTGGGAGGCACTGTGGGTTTAAATTCATTCAGGAACAACTAAATGTTGAGGAAGCTCATTTCAATAAAAGCTCGGGAGAACTCTCACAGGCAAGGCTTCCCAAAATGTGGCCACAAAGTTACATGAAGCCTGGCCCATGAGGTCTACAATGTGTGGTCCATGTGTGTTTTGACTCTCAACTATGGCTGCCAAGTTTTTCAGAATAAAATCATGTGATATCCTGACTGAGATTCCCAGGGCTCTGTGGAAAGCCACCCTGGGCCTAGACCTCAGTTTCCAAGGGCCACTCTCATGAATGGCCTCTTAAAATCCCAACACAATTCATGGCAATACTTCTCTGAGGGCAGTATAAGAACTCAGTCTCTAAGGGCAATCACACCAGAGTTCAAGCCCAGGTGGATAAAGTCATCTCTTTCAAACGCCACAGAAATGACCAAAATTAAAATTAAAACACTCCCACATGGCACTCATGTTCTTCCATATAGACACACATCATAACCTCTGGCTTGAGGTTATCATGAGGGACGAAGCCCAAGACAGTGTCCAAAATAAGCTCCATTGCTCCTCATTTGCCTAAAGTCAGGGTGGCCTGGACACCCTTCCTGTGAAACAGGAGTGATCAAATAGGCCTGCCCTTAGTACTGCTCCGCTTCTCTAATTTGAGGCCTACTGACTGTGGGGTTTAGATTTTTTATGTGAATTGGAGTTATGAGAAAACCCAAGCACCTGTGGGCTAGTATCTGCAGGGCATTGCAGAACTCATTTGAGCCAAAGGATCCCTATTTTCACATTATGGAGGTCAAAAAACTGACTTAGAATGGCGAGAGACTTAATTCACAATAACTGCTATCTTGCCATTTTAGTTTGGAATGCACACATGGAATATTTCTTTAGATCCATCAGTTGTTTATGTATAATGTTGTTCAACTAGGAAGCTCACACATAAGTTAAATTTTCAATTCCAACAGCGTTTAGGAGGAGTGATCTCTTCTCACAATTTGTATCTTCCAAGTCAGCCACCTCACAAAAATGTACTTGTGATACCAGGTAGAATTCTATATGTGAATATTAAAATACATGTGCTGAATAGGCTACAGAGAATGAGAGACAGGAATTTACACATTTGTTACCTTTAAAAACACATGGATAACTATTTCAATTAAAAATTGAATAGATTAATAACAGCTACCCTTTATCATTCAAAATCAAGTCCAACTATACAGCATGCCTCGTCTGAACTGCTTGTATTTCTAATATGTTTGGGTTATTTTTCTCCATCATATTAGAATTAGTAGTCACAGTCTAGTAGTTTATGAGTTATTGTCAGGGATTCAGTATTTTGAATGGAAAATGTATCTGATGTGTATACAAATATGTGGTGCAAAAAAATATTCCCACTCTCATCCAGAACAATGCCTTGACATTACCTTCGCCCCAAGTAAGATACAATTAGAGGAGAAGAGTTAGAAAATCTGTGAATACATATCTGGAATGAAATATGCTCAGGAGTTCACAACCTTGGAGGTGGTAGAGGAGTTTCCAAAAGTAAAGAACAAGGTAAACACTCCACAAACATGGAGCTCTGTGGGCCAAAAACTTCTTGAGTAACTGCCTCAGAGGTTGGGCACTTGAAATATATGTTGTTGCCATTAATTTGGCTTCCTTTGTAGTGAGACCATCAAAGCTGGGTCTGTTTCTATGTGACCTGGAGGACATGGTTTCTGATTTTCTAATGAACATGAGGCAGCAGTGTTGAATTCTCTCTTTGTTGGTAAACTGTGGCCTCATGTGGCTAAGTGTCTCCCCGTGTGGACTGTGAAGACATTTGGTTATTCTCCAATTTTCATGGTGATTTTGCTGGTGCACTGGGAGTTTGGCATTTGCTTCACAAAATACAATGAGTTCAAATGGGACACAGTCCTGGAGAGATTTCTGTCACGTCTTCTTTGTCAATATCTGCAGGAGAATGTACCAACCAGGCTTCTATCTCACATAGCTTGCCCCCTTGTCCATGGTAACCTGAATCTGAACATTGCCCTGAAACCTCTCCATATAACAAGATGCCTTTACATATAAGGGTCTGCTGGCTGCACCATGTCAGTCACAATCCATTTGGAAATCAATGGCAGATCCACAGGGCCCCACCACAGATATTTTATCACACACCTGCACACCACTGCTTTAGGTCCACTACTCACCAGTCTCCAACTTACTGGCATCTCTGTTCTACACCATTTTCATGAAACCAAGTCAATCAAGGAACTGTCCGGTACAATCATGATCAGCAACAAGACATTCAAATGTTCTCCATTGCCATCTGGTCATGGGAAATTCAAAATTGTCATGGTATTTATCTAGCCATTTTTCACGGATGTAGTTGGAGGCACTGTGGATTTCAATTCATTCTGTAACCATTAAATGGTGGGGAAGCTTATTTAATTGAAAGCTCTGGCGAACTCTCACAGGCAAGTCTTCCCAAAGAGTGCCCAAAAGGTCATATGAATCCAGGCCTATTGAGGTCTACAATGTGAGGTCCATGTGTGTTTTGACTCTCAACTATGGCTGCCATGTCTTTAAGAATAAAACCATGTGATATCCAGGCTGAGATTCCCAGAGCTCTGTGGAAAGCAACCTTGGGCCTAGATCGATTTCCAAGGGTGGCTCTCATGTGTGGCTAACTAAAATCCCAACACAATTCATGGTAATATTTCTGAGGTTCATTCCAGAACTCAGTCTATAAGGGGAATCACACCAGGTTTTATCACAGGTGGACCCAGTCATGTCTTCCAACTACCACACAAATGACCACAATTAAAACCAAAACACTCCCACATGGCCCTCATCTTCTTCCATATATACACACATCCTAAGCTCTGACTGGAGGTTTCCATGAGCGACAAATCACAAAACAGTGTTCAAAATTAGCTCCCTTGCCCCTCATTTGCTTAAAGTCATGGTGACCTGGACACCCTTCCTGTGAACCAGGTGTGATAAAATAGGCCTGCCTTTAATACGGCTCTGCTTCTTCAATTTGAGGCCATTACCTGCTTTCTCAGAAAGGCTCCACTTCAGAGCTCTCCTGGCATTTGGCCATCCTCATATCAGTATGTACCAAGAAAAACTGACACTGCCCTTAGTAAATCCAAACAATGAGTCCACTGGGGCTGGGACTGGAACTGGCTCTGTGTGCCTGGCTTCCAGCTCAGAGAGTTCCATCAACAAGTAAGTGAGGTAGGTCACTGCTGGCTTGTGTGAAGCCGGTGGTGGCAGTTGGGTTCTAAAAGTTTTCCTGAGGAGCTGTTTTTTTTTTTTTTTTTTTTGGCGTGTGTGGTTCTTAATATAACGTTTGTTTCTTTTGTCAAGTGGCTCCTGAATTGTGCCCAGACAGACTGTGGCATTTGGTGGGCCGCAAAGGGAATAAGTGAGGGTAAGTGATAACGTAAACTGCTCACCCCTGAAGGCAGGGCGACAGGATGGGTAGCCATTTTAAGATTCCTCTTTTGTTTTGCTTCACTTTTGTTTTAAGTTGCCTGTCCCTGGAGATGGGTAAGATGAAAGAAAAACCGCTCACATCTGAGGAACAGATAGGGAGAAAGGACAGATGGGCATTTCAGGAGGATAGAAAAGCTATTATAATGATTTCCTGTTGTTCCACATTTGTTTCATTCTGGTTCAGTTTTGTTTGGCATTATATTCTTGGGTTGTATTATAGTTATAGTAGAAATATTCAAGTAAAAGAGAAAGTCTCTCGATCTAGTCAGACAGAGATAAAAATTCAAGTAAAAAAGAAGGTCTCTCGAGTTACCCAGACAGAAAAAAAAAAAAAATAAAGTAAAAGAGAAAGTCTCTTGAACTAGTCAGACAGAAGAAAAATTCAATTAAAAAAGAAGCTCACTCGAACTAGTCAGACAAAAGAAAAAATTCAAGTAAAAGAGAAGGCCACTCAAGCTAGCGAGACAGAGAAAGAAAGTGTAAAGCAGAAAAAGCCATCAGGGGGAAAGTTACAACAGGAGACTGCTACTATCACCTTTCTATCACCAGAGGGTGTAAGTGTCCAGCCAGCAGCACCAGCTCTGAAGAAACTGCTACTAACAACTTTCTATCTCCAAAGGACGTAAGTGTCCAACTAACAAGGCCACCTCCATACGCTGGGAGGCCCCCAACCCTGGCAGTTGATTGTTGGGATCTGAGACAAGATCTCAAATATTAACATGCCCTGTATTTGATGCAGGAGTGCAGCGAGTTCACCGTGCTTTAAATTTCAAAACAGTGAAGCAGCTAAAAGAGGCTGTAACAACCTATGGTCCTCAAGCACCCTTCACTGTAAGCATGGTCAAATACATTAACAACTTGAAAATGATGCCAGCAGATTGGGCTAATATGTGTAAAGCTGTGCTAAATGAAGGACAATACCTGTTATGGAAGGTTGCCAATGAGGAATTTTGCAAGGAGACGGCTAGGCGAAATGTAACAGCTGGTTATCCTCAGAGAAATCTTGATATGTTTTAGGAAAGGGACCTTATGAGGATCAGCAGCATGATATCATGGAAAAAGGCATCTGGCTATGGAGCCAAAAAATGGACAGGGGTGCCCAATGGTCTGGGGCCCAAAACCACAAATATACGGAGCACAGAAGGAACCCAGCAACCCAATCAGGGTAGTGCCCAGGACACATTGTCCATCAGATACCTCATCAGACAAACCAGAGGGAGTGCAGGGTTGGACATCTGCACCTCTGCCAGAGCAGTACTAACTCCAGAGATGGGAGTTCAAATCATTCCCTCAGGGGTAAAAGGACCTCTTCCCCAAGGAAGAGTATGCTTATTATTGGGACAGAGCTCTTCTACTCTAAAAGGACTTATGATAAGTCCTGGGTGAAATGAAGGTGAAATGAAAATTATAGTCAGTTCTCCAAAGGGTATATCAGTAATTTCACCAGGGAATAGAATAGCACAGTTACTAATAATACCAAGGGTACATGATAAATTTTCCAGTCGTGCTGTAGAAAGAGGTGTCAAGGGATTAGGCTACACAGGTATAGATTGGGCTATGCTTTCTTTAAATTTAGATTCTCACCCCATGCTAAAACTAAATATTCAAGGACATAAATGTAATGGGCTACTGGATACAGGTGCAGAATTTAGCATCATCTCTTCAAGAATGGCCAAAACATTGGCCATTACAACAAACCACTCAAATGCTTCGAGGCCAAGGAGTGGCGACTAATCCCCATAAAAGTGCAATGGTATTAGATTGGAAGGATCCTGAAGGATGTGAAGGAACTATACAGCCATATGTATTGGATCATCTTCCCGTAACTTTATGGGGATGAGATGTCATAGATCAATTACGTTTGACATTAACAAATAACATCAATCAAAATGCACCTACTATTATGACTAGACAAGGTTTTAGGAAAGGAAAAAGATTAGAAAAACAAGAACAAGTTATAGCAGCACCAATACAAATATATCAAGGAACAGACAGACATGGGTTTGATTTTAAGAAAGGGCCACTGAGACGATAATAATTCCTTGGAAATCAGAAAGACCATTATGGGTTCCTCAGTGGCCCCTGACTAAAGAAAAGGTACAAGCAACCCATGACCTGGTAAAACAACAATTAGCGGAAGGACATATACAGCCGTCTGTATCTCCCCATAATACTCCCATTATGGTCCTCAAAAAGAAATCTGGTAAATGGAGATTATTGCAAGATTTAAGAGCCATTAAAAATGAGATGGTTATTATGTGACCTGCTCAATTGTGGATTCCTCAATGTTCTGCTTTGCCAAAAACCTGGTATGTTTTAGTTATATATATTAAAGTTTGTTCTTATTCAATTGCAATTCATCCTGAGGATAGTCCACGTTTTGCATTTACTATCCCTGCACTGAATCATGAAGCTCCTGATAAGAGATCCTAATGGAAAGTACTCCCTCAAGGGATGGCTAACAGCCCAACTATGTGTCAAATTTATGTTAACAAATTAATCCAGCCACTTAGAAATCAAAATCCTGAATTACAAATATTTCACTATATGGATGGTGTATTATTAGCACAGAAAGCTAAAAACACATTGCTAGAATGTTATGCCACACTTACAAACTTATTAAAAAATTATAAACTAGAGATAGCAATAGATAAAGTACAATTAAATTTTCCAGGTAATTATTTAGGAGTTCTATTATCAACAACCATGGTCCATTCACCAAAAATTCAAATACGAATAGATCAACTCAAATCACTTAATGACTTTCAAAAGTTATTAGCAGACATAAATTGGATAAGGCCTTATCTAGGTATACCAACAGGAAAGGTGGAACCTATATTTGATAACCTAAAAGGTCCAACAGATCCAAATGCACACAGAATGTTAACACCTGAAGCAAGAAAGGCATTAAAAATCATTGAAACATTTATGGAAAATATTCGTTTGGATAGAATTGATATAAGTTTGCCTTTATTATTTATTGTACTACCAACAAAAAATATTCCTACAGAAGTATTTTTGGCAAGAAGGTCCATTATTATAGATACATTTATTTTATTCTCCTAACACTATTCTTACTAGGTATACTGAGGCTGTAGGACAATTAATGCTCAAAGGAATAAAAGCAGCAAAGGGAGTGTTTGGAATTTCTCTCAATAAAATTATTACTCCATATACTATGAATCAAATTGATGAGTTAGATAATGAGTTAAATACTTGGGCAATAATCATGTGCAAATCTAATGTTTCATTTGATAACCACTTACCATCTAATCCTTTATTGTCTTTTTGGTCATCGCATCATGTAATTTTTCCAAAAATGACAAGAAAAACACCTATTATAATTGCTCCAAATATATTCACTGATGGGTCAAATAATGGTACAGCATCAATAGTTAAACCTGATCAAACTTTTACATTTTTAGTACCCAAACAATTAGCTCAAAATGTAGAGCTTAATGCAGTATTACAAGCTTTTGTGATGCTTAAAGCATCTGTATTTAATTTATTTTCAGATAATCAGTATATAGTTAGTGCTATAGTATCACTTGAAGATGGTGGTAGGATTTCCCCTTCCTCTACTGTTTTCTCTTTGCTTTCCACTATATGAAGTCTAATCTGGGACAGAAAAGATCCGTTCTTTATAGGACATATCAGGACACATACAGGATTGCCTGGAGCCCTTAGTTTGGGCAATGATTAAGCAGATAAAGCTACACATGACATACATACATATTTTCTCTACATTAGAAGAAGCTATAAATTTTAATAAAAATTTCCACGTCAATGCTAATACTTTACAAAAGAATTTTAACATAACTAAGGAACAAGCTAGACAAATAATAAAACAATGACAAAACTGTGTGACATTTTTACCACAAGTTACTCTTGGAGTCAATCCTAGAGGATTGATACCTAACCATATTTGGCAGATGGACGTCACACACTTGCCAGAATTTGGAAAATTAAAATATTTGCATGTTACAGTTGATACTTCTTCTGGATTTTTGATGGGCTCCCTTCATGCCGGAAAAAAAAACTAAAGATGTTATAGCTCATTGCTTACAAAATTTTGCCACTGTGGGCATTCCAAAACAGTTAAAAACTGATAATGCCCCCGGTTATACTTCTACCCCTTTTAAACAATTTTGCTCATCATTTGGCATTACTCATATAACAGGAATCCCATACAATCCGCAGGGACAAGGCATAGTTGAAAGAGCTCATTGAACTATTAAAATGTACTTATTAAAGCAAAAAGAAGGAATTGGAAAGGGGTATATATTCCCCAAAGATAAACTTAAAATAACCCTTTTTACTCTAAAGTTTTAAAATTTGGATTCATCAGGGCTTAGTGATGCGGAAAGGCATATGTGCCCTAAAAATGTACATAAGCCCAAGGTACTTTGGGAGGATATTCTAACAGAACAATGGAAAGGTCCTGACACAGTAATTGTCTGGAGCTTCTGCAATAGCCATCAATGAACTGCTTATAGAACTTGCCTGGACTATGTATCACTTGTATGCATTGTGAACTCACCTGCATGCATTGTGAACTATCTGTTGGTGCAGCAACTTGTGGTAGTGTTGGTGTATTTTTGCTGATGATGTCATCAGTGGTACAATTTTTCCAAAAGGAGCCGTCAATTGGCTTGTTGTATCCTCCTCCCTTCTGCTTGTCATGGTCATTCAGCTAAAATTTGGGGGCCAACAGAGGTGAGGCAAAGAACCTCACCCACCCGCTGGTACAAAGACCTATCCACAGGTGTGGTTGTATACTGGACCTGTAGTCAGTGACAGGTAAGATCCAATTGCAATGGTACTAACCTAAGACAGGAGGCTTACACCTAAAGGTCAGCTCATTCGATAATGGGTAAGCACCATATGTACTATTGGACAACCTAAGGCAGGCACAATCCCTAAGCCACATGCTTGTTGTTTAAACAGAGAGGGGGAGATGTTGAGAGACACATCCAAAGGGGCCAAAGCAAACTTTCAAACTACCAGCTGAAGATTGGCTCACAGCGGACCCAGCAACATCTAGCTGATTGGCTCCTCTGCGGTGATGCTCATTGAAGATGCTCATTAAGCTGTTTCCCCACCCTTTAAGACTGCAAGCTGATCATTGGCTCACAGAAGCCCCAGCAACATCTAGCTGATGGCTCTTCTGCGGTGATGCTCATTGGGCTGTTTCCCCACCCTTTCAGACTATGGAGTTCCTCATTGGGTGACTTTTTTGGCTCTGCCCACATGACCCAGCCAATTGACCTCAAGAGCAGGAGGAGTGGGGATATTGAGAGGCTTGTGGGAAGCCGGTGGTGGCAGTTGGGCTCTGAGGGTTTTTCCCAACGAGGTATTATTTTGGCGTGTGTGGTTCTAAAAATAAAGTTAGTTTCTTTTGACAAGTGGCTCCTGAATTGTGCCCAGCCAGACTGCAGCAATCCTGATGTGATAGAGAAAAATAATCCAAACACAATAGAAATACAAGCAGTTCAGAGGAGGCATGGTGTATAGTTGGATATACCTTTTGGGTGATGAAGGGTAGGTGTTATAAATCTAGTCAATTTTAAATTGAAATAGTTCTCCATGTGTTTTAAAGTTAACACATGTGTGAATTCTTGTCTCCCTTTATCGGTAGCCCATTCAGCACATGTATTTTTGTATGCACATATAGAATCCTACCTGGTGTCACACGTACATTCTTGTGAGGTGGCTAACTTGGCAGATACAAATTGTGAAAATGGATCACTCCTCCTAAACGTTGTTGGAACTGAAAATTAAAACTATGGGTGAGCTTCCTAGTTGAACAACATAATACATTAATCCATGTTCACTAAAATGAATATATTTGGATCTCTGGATGATATATATTTCATGATGAATTTGATTGGCATATATATTGCAACCTTTTAATGTCTGTGCGTGTGCATGTGTATATATATATATATATATATATATATATATATTTATTTATTTATTTATTTATACATATATATATACTCTCCTGATTTTTCAGAATATAAAATATATGTGTCTTATTATACAATCCTTAAATGCATTCATATTCATGTATGTGGATTTATAATCAAATGTTCACAAAATTATTCTCAGAAATATTCATCCACCTTAAATACATACTGTTTCCTAGTACTGAAATCTAAGTTCAGTGAATGGTGCATAGAAATCCTAATTTTTCTACAGTAACTGACCCACTTTAACATCAATGCAAGTAGATTCCTGTGGGACATGATGTGTATTTTATGTTCATTTTTATTCAACACTGTTACATGACTATTTCTTCAGTTTATGCACATCATAGGATATATATTTCGTTCACAAGTTCACAAATTTATAGGCCCTTGTTTTACTTTCAATCACTTCCTGCTTCAGTACACAAGTATTCCGCCATGTTTTTTGACTGGTCTTTCCATGAGACTTCTTTTTTTTTTTTTTTAGATTTCAATAATCACTTTTGAAGCAAAACTCACACACACTTCATGATAAACCATAACCCTAATATTACCATTAGATGTATAAATGGTTGTAATGAATGTATGTATATCAATATAAGATTTCCTGCATATTTTCAGATATCAATTCAATCCAGTATTTAAAGTTGGAACCAGTTATATTATTTATTCACAGTATGTTATATTCATTCATTATATCTATATTCATAGACACAGGGTACACCTATTTGTACACCAAATCTAATTTATACATCTTCAAAATATTGCCAACAGAAATGGTTGACGAAATACTCATGTCACCTGATCTACATATACAATTTATCACAGTAATATTCTGGACACAAAATGCAAAGTTCACACTTATGATTGTACCAAAGCCTAAATGGAAAGTGAACATAGATTACTAAAAACATACAAGTCCAGATTGCCTAATGCTCTCAAATATCAATCCTATTGGTGACTAAATATTTGTTTCTTACTAAGATTGTATATTGAACCTGTACCCTGTTGAAAATGTCTAATCCTATCAGTCAATTTATACATTGCCTGATTTCTTAATGTCTCTAATGATATCTGCTTCCCTATATATTTTGCCCAGTTCATCATTGTGTCTGACTCTTCACATGTGCTGACATTTACATTCACTCTCTACTGGGAAACCGTATTGATAAAGAACTTTTTGTCCAAATCCTATACTCCCTCTTCTTCTGAAACATACTGACTATCTTCCAAATCCTACCGACTATCCCTCTTTGAGTGGATGTTTTCTTCTACATTCAATCATCCAATTTACAAGGTCCTATGCCATTGTATATCGATTTATCTGAGACATCTGTGCAGAAGGTATTTCAAAGCTAAGTATACCAATCAAGTGCCCAATGCTCTTCTGGGCTTCAAATCTTACCTAGATTTCTGTTTTCATACTTACATTTCACCTGTATATTCTTGTAACTGTCACAGGTTCCAAATACCATTATTCATTTCACAGAATGATTCCTAACCCAAATCGAACCTGTTATTACCCTAACCATACACTGTTCCCGCAATCTAACTCTACAGAAAAGAAGGGACAGATTTGTTCTTACAATACAGGAGTGTAGGGGATCATCCACCTTTTGAGAACCTCAAAGGTCCATGCCAAAATAATCCCTGGAGAAGTTGTAGGCACCAATGAAGGACCTGAGGGAGGAAAAGTCAACTTCCATGGTAAACAACATGGTCAGGTTGAAGGGATGTGTCTGAATCAGCCTCTTTCATCTTAATGTAGAGAAGATGGACCAAACCAGGCCTGTGTGGCTAGCTCTTCCCATGTGCCTATGGTTGATATACCATTCTAACTTGTGAAAATGTCACAGGAATAGGGGCACCCTCCATCTCATTGGACTCTTGGAAGCAACTGTTAGTACAAAGTGGTTGCCAAGGCAGTGACTTCATTCACTTCCTGAAGGAAGTTGCCTCACATAACTTCCTTAGTAATGGAACTCTATAAACTTGGGATTCATGAAGACAGACAACAACAGCCATTCCCAGTCCCAGTCCCAGTGGTCTCACTTGTTTGGATTTACCAAGGGAAGAGTCAGTCTTTCTTAGTACCTACTGATGTGAGGATGGCCAAATGCCAGGAAAGCTCTGAAGAGGGGCCTTTCCTGAGAAAGCAGGTAGTGGCTCACCACTGGCTTCTGACAACTTCACAGAGTTGGCCAAGGAGACCAGAACTGAGACAGCAAAGTCCATCTCATGGAAAAATAGTATGGCCCACCAGTCATTGGACACTCTGGATAGTCACAGACCTACATGGGGGAAGGAGGTGCCTTTGTGGGTGTGGATGTGAATTTGTGGTTTTGTCTCATGTTCTGAGAATAGGTAGGAAAGGTGATTTGTTTCGTTTGGAGTGGACTGTTTCTAGTATGTTCTTTGACAAGGTGAGTGCTTCTATGTCTGTGTATCCCACTCTGCCCGTGGATGTAGTATTAGAATAGAGAATGCATCAATGGATGTGTCCTGTCTAGTAGAAAGCTTCCCAGTATTCATCCTGCCAATTTATGAATGGACTGCGGCTAGCCTTATCAATGGGCAAAACCTACTATCTTCCTAATTTCCGGTTTTCTTTCTGAATTCTGGACACTCTCCATAATAGGCTCATGGTTTTGTGTCCAAGATATGTACCACCTCCAAGATCTATCACATGGCCATGTACTGGATAGCTAAAGGGAATGGGAGAATCTCAGAAAACTCAGATATCAGTGTGACCAGGAAAGTCTCAGTGGAGAAACCCTGCTTTGGGCCACTTGCTTACCTATTGTTCTGTAGCCCTGAATGTAAAGAAGGTCTTTTGTTTAGGCCACTCCCATGTGAAGCCTGAGGAAATCATTATTCAAATGGAAATGAATGGGCATCACCTGTGGCTCTTTGCTTAATTGCTTTGGAAAGGGAAGTGTCTGAATCAGCCTCTTGGCCCTGTGTGAGGCAGTGGCTTAGATTCTCAGCACCTGATGGATCTAAAGAAAGATCCCAAATGTGCATCCATAACCAAAATGCAAAAAGATCAGTCATTGTAGATGAAGTCTCTCACCTTCCTCTGTTAGGTTTCTGACCTCCATCAAGTGTGAATAGGGACCCTTGGATCAAATGAGTTCTTCAAAGGCCTGCAGATGTGCTAGTGTTTTCTCATGACTCCAAATCAAATAAAGAATCTATACCTGACAGTCAGTAGGCCTCAAATACTAAAAGCAGAGCAGTGTTAATGGCAAGCCTATTTGATCACTCATGGTTCACAGGAAGGGTGTCCAGGCCACCCTGACTTTAGGCAAATGAGGTGCAAGGGAGCATATTTTGGACACTGTCTTGAGCTGTGCCACTCATAGAAACCTATAGCCAGAGGTTATGATGAGTGTTTATATGGAAGAAAATGAGGGCCATGTGGGAGTGTTTTGGTTTTAATTGTGGTCATTTGTGTCGCAGTTGGAAGAGATGACTGGGTCCACCAGGGCTTGAACTCTTGTGTGATTTCCCCTTATAGACTGAGTTCTGGAACTGACCTCAGAGAAGAATTGCCATGAATTGTGTTGGGATTTTAGGAGGCCACGCATGAGACTCACCCTTGGAATCTGAGATCTAGGACCAGGTTGGTTTTCCACAGAGCACTGGGAATCGCACTCAGGAAATCACATCATTTTATTCTGAAAAAGTTTGCAGCCATAGTTGAGAGTCAAAACACACATGGACCTCACATTGTAGACCACAATGGGCCTGGCTTCATGTGACCTTTTGGCCACTCTTTGGGAAGCCTTACCTGTGAGAGTTCTCCAGAGCTTTCATTGAAATGAGCTTCCTCACCATTTTATGGTTCCTGAATGAATTGAAACCCACAGTTCCTCCAACTACATCCTTGAAAAATGGCTAGATAAATACCATGAAATTTTTGAAATTCTCATGACCAGGTGGCACTGGAGAACCTTTGGATGTCCTGTTGCTGATGAGTATATCATACAGTGTCTTGATTGACTGGGTTTCATGAAAATGGTGTAGAACAGTGATGCCAGTAAGTTGGAGCCTGCTGAGTAGTGGGCCTAGAGCAGTGGTGTGCAGGTGTGTGATAAAACATCTGTGGTGGGGTCATGTGGATCTGCCATTGACTTCCAAATGGCTTGTGACTGACATAGTGTAGCCAGCAGACCCTTTTATGTAAATGCATCTTGTTATATGGAGAGTTTTCTGGACAGTGTTCAGAATCAGGTTGCTATGTTCAAGGGGGCAAGCTATGTGGGATAGAGGTCTGGTTGGTGCATTCTCCTGCAGACCCTGACCTACCACACGTGACACAAGTCCCTCTAGCACTGCGTCCCATTTGAAGTCCTTGTATTTCATGAAGCAAATTCTAAAATCCCAGTGCAGCAGCAAGAAACACCACAAAAAGTGGAGAATGAACAAATGGCCTCAAAGTCCACAGGGGGAGACACTTAGCCCCCAGTGGCCACAGTATACCTACAAAGAGAGAATTCAGCACTGCTGCCTCATTTTCATTGGAAAATTAGAAACAATGTCCTTCAGGTCAAATGGATGCAAAACCAGCTTTAATGTTCTCACTACAAAGGAAGCTAAAGCTCCTGACAACAACATATATTTCAAGTGCCCAACCTCAGTGGCAGTTTCTCAAGAAATCTTTAGGCCAGCAAAGCTCCATTTTTGTGGAGTGTTTACCCTGTCCCTTACTGCTGTAAACTCCTCCACCACCTTCAAGTTTGTGAACAAGTGAGCATATTCCATTCCTGATGTGTATTCACAGATTTTCGAACTCTTCTCCTCTAATTGTGTCTTACTTGGGGCGAAGGTAATGTCAAGGCATTGTTCTGGATGAGAGTGCGAAGATTTTTCGTAGCACATATTTACATAAACATTGGATAACTTTTTCAATTTTCCATTCAAAATACTGAATCCCTGAAACTAAACCATACCCTCTAGACTCTGACTACTTATCCTAATATGATGGAGAAAAATAATCGAAACAGAATAGAAATACAAGCAGTTCAGAGGAGGCATGGTGTATAGTTGGATTTGCCTTTTGCATTATATAGTGTAGGAGTTATAAATCTAGTCAATTTTTTGTTGAAATTGTTCTCCATGTGTTTTTAATGTTAACAAATATGTGAATTCCTGTCTCACTTTCTCTGTAGCCTATTTGCACATGTATTTTAATATGCACATATAGAATCCTACAAGGTACAAACGTACATTCTTGTGAGGTTGCTGACTTGGCAGAAACAAATTGTGAGAAGAGATCACTTCTCCTAAACGCTGTTGGAAGTCAAAATTCGACCTCTGGGTGAGATTCCTAATTGAACAACATTATACATAAATCCTTGTTCAGCAAAATGAATATTTTTGGATCTGTGGATGATATATATTTCATGGTGAATTTCAATTGGCATATATATTGCTGCTTTTTAGTGTCTCTCTCTGTGTGTGTGTGTGTGTATATATATATATATATATATATATATATATAAAGTCTCCAGATTTTTCAAAATATGAAATACATGTGTCTTATTATACATTCCCTAAATTCATTCATATTCATATATGTGGATTTATAATCAACTTTTCACAAGATTATCCTCAGAAATATTCATCCACCTGAAATACATATTTGTTTCCTAGTACTAAAAACTATCTTCAGTGAATGGTGCATACAAACCCTAATATTAATACAGTAACTGACCCAGATTAACATCAATGCAAATTGATTTCTATGGGACATGATGTGTATTTTGACGTTCATTTTGATTCAAAACAGGTACATTACTATTTCTTCAGTTAATGCACATTATAGGATATATATTTCATCTACAAGTTCGCAAATTTAGAGACATTTGTTTCACTTTCAATCACTTCCTGCTTCAGAACACATGTATTTTTCCATGTTTCTTGACGGGTCTTTTCATGAGACTTCTTTCCAAACACATTATTTTTGATTTCCATAATCACTTTTGAAGCAAAATTCAAACACCCTTCATGATAAACCATAACCTTAATTTTACCATTAGATGTATAACTAGTTGGACTGAATGTACGTATATCAATATAACATTTATTATATATTTTAAGATATGAATCCAATGCATTATTTAAAGTGGAGCCAATTATATGATTTATTCACAGTATCGTTTATTCATGCATTATCTCTATATTCATAGACACAGGGTACACCTCTCTGTAACCCCAATACTAATTTATTCATCTTCAAAATATTGCTTTCAGAAATGGTGGAAGAATTACTCATGTCACCTGATCTACATATACATTTTATCACAGTAATATTCTGGACACAAAATGCAAAGGTCACACTTCTGATTGTACCAAAGCCTAAATTGAAAGTGAACATGGATTACTAAACACAGCCATGTCCAGGTTTCCTAATGCTCTCAAATATCAATCCAATTGGTGACTACATATTGTTTTGTTCCTAAGATTATATATTCAAACTCAACCCTGTTGAAAATGTCTAATCTTATCACCCACTTTATACATTGCCTGATTTCGTAATGTCCCTATTGATATCTGTTTTCCTACATATTTTCTCCAGTTCACCATTGTGACTTACTCTTCACATGGGCTGACATTTACATTCCCACTCTAAATGAAACCCTATTGTTAAAGAACATTTTTTTCCAAAACCTGTACTCATTCTTCTTCCTAAACCTATTGACTATCTTCCTAATCCTACCGATTATCCTTTTTTTACTGGATGTTCTCTTCTATATTCAATCATCCAAGTACACATTGGGCGAGCTTCAGAGGAAGAGACCACCAAAAGACTATCTCATGCAACAGCAAATGGTTTATTGGGGGTCCAGCATGCGTGGGCTCAGAGCTCACTTGAATAGTGCAGAAAGCCCTGAGAGGAGCTTAAGCAGAGCTTATATATTTTCCTTGGGGAGGGCAGGGAGCAAAGTTTATTGATGGGTCAGGGCAAGTAGGCGGGCTGCAAGCAACGAGGTGAGGGAGTACATTCTGAAGTTTGGCAGTTCGGGACAGGACATTCTGGGAACAATTTAGCAAAAAGTTCTCAAGATTAAAACAGTGTTTAGTTAACCATACAGAAAAACAGGAAGTGACAAGTACCTATTTTATTAACCTTTCATTCCCCACTTCTTCTTCTGGCTACTTTTAATCATAAAATTGATCATTGGAGGGTGTCACATTCTATGTCTGCTAGTGGGGTATTACCATAAGTTTAACTTGTCCAATTTGAGATTGGAGAAAAAAAAATTACATGGTTGAGCAAACAGGGTTTTATAGTTAGCAATAATATGGAGATTATTATTGGACAGGCCAGGGTGGATAAAAACGTAGTCAAACAGGGGGACTATGTGAACCAATACTCAAACCACCCTTTTTGGGCCTCTTTCTCTCTCATTGATGATCTTCAAGGTGTCTTTTTAATTTACTCATAAATTTTTTTACAACTCCAGTATGGTCGGAATAAACACAACATTCTTCCCTCAATGCAGCACAAAGGCCCCTTTCTCTCATGAAGAGGAGGTCCAACCCTCAACTGTTCTGTAAAAGAACGTCAGAGAGAGAGGTTAAATATTCCTGCAAAGCTGTGATGGAGGTTTCTAATATTTTTAAGTTTTGGTCTATTGCTGCTTCTAATTGGGTCAATTGTTGTGTCCCATGGACCAGAGAAGTGGTTCCTGTGCCTACACCTGCAGCAACTCCTATTCCTTATAGAATGGCTAAAGTGAGTGCCATATGTTCCCAGTGACACCGGGTTGTATGCCCCCCCCATTTGATCTTCAAATGAACCTGTGTCACGATAGAGCACTCTGGGAAACATCTGCAGCATTACACAATTAATCACATCTGTTCTCCATTTAATGAAATCATAAACAATGTTTAGGTATACAGAATTATACTGTTTTAGGGACGGACAAAGCAAGGCAAATAAGATAGCACCAAAGACAGGTAAACAGTCCTAGTTGGTTGCAACCGGATTCAGAGAGCATTGCTTCAGTTGTAATCAATTAATCTTCTGAATCCCAAGTTTAGGTATTTTCAAAATTTTGTACCCAACATGTTAGGGAAGGGCTCAAAAGTTTACAGTCTGCAGAAGTTCACAAAAAGCTGTTTTTGTTTCTGTTTTTTCCTCTCTTCTGGGAAAATTAACTTTTCAAGGACAACTGGGTGGGAGAGAGCTTTTACTTCCCTTTCTTTTTCCCCTGCCAGCTGTTACCATGGAGCCCAGTTGGTAACTTCTATATCTTAGAAATGTTGCCATCTCTGTGAAGCACCAGCTCAAGGCCAGAGGCCTTGTTCACATTATTTGTGAAAAACTAGTAAGGGGGTGTCTAGCTTAGGAGTGCTGATTTTTTGAGCCAGTGTTCAAGTGGAACAGAGCAACAAAAAAGAGAAAGTTCATCTACACTGAAATCTATTATAGGGACTCTTTTGCTGAAAGTCCTAAAGTCAGCCATGGTGAAGACTTCTGGAGAAGGTCAGTTAAGACTTTTATGTGGGCCTGGTACAGAGGGGGAAGATGGGGAGGTCAGGGCTGAGAGCAGCTTCATGGATCTGAGAATGAGATTGAGAATTGTAAAAGAATAATGGGAAAGGGGTTTGGGATATTACTAGCAACAAAAATTGAGCAGTTTTACAGGTAGACCAGAGGGGAAGACGGGAGTGAGTATCCCAAAAAGCTTGTGAGGGACTTTAAATTCTTATTAACCTGTTATCAGTGATTACAAAACAACTTTAAAGGCCATTTTTATTACATTTGGATAGGGGTCTGAGGGCTATCCTCAGTTTTTTTTGAGCTTTGGGTTAGCTGGTAAGAGGACCTGGTGGGACCCGGTGCGGGCACTGACAGGAGAAGAGAGGAGTGAGTGGGTGGAGGGGTACCTCAGTACCTGCTACTCAGCAAGGGGGCAATGGTCTGAGAACTGGCGGTGTTTTGGGTTTTTGATCCAGTATTTGGAGGGGAGAAATCAGGTTGCTCAGGTTGGAGTGAAAGAGAATAGTCTAGAGCAGAAGGCTGAGGGTGAGGATCTATTGGAGAAGCATAGTACAGGATTTGAGTGAAGGAAGGAAAGGGCCTCCACATAGGGGAATACCCTTTCACCCTGTTGAGCACTTGCAGAAGTTAAAAAGGTCATGCAGTATTTGAGCATCTAGAGACCCCTCTGTGGGCCATCGGTTTTGGTTATCTTATTGGTAATATGGCCAATGCTGTGTACAGAATTTGATGAGTTCGGGTTCCATCAGGCAGCCCCTGTATGCTCAAATAACCATGACTTACAGAAAAAGTCGGCTTTTCACCCACACAGCCGTGGCTGTTTGTGGCTTTGATAGTCGGCTGGTTAAACATAGTAATCTAAGCTAGCCAACCTGTATCTGGCTTGCCTGTCCCTACATCCATAATGTTTGTTTCCATTATCTATGGTTCAGAAGGGATTTAATGGAATTTTAGTGAGATCCTCTTCATCAGGGATATCCCATTTGGAAAGACCTATAGCCAGGTGACAAATGTCTGGGTGGAGAGATGGCCAGCAGGTCCCTAAGGGGGCTATATGCGAGATACATTATACTTCTTGTCCAGTAGGATTTGTGATCAGCCATCGCTGCTGAACGGGCTGATGAGGGTTAGGAGTACTGGTGGTCAAAGGGAGAGTCTATAGCCTTATCCACATGGTGAATATGCAATTTGAAAGGGTTACCAGTCTTTTCCAGTTTCCAGCCAGAGTCTGGACAGGGCGCAGGCTTGAGATGAGAGGCCTGGATCCAGGAAGTGATTCTGTCTACCTTTACCACTGTAGGTGTTATAAGTAGCACCTGGTATGGTCCTTTCCAGCAGGGTTCAAGGGATGATACCTGATGACATCTTACGTAGATGAAGTGTCTTACTTGATTTCAGTGTGGAGTCCCCTCGTCCCCAGTTTGGTAGGCAGTGGCCAGCTGTTTTCACAGGTATCGCTGAGGTCTTTCAAGAGCTTAAAGACTGTCAAGCAAGGAGGAGTGTAAGGGATCGTTAGGTCTTAGAGTTGGGGTTAGGTCCCTTACTGAAGGAGGGGCACCATTGACAATTTCATAGGGGGTGAGGTTACACAAAGAAACAGAGGGAGAATTTCTTGCATGAAACTGTGCATAAGGCAAGAGCATAGTCCAATCTTTTATGCCGTTCTCTAAGCTTAATTTCATTAAGGTCTCTTTAATGGTTCTATTCATTCTTTCTACCTGTCCTGAACTCTGGAGTCCATAAGCACAATGAAACTTCCAATTAATCCCCAGGGTCCTGGCTAACCCCTAACGTACCAGGGCCACGGATGCAGGTCCATTATCAGACGCTGTTACCTTAGGCATGCCATATGTTGGAAAAATATTTTCCAGGATCTTCTTGACCACCATTTGTGCTGTTTCTTTTTCTTTTTTTTTTTTTGTGGGGAAGGCTTCAATCCATCCTGAAAATGTATCTACAATGATTAGGAGATACTTAAGTTCATACCTTGCATGCTTAATTTTAGTAAAGTTCACTTCCCAGAATTGTCCTGGTCTTGTTCCTCATATGTGCTTTCCTGAAGGAAGCTTGGAAGGGTAAGCATTAACCAATTGATGGACCCAACAGGCTTTTGTTACCCATTCAGTGATTTCCTTTTGCTGTTTTCCAGTTATGTAGGTCTGAAGCGGAGAAAGAAAATGGTAGGCTTGCATTTTTCCTTCATGACCATCATCAATCATTGGCCCATGGGGACAGAGGGGGAGCATCACGGGAGTTCCAGGGTTTTCAATCATTCGCTGCTGGCGAGTTCTTTTAGCCGGGCCAGCTTCCTCAAGGGAAGGAGGGGCTGTGTGTGCCACCAGGGAGCTATCTGGAGGTCGCTGTGCTCCTCCAATTGCGGAGAGGCTGCGTCAGCAGCAGGGGAATCACTTAGAGAGTGATGGGGGTTGGGGGATGAAGGCAGGGGATAAGAAGGGGGAGGAGAATCCAGTAGAGTCGAATCTTGTGACTCAGGGAGAACAGAGGGTGGAGGAGGAAGAAGAGCAGAGGGTTTGAGAAATCATGGGGGAAGGAGTAGGGGAGGGGGCAGGGGCAAGGAAAGGCTTCACCCATGGAGGAGATTTGCAGAGGTCCTGACAAGTGAACATATATGGCTGTTGATCCAGATGGCTATGTGGCCCTGGCTGAAAGACAATATCTCTGACTTTTTAAATTAGTGGGAAGTAGAAAGATCCTTCTAGAGGCCATCCAACTCCAAAGGTGGGCCATTCTGAGGCACAGAGAGTCTGCCAGGTCTGGCATTTTACTGAAAAAGAAAAATCCTGAGCCCTTAAGCGAAATTTAGTCCAGTGATAATGGGTCAGGGAGAGAGACATTGAAGTGCTCTGTCACATAATGAAAGATACACAAACAGTGAAAGCAACAACACACGGGGTCTCTCGTCCGCCACTGCTGGATCTCAGTGGAACCTCCATATATAAAGGTCGGGCGAGCATAGGAGGAAGAGACCACAAAAAGACTGTCGCATGCAACAGCAAAGGGTTTATTAGGGATCCAACATCCTGGGCTCAGAGAATAGAGCAGAGAGCCCTGAGAACAGCTAAAGCAGTGCTTAAATAATTTCCTTGGAGAGGGCAGGGAGGAAAGTTTATTGATGGGTCCGGGTGAGTGGGCAGTTTGCATGCAAACGGGTGAGGGAGTACATTCTGCAGTTTTACAGTTGGGGACAGCACATTCTGGGAACAAGATTAGCAAAGAGTTCTCATGATTAGAAAAGTGTTTTGTTAAGCATACAGAAAAACAGAAAGTTACATGTACCTATTCTGTTAACCTTTCACTACGGACTATCCATATTTGAGTGATTGTTCTCTTCTACATTCAATCATCCAAGGTACAAGGTCCTAGGCCATTGTATATCGATTAATCTGACACATCTGTGAAGAACATAATTCAAAGCTAAGTATCCCAATCAAGGCCCCAATGCTCTTCTGTGCTTCAAATCTTACCTAGATTTCTGTTTTCATACATATATTTCACCTATATATTCTCATACATATCTCAGGTTCCCAATAACATTACTCATCCAGCAGAATGATTCCTAACCCAAATCGAACATGCTATTAACCCTAACCATACACTGTTCCCTCAATCTAAAGTTACAGAATAGCAGGAACAGTGTTGGTCTTACAATACAGGAATGTAGTGGATCTTCCACATGCTGAGAACCTCAAAGGTCCATGAAGAAATGATTCCTGGAGTAGATGTAGGCAGCTATGAAAGACCTGGGAGAGTAAAAGTCATTTTCCATGGCAAACAAACTAGTCAGGATGAAGGCTTGTGTCTCAATCACCTTCTCTCTTTTTAATGCATAGAAGATGGACCAAACCACGCCTGTGGGAAGAGCTGTTCCCGGCTTCCTATGGTTGATATACCAATCTAACTTGTGAGAGTGTCACAGGAAGTAGGGTCAGCCACCATCTCATGTAACCCTTGGAAGCAACTGTTAGGACAAAGTGGTAGCCAAGGCAGTGACTTCATTCAGTTCCTGAAGGAAGCTACCTCACATCACTTCTTGGTGATGGAACTCTCTGAACTTGGGATCCAGGAAGCCAGACATCCAGAGCCAGTCCCAGTCCCACTCCCAGTGGGTTCACTTGTTTGGAATTACCAAGTACAGAGTCAGTCTTTCTTGGTACCTACTGATGTGAGGATGGCCAAATGCCAGAAAAGCTCTGAAGAGGGGCTTTTCCTGAGAAAACAGGTAGTGGCTCACCGCTCGCTCCTGACAACTTCACAGAGTTGGCCAAGGAGACCAGATCTGAGACAGGAAAGGCCATTTCGTGGGAACTTAGTATGGCACAGCTGTCAGAGGACACTCCGGATAGTCACAGACCTACTTGGGGAAAGGAGGTGCATTTGTGGGTGTGGGTGTGAGTTTGTGGTTTTGTGTCATGATCTGAGAATAGGTAGGAAAGACGGTTTGTTGGTTTGGAGTGTAATGTTTCTTCTAAGTCGTTTCACAAGGCGTGTGTTTCTATGTCTGTGTATCTCACTGTGTCCGTGGTTGTAGACATTAGAAAAAAGAATGCATCAATGGATGTGTCCTGTCTAGTAGAAAGCTTCCCAGAATTCATCATGCCCAATTAATGAATGGAGAAGGGCTTGCCTTATCAATGGGCAACACCTGCTATCTTCTTAAGTTCTGGTTTTCTTCCTGAATTCTGGCCACTCTCTAGAATAGGCTCATGGATTTGTTTCCAAGATATGTACCACCTCCAAGCTCTTTCACATGGCCATGTACTGGATACCTGAAGGGAATGGCGAGCATCTCAGAAAACTCAGATATCAGTGTGACTACTAATGTCTCAGTGGAGGAACCGTGGTTGGGCCTTTTGCTTACCTATTTTTCTTTTTCCCTGAAAGTCAGGAAGGTCTTTGCCACAGGGCACCCCTTTGTGAAGCCTGAAAAAAACAGTTTTCAAATGGAAATGAATGGGCATCACCTGTGGGTCTTTGCTTAATTGCTTTGATATGGAATGTGTCTGAATCAGGTGCTTGGCTCTGTTTGAGGCTGTGGCTTAGATTGTCAGCACCTGATGGATGTAAAGAAAGATCCCATATGTGCATCTAAAACCAAAACGGCCAATAGAGTAGTCATTGTGGATGAAGTCTATCGCCTTCCTCTGTAAGGTTCTTGACTTCCTTCAAGTGAGAATAGGGATCCTTTAGGTCAAATGAGTTCTTTAAAGCCCAGCAGAGGCTAGTCCATTGACGCTTGCGTTTTCTCATGACTCCAATATACATAAAGAATCTAATCCCCACAGTCAGTAGGCCTCAAATTGGAGAAGAGGACCAGTATTACAGGCAGGACTATTGGATCACTCCTGGTTCACAGGAAGGGTGTCCAGGCCACTCAAACTTTAGGCAAATGATGGGCAAGGGAGCTTTTTTTGGACACTGTCTTGGACTTTGCCCCTCATGGACACCTCTAGCAAGAGGTTATGAAGAGTGTCTATATGGAAGAAAATGACGGCCATGTGGGAGTGTTTTGGTTTCGATTATGGTTATTTGTGTGGCGGTTGGAAGAGATGACTGGGTCCACCTGGGTTTGAAATCTGATGTGATTCCCATTAGAGACTGAGTTCTGAAACTGACCTTAGAGAAGTTTTGCCATGAATTGTGTTGGGATTTTAGGAGGCCACGCATGAGAGTCACACTTGGAAACTGAGATATAGGCCTAGGGTGGCTTTCCACAGAGCACTGGGAATCTCAGCAAGGATATCACATGATTTTATTCTTAAAGACATGGCAGCCATAGTTGAGAATCAAAACAAACATGGACCTCACATTGTAGACCTCAATGAGCCTGACTTCATGTGACCTTTTGGTCACTCTTTGGAAAGACTTCCTGTTACAGTTCTCCAGAGATTTCATTGAAATGAGCTTCCTCACCATTTAATTGTTCCAGAATGAGTTGAAACACACAGTGTCTCCAACTTCATCCTTGAAAAATTGCTAGATAAATACCATAAAATTTTTGAATTTCCCAAGACCAGGTTGCACTGGGAAACCTTTTGATGTTTTACGTCTGATAATGAGTGTATCAGGCAGTGCCTTGATTGACTGGGATTCATGAAAATGGTGTAGCAAAGAGATACCAGTAAGTTGGAGCCTGCTGAGTGGTGGGCCTAGAGCAGAGGTGGGAAGGTGTATGATAAAACATCTGTGTGGTGCCATGTGGATATACCATTGGCTCCAAATGACTTGTGACTGAGATGGTGCAACCAGCAGAATGTTCTATGTAAAGGCATATTGTTAAATGGAGAGGTTTCAGTGCAATGTTTAGAACCATGTTGCTATGGACAACGGGACAAGCTATGAGGGGTAGAAGCCTGGTTGGTGCATTCACATGAGAACCCTAACCCACCGCATGTGACAGAACTCACTACAGCACTGTGTCCCAGTTGAACTCCTTGTATTTTGTGAAGCAAATACCAAACTCCCAGTGAAGCAGCAAGAAACACTATGAAAATTGGAGGATGACCAAATGGCTTCACAGTCCATATGGGGAGAAACTTAGCCCAAAGTGGCCACAATTTACCTACAAAGGGAGAATTCAGCACGATGCCTCATGTTCATTGGAAAATAAAAACCGTGTCCTCCAGGTCACATAGATGCAGACCCAGCTATGATGGTCTCACTAGAAAAAAAAGCAAAAGCTCCTGACAACAACAGATATTTCAAGTGCCCAACCTCATAGGCAGTTTCTCAAGAAGTCTTTAGGGCACCAGAGCTCCATGTTTGTGAAATGTTAACCCTGTCCCTTATTTGCAAAACTCCTCTAACACCTCCAAGGTTGTGAACTCCTGAGCATATTCCATTCCAGATATGAATTCACATATTTTTTAACTCTTCTCCTCTAATTGTGTATTACTTGGGCCTGAGGTAATGACAATGCATTGTTCTGGATGAGAGTGGGAAGATTTTTTTGTAGCACATATTTGCATTCACATTGGATTCATTTTCCAATTTTCCATTTGAAATACTGAATCCCTGACACTAACCCCTACCCTACTAGACTCTGAGTACTAATCTTAATATGATGGAGAAAAATAACTCAAACAGAATAGAAATACAAGCAGTTTAGAGGAGGGTTGGTGTATAGTTGGGCTTGCCTTTTGCAATATATAGGGTAGGAGTTATAAATCTAGTCAATTTTAATTGAAGAAGTTCTCCCTGTGTTTTTAAAGTTAACAAATATGTGAATTCCTGTCTCCCTTTCTCTGTAGCCTATTCAGCACATGTATTTTATATGCACATATTGAATCCTACCTGGTATCACACGTACATACTTGTGAGGTGTCTAACTTGGCAGATACAAATTGTGAGAAGAGATCACTCCTCCTAAACGCTGTTGGAACTGAAAATTCAAACTATGGGTGAGCTTCCTAGTTGAACAACACTATAAATAAATTCATGTTCAGTAAAAAAAAATATTTTGGATCTGTGGACTGTATATATTACATGATGAATTTTGATTAGCATATATATTGCTTGTTTTTAATTTCACTGTGTGGGGTTTTTTGTTTTGTGTATATATATACTATACATATTTTTCAAAATGTGAAAGATATGCGTCTTATTATACACTCCCTAAATTCATTAATGTTCATGTATTTGGATTTCTAATCAACTATTCACAAAATTATTGTCAGAAATATTCATCCACCTGAACTACATATTTGTTTCCTAGTACTGAAAACTAAATTCAGTGAATGGTGCATACAAATACTAAAATTTCTACAGTAACTTACGAGTTTAACATAAATGCAAGTAGACTCCTATGTGCCATGATGTCTATTTCGACGTTCATTTTTATTCAACACTGGCACATTACTATTTCTTCATTTTATGCACATCATATGATATATATTTCTTCCACAAGTTAGCAAATTTATAGGCTTTGTTTCACTTTAATCACTTCCTTCTTCAGAACACATGTATTCCTCCATGTTTCTTGACTGTTTTTTTCATGAGACTTTTTTCCAAACACATTATTTTCGATTTCCATAATCACTTTTGCAGCAAACTCACACACCCATCATGATAAACAGTAACCCTATTATTACCATTAGATATATAACTTGTTGGAATGAATGATTGTATATCAAGATAAAATTTCTTATATATTTTCAGATATCAATTCAATCCATTATTAAAAATGGAACAAGTTATATTATTTATTCACAGTATGGTTATTAAGGCATCATATCTATATTCATAGGCACAGGGTACACCTAAATGTATCTCCAATACTAATTTATAAGTCTTTAAAATATTGCTTTTAGAAATGGTGGAAGAAATACTCTAGTCACCTGATATACATATACATTTCATCACAGTAATATTCATGACACAAAATGCAAGGATTACACTTATGATTGTACCAAAGCCTAAATTCAATGTGAGCATGTATCACTAACAACATCCATGTCCTGGTTCCCTAATGCTCTCAAATATCATTCATATTGGTGACTACATATCTGTTTCTTCCTAAGATTATATATTCAACCTCAACCTTGTTAAAATGTTTTATCCTACCTCTCACTTTGTTCTTTGCCTGATTTCCTACTGTCTCTATTGATATCTGCTTTCAAATACCTTTTCTCCAGTTCATCATTGGGAATGACCCTTCAAATGTGCTGACATTTAGATTCACTCTCTCACAAAAACCGTATTGCTAAAGAACTTTTGTTCCAACTCCTACACCCACTCAAATGGGGTCTTCAAAGCCCTGCAGAGGGCAGTCCAGAGGTGCTTAGGTTTTCTCATGACTTCAATTCACATAAAGAATCTAAACCTCACAGTCAGTAGGCCTCAAATTGGAGAAGCGGAGCAGTATTAATGGCAGACCTATGTGATCAATCCTGGTTCACAGGAAGGGTGTCCAGGCCACCCTGAGTTTAGGCAAATGAGGGGCAAGGGAGCTTGTTTTGGACACTCTCTTGGGCTACGCCATTGATGGAAACCTCCAGCCAGAGGTTATGATGAGTGACTATATTGAAGAAGATGAGGGCCATGTGGGAGTGTTTTGGTTTTAATTGTGGTCATTTGTCAGGATGATGGGATGTGTCTGAATCAGCCTCTCTCTTCTTAATGTAGAGAATATGGACCAAACCAGGCTTGTGTGGAAAGGTGTTCCTGGTTCCCTATGGTTGATATACCATTCTAACTTGTGAAACTGTCACAGGAAGTAGGGGCAGCCTCCATCTCATGGGACCCTTGGAAGCAAGTGTTAGGACAAAGTGGTTGCCAAGGCAGTGACCTCATTCAATTCTTAAAGGAAGTGACCTACCTCACTTCCTTGGTGATGGAACTCTCTGAATTTGGGACCCAGGAAGCCTGGCACACAGAGCCAGTCCCAGTCTCAGTTCCAGTGGGCTCACATGTTTGGATTTACCAATGACAGAGTCAGTCTTTCTTAGTACCTACTGATGTGAGGATGGCCAAATGCCAGGAGAGATCTGAAGAGGGGACTTTCCTGAGAAAGCAGGTAGTGACTCACTACTGGCTCCTGACAACTTCACAGATTTGACGAAGTAGACCAGATTTGAGACAGGACATGCAATTTCGTGGGTACATACAATGGCCCACCAGTCAGAGGACTCTCCGGATTGTCACAGACCTACTTGGGGGAAGGAGGTGCCTACTGATGTGAGGATGGCCAAATGCCAGGATAGCTCTGAAGAGGGGCCTTTCCTGAGGAAGCAGGAGTGGCTCAATGCTGGCTCCCTACAACTTCACAGCATTCGCCAAGTAGACCAGATGGGAGACAGGACAGGCCATGTCGGGGAAACACAGTATGGCCCACCAGTCTGAGGACACTCCGGAGAGTCATAGACCTATTTCGGGGCAAGTGTTGCCTTTGCGGGTGTGGGTGTGGGTTTGTGGTTTTGTCTCATGTTCTAAGAATAGGTAGGCAAGGTGGTTTCCTTGGTTTGGAGTGAACTGATTCTAGTAAGTCCTTTGACATTGCGAGAGTTTCTATGTCTGTGTATCCCACTGTGTTCATGGTTGTAGACATTAGAAAAGAGAATGAATCAATGGATGTGTCCTGTGTAGTAGAAAGCTTCCCAGCATTCATCCTGTCCAATTTATGAATGGACTGCGGCTTGCCTTATAGATGGGCAACACCTGCTATTTTCATAAGTTCCTTTTTTCTTCCTGAAATCTGGCCATTCTCCAGAATAGGCTCATGGTTTTGCATCCATGAAATGTACCACCTCCAAGCTCTGTGACAAGGCCATGTACTGGATAGCTGAAGGGAATGGCGAGCATCTCACAAAACTCAGATAGCAGTGTGACCAGGAAAGTCTCAGTGGAGAATCCCTGCTTTGGGGCTTCTGCTTCCATATTGTTCTGTTGCCTGAATGTCAAGAATTTGTTTGCCTGAGGCCAACCCATTGGGAAGCCTGAAAACAGTTTGCAAATGGAAATCAATGTGCATCACCAGTGGCTTCTTGCTTAATTGCTTTGGAAAGGGTTGTGTCTGAATCAGCATCTTGGCCCTGTTTGAGGCTGTGGCTTAGATTCTCAGCACCTGATGGATCGAAAGAATGATTCCATTTGTGCATCCAAAACCAAAATGACCAAAAACAGTCATCCTGGATGAAGTCTCTTGCCTTCCTGTGTAAGGTTCCTGACCTCCATCAAGTGAGAATCTGGATCTTTTGGGTGAAATGAGTTCTTCAAAGCCCTACAGGCGCTAGCACAAAGGAGCTTGGGTTTTCTCATGACTCCAATTCACATAAAAAATCTAAACCCCACAGTCTTTAGGCCTCAAATTGGAGAAGTAAAGCAGTATAAAAGGCAGGCCTATTTGATCACTCCTGGTTCACAGGAAGGGTTTCAAGATCACCCTGAGTTTAGGCAAATGAGGTGTAGGGGAGCTTATTTTGGACCCTGTCTTTGGCTGTGCCCCTCATGGAACCTTCCAGCCAGAGGTTATGGAAGAAGATGAGGGCCATGTGGGAGTGTTTTGGTTTTAATAGTGGTCATTTGTGTGGCGGTTGGAAGAGATGACCTGGTCCACCTGGGCTTGAATCTGGTGTGATTTCCCTTAGAGACTGTGATCTGGAACTTTCCTCAGAGAAGTATTGCCATGAATTGTGTTGGGATTTTAGGAGGCCACGCATGAGAGTCGCCCTTGGAAACTGAGATCTAGGCCCAAGGTGGCTTTCCACAGAGCACTGGGAATCTCAGTGAGGATATCACATGATTTCATTTTGAAAGACTTGACAGCCATAGTTGAGATTCAAAACACACATGGACTTCACATTGTAGACCTTAATGGGCTTGGCTTCATATGAAACTTTGGCCACTCTTTGGGAAGCTTTGCCCGTGAGAGTTCTCCAGAGTTTTCATGGAAATGAGCTTTCTCAAAATTTAATGGTTCCTGAATGTATTGAAACCCACAATGCATCCAACTTCATCATTGAAAAATGGCTAGAAAATTACCATGAAATTTTTGAAATTTTCATGACCAGGTTGCACTGAAGAACCTTTGGATGTCCTGTTCTAGATCATGAGTGTAGCAGACAGTGCCTTGATTGACTGGGTTTCATGAAAATGGTGGAGAAAAGAGATGCCAGTAAGTTTTATCCTTCTGTGGAGTGGGCCTATAGCAGTGGTGTACAGGTGTGTGATAATTCATCTGAGGTGAGGCCATGTAGATCTTCCATTGGCTTCCAAATGGCATGTGACTGAAATGGTGCAGCCTGCAGACCCTTCTATGTAAAGGCATCTTGTTATATGGAGATTTTTCTGGTTAATGTTCAGAATGAGGTTGCTATGGACGCGGGGGCAAGCTTTGGAGGATAGAAGCCTGGTTTGTGCTTTCTCCTGCAGACCCTGACACACCACAAGTGACAGAACTCCCTCCATCACTGTGTCCCAGTTGAACTCCTTGTATTTGGTGAAGCAAATACCAAACTCTCAGTGCAGCAGCAAGAAACACAACGGAAATTGGAGGATGAACAAATGGCTTCACAGTTCACATGGGAAGAAACTTAGCCCCCAGTGGCTACAGTTTACCTACAAATAGAGAATTCAGCACTGCTGCCTCATATTCATTGGAAAATAAGAAACCATGTCCTCCATGTCACATAGATCCAGACAGAGCTTTGATGGTCTCACTACAAAGGAAGCTAAAGCTCCTGACAACAACATATATTTCAAGTGCCCAACCTCAGAAGCAGTTTCTCAAGAAGTTTTTAGGCCATCAGAGCTCCATATTTGTGGAGTGTTTACCATGTCCCTTACTTTTGGAATCTCTTCTACCACCTGCAAGGTTGTGAACCCCTGAGAATTTTTCATTCCATATATGTATTTACAGATTTTCTAACTCTTATCCTCTAATTATGTCTTATATGGAATGAAGGTAATATCAAGGCATTGTTCTGGATGAGAGTGGGAAGATTTTTGTGTAGAATTTATTTGCATACACATTGGATTCTATTTCCTATTTTCCATTCGAAATACTGAATCCCTGACACTAACCCATACCCTACTAGACTCTGACTACTAATCCTAATATGACGGAGAAAAATAACCCAAACACAATAGAAATACTACCAGTTCAGTGGAGGTATGGTGTATAGTTGGAGTTGCTTTTTGCATTATATAGGGTAGGAGTTATAAATCTAGTCAATTTTCAATTGAAATAGTTCTCCATGTGTTTTTAAAGTTAACAAGTATGTGATTTCCTGACTCCCTTTCTCTGTAGCCTATTCAGCACTTGTATTTTTATATGCATATATCGAATCCTACCTGGTATCACACGTACATTCTTGTGAGGTGGCTGACTTGTCAGATACATATTGTGAGAAGAGATCACTCCTACTAAACCCTGTTGGAACTGAAAATTCAACCTATTGGTGAGCTTTCTAGTTGAACAACATTGTACATAAATCTATGTTCAGTAAAAAATATGTTTATGCATCTGTAGATGACATATATTTAATGATGAATTTTGATTGGTATATATATTGCTAATTTTTAGTGTCTGTGTGTGTGTTTTGTGTATGTATATATGTGTGTGTGTGTGTGTGTGTGTGTGTGTGTATATATATATATATATATATATATATATACACACTCTCCATATTTTTCAAAATATGAAATATATGTGGCTTATATACACTCCCTTAATTCATTCACATTAATGTACATTGTTTTATAATCAACTTTTCACAAGATTATTCTTAGAAATATTTATCCACCTGAAATACATATTTGTTTCCTAGTACTGAAAACTAACTTCAGTGAATGGTGCATACAATTCCTAATATTTCTACAGTAACTGACCCAGTTTAACATCAATGCAAGTAGATTCCTATGGGACTTGATTTATATTTTGATGTTAATTTTTATTCAACACTGGTACATTATTATTTCTTCAAATTATGCACATCATAGGGTATATAATTCTTCCACAATTTAGCAAATTTATAGGCATTTGTTTTACTTTCAATCACTTCCTGCTTCAGAACACAGGTATTTCTCCATATTTCTTGACTAGTCTTTTAATGAGACTTCTTTCCAATCACATTTTTTTCAATTTCCATAATCACTTTTGAAGCAAAACTCACACACTCTTCATGAGAAACCATAACCCTAATATTACCATAGTACATATAACTTGTTGGAATGAATGTATAATATAAGATTTCCTGTATTTTTTCAGATATCAATTCAATCCATTATTTTAATTTGGAACTAGATGAGGCCCAGCAATCTGCAGAGTGGCCGAGCCACCCCCCACCCCGCACTTGCAAGGTAGGCAGACCTGCTACCCATCTGCAGGTCAGGACCAGAAACCCGCAGAAGGGCACAGCTGCCCCACGCGCCTGCAAGGTAGGCAGAGCCATGACCACCGACAGAACAGACCCAGGGGCCCGCCAGACACATCGTCCCGGTTGGGGGAGGGCCAGAGCCGCTGGGCACCTGCAAGGTAGGCGGACCCGCGACCCACCAGCAGAACAGGCCCAGAAATCCGCAGAGTGGCAGAGCCACCCCCCACCCTGCGTCTGCAAAATAGGCGGACCTGTGACCCATTAGCAGGTCAGGCCCAGCAACCTGCAGAGGGAGACAGCTGCCCCATGTGCCTGCAAAGTAGGTGGAACCGTGACCAATGACAGAACAGGCCCAGTGGCCCACAAGACACATCGCCCCAGTTGTGGAGGGGCAGAGCCGCCGTGCACCTGCAAGTTCAGCAGACCTTTGACTCAAGAGCAGATCAGGCCCAGCAACCCGCAGAGTGGCAGAGCCACCCCCCGCGCCTGCAAGGTAGGCGCACCTGCCAATCACCGGCAGGTCAGGCCCAGCAATCTGTGGAGGGACACAGCTGCTCCTCGCACCTGCAAGGTAGGTGGAACCGGGACCACCGACAGAACAGTCCCAGTGGCCCACCAGACACATCATTCCGGTTGGGGGAGAGGCAGAGCCGCCACGCCTGCAAGGTAGGCGTACCTGTGACCCACCAGCAGAACAGGCCCAGGTACCCATGGGGCGGCAGAGCCACCCCCTGTGCCTGCAAGGTAGGCGGACCTGCGACCCACCGACAGAGCAGGCCCAGCAACCAGTGGAGGGGCAGAGCCGCCCCATGCGCCTGCAAGATAGGCGGACCTGAGACCCAGCGGCAGGTCATGCCCAGCAACAAAAGGAGGGGCAGAGCTGCCCCCTGCATCTGCAAGGTAGGCAGACCTGCAACCCACCAGCAGAACAGGCCTAGTGGCCCGGCATCGCCCCGATTAGGGAAGGGGCAGAGACGCCACCAGCGCCTGCTAGGTAGACAGACCTGCAACCAAGAGACAGAACAGGCCTAGCGGCCCCCGGAGGGGCAGAGCCGCTGCTCGCGCTGGCAAGGAAGGCGGACCTGCGACCACCAAAATAACAGGCCCACAAAAAGTACAGGACCAGCGGCCTGCCGGCATGGTAGGCATATTGCCCCATTTGGAGGAGGGGCAGAACAACCACCGAAGCCTGCGAGGGAGATTTTGCAACTATACAAGAGCAATATAAATATTTAGGTGGAAAAAACAATAATACAACAGTTTCACCAAGCAGAAAGAAACGCGATCAGTATGAAAAGACAAGGAAAGAAAGGACCACAAGCAATGCAGGTCAACTCAACTTTAGAAGAGGTAATATCTGCAGCAGATGGAATGTCAGATAAGGAATTCAGGATATACATACTTCAGATGATCTGGAGTCTCAAGGAAGACAGCAAAATCAGACAATGAAAGACCACTTTGACCACTTCGACAATGAATTACATAAACAAATCCAAGGAGCAAAAGATCATCTATACAGGGAGATAGAGGTTATAAAAAAGCAAACAAACAGAAATCCTAGAAATGCAGGAAGCAATAAACCAACTTAAAAACTCAATTGAGAATACTACCAGCAGAGTAGAACACTTAGAAGATAGAACACCAGACAATGAAGACAAAGTATTTCAACTGGAGAAGAACATAGACAGCTCAGCAAAAGTGTTAAAAAACCATGAGCAGAACATTCAAGTAATATGGGATAACATAATGAGACCACACTTAAGAGTCATTGGGATACAGGAAGGTATAGAGGTCCAAACCAAAGGAATGAGCAATCTATTCAATGAAATAATACGAGAAAACTTCCCAGACTTGAAGAATGAGACAGAATCCCAAATCCTAGAAGTCTACAGGATGCTGAATGTGCAAAATCATAAGAGATCCACACATAGACACATTATAATGAAGATGCCCAAATACAGAATAAGGAGAGAATTTTAAAAGCTACAAGAGAAAGGAAGCAGATTACATTTAGGGGTAAACCAATCAGGATAACAGCTGATCTTTCAAAACAGACTGTGAAAGCTAGAAGATCCTGGAATAACATATTTCAAACACTAAAAGAAAATGGATTCCAACCAAGAATTGTGTATCCAGCGAAATTAAGTTTCAGGGTGGAAGATGAAATTAAAACCTTCCATGATAAACAAAAGTTAAAAGAATTTGCAGCAAGAAAACCATCTCTTCAAATCATCCTCGGCAAAATATTACAAGAAGAGGAAATGGAAAATATCAATGAAAACCAACAGCGGGAGCTAGTACAGTAAAGGGGGGGGGGATAATCAAAGAGGAAAACAAACCATGTTTAGTAACATAAATAAACCATTATGGCTGGAAGAACAACCCATATCTCAATAATAACCCTAAATGTTAATGGATTAAACTCACCAATTAAGAGACACAGAGTAGTCGAATGGATCACAAAACAAGACCCAACAATATGCTGCCTTAGGGAGACGTATTTGATAGGCAAAGACATACCTAGACTGGAGGTGAAAGGTTGGGAAAAATCATATCACTCATATGGAATTTGTAAAAAAGCAGAAGTGTCCATACTCATATCAAATAAAATAGATTTCAAGCCAAAGTTAATCAAAAGGGATAAAGAGGGACACTACATACTGTTTAAGGGAACCATACACCAACAAGACATAACAATCATAAATATATATGCACCAAACAATGGTGCAGCTATGTTCATCAAACAAACTATTCTCAAGTTCAAGAGTCTAATAGACCACCATACAATAATCATGGGAGACTTAAACACACCTCTCTTACCACTGGACAGATCTTCCAAAGAAAAGTTGAATAAGGAAACAATAGAACTCAATAACATAATTAATAACCTAGACTTAATTGACTTATATAGAATATACCACCCAACATCAAGCAGTTACACTTTTTCTCAGCAGCACATAGATACTCCTCAAAAATAGATCATATATTATGTCACAGGGCAACTCTTAGACAATATAAGGAGTAGAGATAATACCATGCATCTTATATGATCATAATGGAATGAAATTGAAAATCAACAATAAAAGAAGTAAGGAAAAATCATGTATCACTTGGAGAATGAACAATAGGTCACTAAATGATCAGTGGGTTATAGAAGACATCACTGAGGAAATTTAAAAAATTCTTAGAGATAAATGAAAACACAGACACAACATATCGGAATCTATGGGACACATTAAAAGCAGTTCTAAGAGAAAAATTTATTGCTTGGAGTTCATTCCATAAAAAAAGAAAAAATCAACAAATAAATGATCTAATAATTCATCTCAAAATCCTAGAAAAAGAAAAGCAAAACAACAGCAAAAGAAGTAGAAGGCAAAGAAATAATTAAAATCAGATCAGAAATTAATGAAATCGAAACTAAAAAAAACAATTGAAAAAATTGACAAAACTAAAAGTTGGTTTTTTGAAAAAATAAATAAAATCGACAGACCCTTAGCAATGCAAACGAAGAGAAGAAGAGAGAGAACTCAAATTACTAGTATTCGGGATGAAAAAGGCAATATCACAACAGACACTTCAGAAATACAGAAGTTTATCAGAAATTATTTTGAATCCTTATACTCCAATAAAATAGAAGATAGTGAAGGCATCTATAAATTTTTTAAGTCATATGATCTGCCCAGATTAAGTCAGGAGGATATTGACAACCTTAACAGACCAATATCAATTGAGGAAATATAAGAAACCATCCAGAGACTACCAACTAAGAAAAGCCCAGGACCGGATGGGTATACAGCAGAGTTTTACAAAACCTTTAAAGAGGAAATAATACCAATACTTTTCAAACTATTTCAGGAAATAGAAAAAGAGGGAGAACTTCCAAATTCATTCTACCAGGCCAACATCACCCTGGTTCCTAAACCAGACAAAGACACCTCAAAGAAATAAAACTACAGACCAATATCTCTAATGAACCTAGATGAAAAAATCCTCAATAAAATTCTGGGGAATCAGATACAAAAACATATCAAAAAAACTGTGCACCATGATTCGGTAGGATTTATACCTGAGATGCAAAGTTGGTTCAATATACGGAAATCAATAAATGTTATTCAGCAATAGGCTTAAAAATAAGAACCATATGATCACCTCGATAGATGCGGAAAAAGCATTCGACAAAGTATAGCATCCCATTATGTTCAAAACTCTAGAAAAACTAGGGATAACAGAAACATACCTCAATATTGTAAAAGCAATCTATGCTAAGCCTCAGGCTAGCATCATTCTGAATGGAGAAAAACTGAAGGCATTCCCTCTAAAATCTGGAACAAGACAGGGATGCCCTCTCTCACCACTTCTGTTCAACATAGTTCTCGAATCACTTGCCAGAGCAATTAGATAGACGAAAGAAATTAATGGCATAAAAATAGGAAAAGAAGAACTCAAATTATCACTATTTGCAGATGATATGATTCTATACCTACCAGACCCAAAAAGGTCTACAAAGAAACTATTAGAGCTAATAAATAAATTCAGCATAGTGGCAGGATATAAAATCAACAAACATAAATTAAAGGCATTCCTGAATATCAGTGACAAATCCTCTGGAATGGAAATGAGGACAACCACTCCATTCACAATATCCTAAAAAAAAAAATAAAATAAAATACTTGGGAATCAACCTAACAAAAGAGGTGAAACACTTATACAATGAAAACTACAGAACCCTAAAGAGATAAATAGAAGAAGATCTTAGAAGATGGAAAAATATACCCTGTTCATGGATAGGTAGAACTAACATTATCAAAATGGCAATATTACCAAAAGTTCACTATAGGTTAAATGCAATGCCACTAAAAATCCCAATGGCATTTCTTGTAGAAATAGAGAAAGCAATCATGAAATTCATATGGAAAAATAAAAGACCCAGAATAGCAAAAACAATGTTAAGCAGGAAGTGTGAATCAGGCGGTATAGCTACAGCAGACTTCAAGCTATACTACAGAGCAAGAGTAACAAAAATAACATGGTACTGGTACCAAAACAGGCGGGTGGACCAATGGTACAGAATAGAGGACACAGAAACCAATCCACAAAATTACAACTATCTTATATTTGATAAAGGGGCTAAAAGCATGCAATGGAGGAAGGATAACATCTTCAACAAATGGTGCTGGGAAAACTGGAAATCCATATGCAACAAAATTAAACTAAATTCCTTTCTCTCGCCATGCACAAAAGTTAACTGAAAGTGGATCAAGGAACTTGATATCAAATAAGAGACACGGCGTCTGATAGAAGAAAAAGTTGGCTATGATCTACATACTGTGGGGTCGGGCTCCAAATTCCTCAATAGGACACCCATAGCACAAGAGTTAATAACTAGAATCAACAAATGGAACTTACTCAAACTACAAAGTTTTTTCTCAGCAAAAGAAACAATAAGAGAGTTAAATACGGAGCCCACTTCCTGGGAACAAATATTTACTTCTCACACTTCAGACAGAGCCCTAATATCCAGAATATACAAAGAACTAAAAAAATTAGACAAGAAGATAACAAATAACCCAATCAACAAATGGGCCAAGAACCTGAACAGAAATTTCTCAGATGAGGACATACAATCAATAAACAAGTACATGAAAAAATGCTCACCATCTCTAGCAGTCAGAGAAATGCAAATCAAAACCACCCTAAGATACCATCTCACTCCAGTAAGAATGGCAGCAATTAGGAAGTCAAACAACAAGTGCTGGCGACGATGTGAGGAAAAGAGTTCACTTTGTACATTGCTGGTGGGACTGCAAATTGGTGCGGCCAATTTGGAAAGCAGTATGGAGATTTCTTGGAAAGCTCGGAATGGAACCACCATTTAACCCAGCTATTCCCCTACTCGGTCTATTCCCTAAAGACCTAAAAAGAGCATACTATAGGGACAGTGCTACATCAATGTTCATAGCAGCACAATTCACAATAGCAAGACCGTGGAACTAACCTAGATGCCCTTCCATAGACGAATGGATAAAAAAAATGTGGCATTTATACACAATAGAGTATTACTCTGCATTAAAAAATGACAAAATCATAGAATTTGCAGGGAAATGGATGGCATTAGAGCAGATTATGCAATCCCTTAAAAACAAATGCCAAATATCTGCTTTGTTATAAGGAGAGTAACTAAGAACAGAGTAGGGACAAAAAGCATGAGATGAAGATTAACATTAAACATGGATGAGAGCTGGGAGGGAAAGGGAGAGAGAAGGGAAATTGCATGGAAATGCAAAGAGACCCTCAGGGGTATACAAAATTACATACAAGAGGAAGTGAGGGGAAAGGGAAACAATATAAGGGGCAGAAATGAATTACAGTAGAGGGGGTAGAGAGAGAATAGGGGTGGGGAGGGGGGAGGGGGATAGTAAGAGGATAGGAAAGGCAGCAGAATACAACAGACACTAGTATGGCAATATGTAAATAAATGGATTTGCAACTGATGTGATTCTGCAATCTGTATACGGGGTAAAAATGGGAGTTCATATCCCACTTGAATCAAAGTGTGAAATATGATATATCAAGAGCTATGTAATG
Source organism: Callospermophilus lateralis (assembly GCF_048772815.1). NCBI lineage: Eukaryota > Metazoa > Chordata > Mammalia > Rodentia > Sciuridae > Callospermophilus > Callospermophilus lateralis. The sequence continues at coordinate 6,634,627 of NC_135319.1, forward strand.
TTTTGAACAACCAACAATAAAAATTAATTAAAAAATAAAGTTGGAACTAGTTTTATTATTTATTCACTGCATGGTCTATTCATGCATTATCTCTATATTTATAGAAACAGGGCACACCTATTTGTACCACCAATACTAATTTATACATCATCAAAATATTGCTCCCAGAAACGGTGAAAGAAATACTCATGTCACCTGATCTACATATACATTTTATCACAGTAATTTTCTGGACACAAAAAGCAAATGTCACACTTTTGATTGTACCAATGAAAAGGTCGTTCGAGCATTGGAGGAAGAGACCACCAAGAGATTGTCTCATGCAACAGCAAAGGGTTTATTGGGAATCCAGCATGCTGGGGCTCATAGCTCACTTGAATAGAGCAGAGAGCCCTGAGAACAGTTTAAGCAGAGCTTATATACTTTCCTTGGAGAGGGCAGGGAGGGAAGTTTATTGATGGGTCAGGGCGAGTGGGCAGTTTGTGTACAACCGGGTGAGGGAGTACATTCTGCAGTTTGGCAGTTGGGGACATCACATAATGGGAACAAGATTAGCAAATAGTTCTCAAGATTTCAACAGTGTTTTGTTAAGCATACAGAAAAACAGGAAGTGACAAATTCCTTTTTTATTTACCTTTCATTCCCCACTTCTTCTGATTACTTTTAATCATAAAAGTAATCATTGGGCAGTGTAACATTTTATTTCTGATTGTGGCGTACATTGTTGTGTTGTTGCCAAAAATTTAACTTGTCCAATTTGAGCTTGGAGAAATGAAACTACACGGTGGAGCAACCAAGGTCCTACAGTTAGCAATAAATGAGTATTATTAATGGACCTGCCAGGGTTGATAAAAGTGTAGTTAACCAGGGGGACTATGTTAAAGAAGACACAAACCACCCTTTTGGGGCCTCTCTCTCTCGTTGATGCTCTTCAAAGCATCTTCTAAATTTACTCATAAATTCTTTTACAACCAGTATGGTCGGCATAAAAACAACATTCTTCCCACAATGCAGCATAAAGGCCCCCTTTCTCATGAAAAGGAGTTCCAACCCTCGCCTGTTCTGTAAAACAACTTCAGAGAGAGAGAGGTTAAAGATTCCTGTAAAGCTGTGATGGAGGTTTTTAATATCTTTAAGCTTTGGTATACTGCTGCTTCTAATTTGGTCATTTGTTGTTACCCATGGACTAGGGCATTGGTTCTTGTGCCCACCCCTGCAGCAACTCCAATTCCTAAAAGGATGGCTAAGGTGAGGAATACAGGTTCCTGGCAGAATCGGGTTGTATGCCCACCTATTTGAAATTTAAATGATCCTGCCTCATGATAGAGTACTCTGGGAAACAACTGCACCATTACATAATTTTTCACATCTGTTGACCATTTTATGAAAACATAAACAATGTTTAAGTATATAGAATTATACTGTTGTAGGTATGGACCAGGCAAGGCACCAAAGATAGAACGGAAGACAGGGAAACAGTCCTATTTAGTTGCAACCTGATTTAGAAGGCATTGCTTATGTTGTAATCAATTAATCCCCTGAACCCCAAGTTTATGTAGTTTCAGAATTTTGTATCCAAAATGTAAGGGATGGGGCTAAGAAGTTAACAGTCTGCAGAAGTTCACATAAAGCAGTTTTTGTTTTTGTTTTTGTTTTCTGCCTCTGTTCTGGGCAAGTTACATTTTTGAGGACACCTGGGAGGGGGATAGCTTTTTTCATCTCTTTTTTTCTCCCTGCCAGCTGTTTCCATGGAGCCCAGTTGGTAAATTCTTTATCTTAGAAATGTAGCCATCTCTGTGAAGCCCCAGCTCAAGGCCTGGGGCCTTGTTCACATATTTTGTGAAAAACTAGTAAGGGTGTGTCTAGCTTAGGAGTGCTAATTTTTCCAGCCAGTGCCCAAGGAGAACAGGCAACATGAAAACAGGAAGTTTACTGACATTGAACTTTTTTATAGGGACTCTTTTTCTGAAAGTCCTAAAGTCAGCCATGGTGAAGACTTCTGGAGAAGGTCAGTTAAGACTTTTCTGTGGGCCTGGTACAGAGTCGGAAGACGGGGAAGGCGGGGGGTGAAAGCAGCTCCATGGATCTGAGTATGAGGAAAGAGAGATGTGAAAGAATAATAGGAAATGGGTTTCGGATTTTCCTAGCAAAAAAAAATTCAACAGTAGAACAGATAGAGCAGAGGGGAAGACGGGAGTGAGTATCACAAAAAGCCTGTGAGAGACTTTAAATTCTTATTAACCTGTTTCCAGTGATGACAAAGCAACTTTAAAGGTCATTTTCATTACATCTTGGATAGGGGTCTGAGGGTTCTCCTCAGCTGGTTTGAGCTTTGGGTTAGCTGGTAAGAGGACCTTGTGGGACCCGTTGCGGGCACTGACATGAAAAAAGAGGAATGAGTGGGTAGAGGGGTGCCTGAGTACCTGCTACCTCAGCACGGGGGCAATGGTGTGAGAACTGGCGGAGGTTATGGTTTTTGATCAAGTAATTGGAGGGGAGAAATCAGGTTGCTGAGGTGGGAGTGACAGCAGAGAGTCTGGAGCAGAAGGCTGAGGGTGAGGATCTATTGGAGAAGCATAGTTCAGGATGTGAGTGAAGGAGGGAAAAGGCCTCCACATAGGGGAATCTCCATTCACCCTTTTGAGCAATTGCAGAAGTTAAAATGTTCACTCAGAATTTGAGGATCTAGAGACCCCTCTGGGGGCCATCGGTTTTTGTTCTCTAATTGGTAATATGGCCAATGCTGTGTAGAGAATTTGATGAGCATTTTGGGTTCCACCAGGCACCCCCTGTATGCTCACATCCCCATGACTTACAGAAGAAGTCGGATTTTCCCCAACACAGCCATGGCTGTTTGTGGCTTTGAGAGTGGGCCGGGCAAGCATAGTAATCTATTCTAGCCAACCTGCATCTGGCTCGTGAGTCTCTTCATCCATAACGTTTGTTTCCATTATCTATGGTACAGAAGGTATTTAATGGAATTTTAGTGGTATCCTCTTCATCAGGGATATCCCAGTAGGAAAGACGTATAGCTAAGTGACAAATATCTGGGTGGAGAGATGACCACCAAGTCCCTAAGAGGGCTGTATGCAAGATAGACCATACTTCTTGTCTAGTAGGATTTGTGATCAGCCATCGCTGCTGAACAGGTTGATGAGGCTTGAGATTTGAGTCATGGATCTAGGAAGTGATTCCGTCTACTTTTACTGCTCTAGGTGTTATAAGTACACCTGGTATGGTCTTTCCAGTGGGATTCCAGGGATGACACCTGATGTCGTCTTATGTAGATGAAGTCTCTTACTTGATATGGATGTGTAGTCCCCTCGTTCCCAAGTTGGTAGGCAGTGGCCAGCTGTTTCAACAGGTATCAGTGAGTTCTTTCACAAACTTTTAGTTTGTCAAGCAAGGGGATGTGGAAGGGATCGTTAGGTCTTAGAATTGGGGATAGGTCCCTTACTGGAGGAGGGGCACCATAGAGAATTTCATAGGGGGTGAGGTTACAGAAAGAAACAGAGGGGGTATTTCTTGCATGAAACAGTGCATAAGGCAGGAGCATAGATCAATCTTTTATGCCAGTCTGTAAGCTTAATTTCGTTAAGGTCTCTTTAATTTTTCTATTTATTTTTTTACATGTCCTGAGCTTTGGGGTCTATAAGCACAATGTAACTTCCAATTAATCCCCAGGGTCCTAACTAACCCCTGACTTACCTTGGTCATTAACGCCCGTCCATTATCAGACCCTATTACATTAGGCAGGCCGTATCTTGGAAAAATATCTTTCAGGATATCCTTGACCACCATTTGAGCTGTTTGTTTGTTTTTTTTTTTTTTAAGTGGGAAAGGCTTCAATTTATCCTGAAAATGTATCTACAAAGACTAGGAGATATTTAAGTCCTTACCTGGCTGTCTTAATTTCAGTAAAGTCCACTTCCCAGAATTGTCCTGGTAAAAGCACCTCGTAGGTGCTTTCCTGTAGGAAGCTTCGAAGGGTAACAATTAACCCATTTACAGACCCAACAGGCTATTGTCATCCGTTCAGATATTTCCTTTCGCTGTGAGTAGGTTAGTCAAAAACTCTGTTCTTGATCCTTCAAAAATGCCTGCAGTTTCTTTGAACCAAGGTGAGTGAGTTGATGTACATTTTTAACATACTGTAGGGCTTTCTGTAATTGCAGGCTGGGCTCAGAGAAGTTGAGGAATTCAGTGTCAGTTTCCTTAGATGTTATCAAAAGCTTGCTGGTGCTCATGGGTCCATTGGAATTGGGCATCCTCATTTAACAGCGGGTATGAAAGAGCAGTTAAGAACACAAACCCAGGTTTCCATTACCTGCAAAAGCCATCAGTCCCATGAAACTCTCTGTGTTGTCTTCTGTTAGATGGGGGTGGTATCTGCGCAATGGTTTGTTTTCTGGGATCAGTGAGCCATCATTTACCACCCCTAAGAGAATACCCCAGGATGATTACCTCTTGCTTTCAAATTTGGGCTTTTTTGGCAAAAGCTCTATTCCCAAGTGAGCAAGCTCGGATAATAGTGCTTGGGTTGCAGACTCACAGTTTTCCTTGGTGTTGGCTGCCAGTAGCAGGACATCCACATATTGAAGCAGGGTGACTTTGGGGTGCATAATTCTGAAGTTGTTGTGATCTCTGTGGAGGGCTTTATCAAAGAGAGTGGGGGAGATTTTGAACCCCTGTGGGAGTCTAGTCCAAGTTAGTTGACCAGACGTTCTGGTTTATGGGTCTACCCACTCAAAAGCAAACAGCAACTGACTATCTTTATGCATGGGCAAGCAAAAGTAAGCATATTTAAGTCCAGAACAGTATACCATTTTCACTCAGAAACAACAAAGGTTTTATTGGGGGTCCAGAATGCTGGGGCTCAGAGCTCACTTAATAGAAAAGAGAGCCCTGGGAACTGCTTAATCAGAGCTTCTATACTTTCCTTGGAGAGGGCAGTGAGTGAAATTTATTGATGGGTCAGAGCAAGTGGGCAGTTTGCGTGCAACCTGGAGAGGTAGTACAATCCTCACTTTGGCATTTGGTGAAAGCACATGCTGGGAACAAAATTAGCAAACAGTTCTCCAGATTTCAACAGTGTTTTGTTAAGCATACAGAAAAACAGGAAGTGACAAGTACCTATTTTATTAACCTTTCACCAAAGCGAAATGGAAAGTGAGCATGGATTACTAAAACAACCATGTCCAGGTTGCCTAATGCTCTCAAATGTCAATCTTATTGGTGACTACATATTTGTTTCTTCCAACGATTATATATTCAACCTCAACCATGTTGAAAATGTCTAAACCTATCACTCACTTTATACTTTGCCTGATTTCCTAATGTCTCTATTGATATCTGGATTCTCACATATTTTCCCCAGTTCATCATTGTGACTGACTCTTCACATGTGCTGATATTTATGTTCACTCTCTACCCGAAACCCTATAGCTAAAGAACTTTTGGTCCAAATCCTATACTCACTCTTTTTTCTTAACCTACCGACTATCTTCCTAATCCTACCGACTATCCTTTTTGATGGGATGTTCTCTTCTATATTCAATCATCCAAGGTAAAGGTCCTATGCCATTGTATATCGACTTATCTTGGACATCTCTGCAGAATGTAATTCATCACTAAATATCCCAAACAAGGGCCTAATGCCCCTCTGGGCTTCAAATCTTACCTAGATTTCTGTTTTTATACTTATATTGAAAGTTTAATAAAATAGTGGTTGCCAGGGAAGTGACCTCATTCAGTTCCTGAAGGAATTGACCTACCTCACTTCTTTGGTGATGGAACTCTCTGAACTTGGGCTCCAGGAAGCCAGGCACACAGAGCCAGTCCCAATCCCAGTCCCAGTGGGCTCACTGGTTTGGACTTACGAAGGAGAGAGTCTGTTTTTCTTGGTACCTACTGATGTGAGGATGGCCAAATGGTAGGAGAGCTCTGAAGACGGGCCTTCCCTGAGAAAGCATGTAGTTGTCAGCACAGGCTCCTGACAAGTTCACAGATTTGGAAAGAAGACCAGATCTGAGACAGGATAGGCCATTTCGGGGGAACACAGCATGGCCCACCAGTCAGAGGACACTCTGGATAGTCACAGACTTACTTGGGGTAAGCAGGTGCCTTTTGAGTGTGGGTGTGAGTTTGTGGTTTTGTCTCATGTTCTGAGAATAAGTAGGAAAGGTGGTTTGTTTGTTTTGGAGTGGACTGTTTCTAGAAAGTCCTTCGACAAGATGAGTGTTTCTGTGTCTGTGTATCCCACTGTGTCCTCGGTTGTAGACATTAGAAAAGAGAATGCATCGATGGATGTGTCCTATCTAGTAGAAAGTTTCCCAGCATTCATCCTGCCCATTTTGGAAGGACTGCAGGTTGCCTTATCGATGGGCAACACCTACTATCTTCCTAAGTTCCTGTTTTCTTCCTGAATTCTGGCCACTCTCCAGAATAGGCTCATGTTTTTGTGTCCAATATATGTACCACCTCCAAGGTGTGTGGCATGGCCATGTTCTGGATAGCTGAAGAAAATATCGAGCACCTCAGAAAACTAAGATATCAGTATCATCAGGAAAGTCTCAGTGGAGAAACCTTGCCTTGGGCCTATTGCTTACCTATTGTTCTGCTGCCCTAAATGTCAGCAAGGTCTTTGCCTCAGGACACCCCTTGTGAAGCCTGAAAAAAACAGTTTTCAAATGGAAATAAATAGGCATCACCTGTGGTTCTTTGCTAAATTTCTTTGGAAATGGATGTGTCTGAATCAGCCTCTTGGCCATGTGTGGGGCTGTGGCTTAGATTCTCAGCACCTGATGGATCTAAAGAAAGATCCCATGTGTGCATCCACAACCAAAATGGCCAAAATAGCCTTCCTCTGTAAGGTTCCTGAACTCCGTCAAGTGAGAATATGGATCCTTTGGGTCAAATGACTTTTTCAAAGCCCTGCAGAGGCTAGCCCAGAGATGCTTGGGTTTCTTCATGACTCCAGTTTACATAAAAAATCTAATCGCCACAGTCGTTAGGCCTCAAATTGAAGAAGCAGAGCAGTATTAACTGTAGGCCTATTTGATCACTCCTGGTTCACACTAAAGGTGTTCAGGCCAACATGACTTTAGGCAAATGAGGGGCAATGGAGCTTATTTTGGACACTGTCTTGGGCTGCGTACGTCATGGTATCCTCTGGCCACAGGTGATGATGTCTCTATTGAAGAAGATGAGGGCCATGTGGGAGTGTTTTGGTTTCAATTGTGGTCATTTGTGTGGTGGTTGGAAGAGATGACTTGGTCCACCTTCTCTTGAACTCTGGTGTGATTACCCTTAGAGAATGAGTTCTGGAACTGACCTCAGAGAAGTATTGTCATGAATTGTGTTGGGATTTTTAGGGGGCCACACATGAGAGCCACCCTTTGATAGTGAGCTCTATTTGCAGTGTGGATTTCCACAGAGCACTGGAAATCTAGGCCAGGATATCACATGATTATATTCTGAAAGCCTTGGCAGCCATATTTGAGAGGCAAAACACACACGGACCTCACATTGTAGACATCAATGAGCCTGGCTTCATGTGACCTATTGGCCGCTCTTGGGGAAGCCTTGCCTGTGAGAGTTCTCCAGAGTTTTCATTGAAATGAGCTTCCTCACAATTTAATGTTTCCTGAATGAATTGAAACCCTCAGTGCCTCCAACTTTATCCTTGAAAAATGGCAAGATAAATACCTTGAAATCTTTGAAATTCCCATGACCAGGTGGCACTGGAGAAACTTTGGATGTCCTTTTGCTGATCCTGAGTATACAGACAGTGCCTTGATTGACTGGGATTCATGAAAATTGTGTAGAACAGAGATACCAGTAAGTTGGAGCCTGGTGAGTAGTGGGCCTAGAAGAGTGGGGTGCAGGCGTGTGATAAAACATCTGTGGTGGGGTCATGTGGATTTGCCATTGGCTTTCAAGTGGCTTGTGACTGATATGGTGTAGCCAGCAGACCCTTATGTAAAGGCATCTTGTTAAATGGAGAGGTTTAAAGGCAATTTTAAGAATTAGGTTGCTATGGTTAAGGGGACAAACTATGTGCGATAGAAGATTTGTTGGTGCATTCTCTTGTAGACCCTGACCCACCACACCTGACAGAACTCACTCTAGCACTTTGTCCCGTTTGATCTCCTTGTATTTCATGAAGCAAATATTAAACTCGGAGTGCCACAGCAAGAAACACCACAAAAAGTGGAGGATGACCAAATGGCTTCACAGTCCACACGGGGAGTCACTTAGCCACCAGTGGCCACGGTTTACCTACAAAGAGAGAATTCAGCACTGCTGCATCATGTTCATTGGAAAATGAGAAACCATGTCCTCCAGGTCACATAGATGCAGACCCAACTTTGATGGTCTCACTACAAAGGAAGCTAAATCTCCTGTAAACAACATATATTTCAAGGGCCCAAACTCAGAGGCAGTTTCTCAAGAAGTTTAGGGCAGCAGAGCACCATGTTTGTGGAGTGTTAACCCTGTCCCTTACTTTTGGAAACTCCTCTACCACCTCCACGGTTGTGAACCCCTGAGCATGTTCCATTCCAGATATGTATTCACATATTTTCTAACTCTTCTCCTCTAATTGTGTCTTACTTGGGGTGAAGGTAATGTCAAGGCATTGTTCTGGATGATAGTGGGAAGTTTTTTGTGTAGCACATATTTGCATACACATTGGATTCATTTTCTGCTGAGATCCACGCATAAGTCTCTATGGCTCGTGGCATTTTGCCAACAGTATTGATTGACAGGCGAGGCATTACTATCCGCCTCTACCACTACTTTTGAGTTATCACACTGTTTTGGAGTTCTCAAAGGGATTTCCGGGGATTCCCCGTGAGTTCCCATTGGTTGGGGAAGTGCAGGAGGAGGGATTGCCGGGAGTGGTATTTCCTGCTGGGGTTTTTCTGGACAAGCCATTGGCATTTAGAGAATTTCCTAGGAGCGTGAGTGAGGTTTTTTCTTTGCAGTTCAAAAATAAAGTTTGTTCCTGCTTCAGTGGCTGGTGATTTGTGCCCAGCCAGACTGTAGCAATTGGTGGCCCGTGTGGGGAACGTCTGAAGCTTCGGGGTAAGTGAAACTTCTTGCCCCTAAGTGAAGGCGAGAGAATGGGCGACCATTTTAATAAACAATGTGTTCTTGTTTTGATTTGTTTTGTGTTTGTTTCAATCTGCCTATCCCTAGAATTTTCTCAGGCAGACTGGGAAAAATGGTTGTCTCAAGGTTTGAAGTTGTTCGCCACTAAGGAAGAGATAGAAATAGACCACAAATGCTCATGTCAAGAAAATAGGAAAATTGATACAACGATTTTTGTTCCGTTTTTGTTTCATTTTGCTTCGGTTTTGTTTTGTGTTATCTTATTGGGTTGCGTTATCTTTAAAACAGATTTGAAATTAGTAAAAAACAAACTGAAAGAGTGTTAAGTAAATTGTTAGAAGTTCAGATGATGGAGAAAGACATTTTAGATCAAGCAAAAGAGAAGGTCTCTCAAGCTAGTCAGACAGAGGAAGAAAATTTAAAGGAAGAAAGCTTAGAGGAGAAACAGCTATTAGGGAAAAAGCTACAATAGGTGGCTGCCACTAACACCGTTCTATCACTAGAGGGCGTAATTCAACCAACAGCTCCACCTATGGATATAGCTGAGTGGCCCTCAAACCCTGTAGTTGATAGATGGGATCCTGAGACAGGACCTCAAAGATTAGCATGCCCTGTACTTGAGCAGGCAGGAGGGCAGCGAATTCCCCGTGCTTTAGATTTTAAAACAGTGAAGCAGTTAAAGGAGGCTATAACACCCTATGGTCCTCAAGCACCCTTCACTGTAAGCATGGTCAAATCCATTACCAATTTGGACATGACACCAGCAGATTGGGCTAGTATGTCTAAATCTGTGCTAAATAGAGAACAGGATTTGTTATGGAAGGTTGCCCATGAGGAATTTTGCAGGGTGACAGCTAGGCAAAGTGCAGCAGCCGGTTACCCTCAAAGAAATCTAGATATGTTGTTAGGAGAAAGACCTTATGAGGGTCAACGACAACAAATTGAATATGATCCTGGCGTATATGCACAAATTGCTGTAGATGAGGTTAGGGCATGAAAAACTTTACAGGGGCATGGAGATTTACAAGGTCAGTTATCTAAGGTAATACAAGGAACTAATGAACCTTACACTGAATTTGTAGATAGACTTATTCAAGCAGCTTCCAGAATTTTGAGGGATACAGAACAAGCAATTCCATTTATAAAACAACTGGCTTATGACGAAGCAAATCATTGCTGCAGAGAGGTAATTAGACCATGGAGACATGAAGATTTAAACACATATGTTAAATTATGTAGAGACATTAATGAACAAAGACAAGTCTTGGCAGCAGTAGAACAGGCTTTATATGCCAGGCCAAAAAAAAAATGCTACAATTGTGAACAAACAGGACATTTTAAAAGGAGTTGCCCCATAAGAGGAGGATTTGACAAAGCTAGGTATCAAAGGAATAGAATACCGGGTATTTGCCCACGATACCATAGAGGGAGACATTGGGCAAATGAATGCCATTCTCAAACCACCATAGAGGGTACTCCGTTATAAAAAAATGGACAAAGACCAGGAATTTACCCATAATATCATGAAGAAAGGCATCAGGCTCCATTGCCAAAAAACAGACAGGGGGGCTCAATTCTCCGTGGCCCATGAACACAAATGTATTGGGCACTGGAGGAACCCAAAAACACCATGGAGGAACCCAGCAACACCATCAGGTTAGTGCCCAGGACACATTATCCATCAGATCTCTCATCAGACGAGCCAGAGGGAGCATAGGGTTGGACATCTGTGCCTCCGCCAGAGCAGTACTAACTGCAGAGATGGGAGTTCAAATCATTTCCACAGAGGTGAAATGCCTCTTCCAAAAGGAACAGTAGGCTTATTATTGGGATGCAGCTCTTCTACTCTAAAAGGACTTATGGGGTAATTGATCCCGATTATGAAGGTGAAATAAAAATTATAGCCAGTTCTCCAAACGGTATATTAGTAATTTCACCAGGAGATAGAATAGCACAGCTATTAATAATACCAACCTACATGATAAATTTTCCAGTAGTAGTATAGAAAAAGGTTCCAGGGGAATAGACTCCACAGGTGTAGATTGGGCTATGCTGTCTTTGAAGTCAGATTCTTGCCCAATGATAAAATTAAGTATTCAAGGACATGAATTTAATGGGCTACTGGATACAGGTGCAGACCTTATCATCATATCTCGTCAAGAATGGCCAAAACATTGGCCGTTACAAGAAGCCCCTCAAACGCTTTGAGGCCTAGGAGTGGCAACTAATCCCCATAGAAGTGCAATGGTATTAGATTGGAAGGATCCTGAAGGATGTAAAGGAACTATAAAGCCATATGTATTGGATCATCTTCCTATAAATTTATGGGGACAAGATTCCTAGATCAATTAGTTTTGACATTAACAAATAACATCAATCAAAATGTGCCCACTATTAGGGCTAGACAAGGTTTCAGGAAAGAAAAATAGATTAGGAGAACAAGGTATAGCAGCACCAATTCAAATAGATCAAGGAATAAATAGACATGGACTGGGTTTTCAGAAGGGGTCACTGAGGCAATAAAAATTACTTGGAAATCAGATAGACCAGTATGGGTTCCTCAGTGGCCCCTGACTAAAGAAAAGATACAAGCAGCCCATGACCTAGTCAAAAAACAATTAGCGGAGGGACATATAAAACTTTCTGCATCTCCCTTTAATACTCCCATTTTTGTTATTAAAAAGAAATCTGGTAAATGGAGATTATTGCAAGATTTAAGGGCCATTAGGGATTTCCGGGGATTCCCCCAGAGTTCCCACTGGTTGGGGAAGTGCAGGAGGAGGGATTGCCGGGAAAAATATTTTCGGCTGGGGGTTTTCCTGGACAAGCCGCTTGGCATCGAGAGAATTCCCCAGGAGCGTGTGTGAGGTATTTTCTTGCAGTTCAAAAATAAAGATTGTTCCTGCTTCAGTGTTTCGTGATTTGTGACTGAGGCAATTTTCCTATTTTCCAATCAAAATACTGAAACCATGACACTAACACATACCCTACTAGACTCTGACTACTAATCTTAATATGATGGAGAAAAATAACCCAAAGAGAATAGAAATAAAAGCAGTTCAGTGGAGGCATGGTGTATATTTGGACTTGCCTTTTGCATGACAAAGGGTAGGCGTTATAAATCTAGAGAATTTTTGGTTAAATTAGCTCTCCGGGTGTTTTTAAAGTTAACAAATATGTGAAATCCTGCCTCCCTTTCTCTATAGCCTATTGAGAACATGAATATTCATATGCACATATAGAATCCTACCTGGTATCACAGGTAAATTTTTGAGTGTTGTCTGACTTGGCAGATACAAATTGTGATAAGAGATCACTCCTCCTAACCACTGTTGGAACTGAAAATTCAACCTATGGGTGAGCTTCCTAGTAGAACAACATTATACATAAATCCGTTATCAGTAAAATAAATATTTTTGCATCTGTGGATGATATATATTTCAGGATGAATTAGGATTAGCATATGTATTGCTACATTTTAATGTCTGTTTGTGTGTTTTGTGTATGTGTGTATGTGTGTGTGTGTGTGTGTGTGTGTGTGTGTGTGTGTGTGTGTGTATATATATATATATATATATATATATATATATATATATATATATATATACATATATATATATTTATATATACACGCTCCAGATTTTTCTAAATATGGAATATATGTGTCTTACATACACTCCCTAAATTCATTCATGTTCATGTATTTCGATTTATAAAGAACTTTTCACAAGAATATTCTAAGAAATATTCATCCACCTGAAATACATATTTGTTTCCTAGTACTGACAACTAAGTTCAGTGAAAGGTGCATACAAATCCTAATATTTCTATAGTAACTGACCCAGTTTAACATCAATGCAAGTAGATTCCTATGGGGCATGATATGTATTTTGACGTTCATTTTTATTCAACACTGGTACATTACTATTTCTTCAGTTTATGCACATCATTGGATATATATTTCATCCACTAGTTCACAAATTTGTAGGCATTTGTTTCACTTTCAACCACTTCCTGCTTCAGAACACATGTATTCCTCCATTTTCTTGACTGGTATTTTCGTGAGACTTCTTTCCAAAAACATTATTTTCAATTCCATAATCAATTTTGAAGCAAAACTCACACACCCTTCATGATAAACCATAACCCTAATATTACCATTAGATGTATAACTGGTTGGAATTGATGTATGCATATCAATATAATATTTCCTGAATATTTTCAGATATCAATTCAAACCGTTATTTAATGTTGGAACGAGTTATAAGATTTATTCACAGTATGGTCTATTCATGCATTATCTGTATATTCATAGACACAGGGTACATTTATTTTAACCCAAAATACTAATTTATACATCTTCAAAATATTGCTCCAATAAATGGTGGAAGAAAAACTCATGTCACCTAATCTACATATACATTTTATCACAGTAATATACTGGTCACAAAATGCAAAGATCACACTTAGGATTGTAACAAAGCCTGAATGGAAAGTGAACATGGATTACTAAAAACATTCAAGTCCAGGTTGCCTAAAGCTCCCAATTGCCAATCTTGTGGGGGAATAAATATTTGTTTCTTCCTGAGGTTATATATTCAAACTCAATCCTGTTGAAAATGTCTAATCCTATCACTCACTTTATTATTTGCCTGATTTCATAATGTCTCTATTGATATCTGCTTCCCTACATATTTTCTCAAGTTCATCATTGTGACTGACTCTTAACATGTGCTGACATTTACATTCACTCTCTACCCGAAACCCTGTTGCTAAAGATCTTTTGGTCCAAATCCTATAGTCACTTTTTTTTCTAAACTCACCAACAGTCTTCCTAATCCTACAGACTATCATTTTTTGACTGGATGTTCTCTTCGAAATTCAATCATCCAAGGTACAAGGTCCGATGCCATTGAATATTGATTTATGAGACAACTGTGCAGAACATAATTCAAAGCTAAATGTCCCAATGAAAGGACCAATGCCCTTCTGCGCTTCAAATCTAACCTAGATTTCTGTTTTTGTACCTATATTTCACCTATATATTCTTGTAAATATCACAGGTTCCCAATACCATTATTCATCCTGCAGAATGATTCCTCACCCAAATTGGTCCTGTTATTAACCCTAACCATACACTGTTCCCTCAATCTACCTTTACAGAAGAGCAGGCACAGAGTTGGTCTTACAATACTGGAAGTTAGGGGATCTTCCACCTGCTGAGAAACTCAAAGGTCTATGCAGAAATGATCCCTGGAGAAGTTGTAGGCAGCTATGTAGAACCTGAGAGAGCAAAAGTCATCTTCCATGGCAAACAACCTGGTCAAGATGAAGGGATGTGTTTGAATCACCCTCTCTTTTCTTAATGTAGAGAAGATGGACCAAACCAGGACTGTGTGGAGAGCTGTTCCTAGTTCCCTATGGTTGATATACCATTCTAACTTGTGACACTGTCACAGGAAGTAGGGTCTCCCTCCATCTCATGGGACCCTTGGAAGCAACTGTTAGGACAAAGTGGTTGCCAAGGCAGTAACCTCATTCAATTCTTGAAAGAAGTGGCCTTCCTCACTTCTTTGGTGATGGAACTCTCTCAATTTGGGATCCAGGAAACCAGGCACACAGAGCCAGTCCCAGTCTCAATCCCAGTGTGCTCACTTGTTTGGATTTATGAAGGACAGTGTCAGTCTTTCTTGGTACCTACTAATGTGAAGATGGCCAAATGCTCTGAAGAGGGGAGTTTCCCGAGAAAGCACAAAGTGTTTCACCGGTGGTTCCTGACAACTTTATATATTTGGACAAGGAGACCAGATCTGAGACAGGACAGAAAACTTCGCTGGTACATAGAATAGCCCACCTGCAAGAGGACACTCTGGATAGTCACAGACCTACTTCAGAGAACGAGGTGCCTTTGTGGGTGTGGGTGTGAGTTTGTGGTTTTGTCTCATGTTCTAAGAATAGGTAGGAAAGGCGATTTGTTTGTTATGGAGTGGAGAGTTTCTAGTATGTTGTTTGACAAGGCGAGTGTTTCTATATCTGTGTATACCACTGTGTCCGTGGTTGTAGACAGCAGAAAAGAGAATGCATCAATGGATGTGTCCTGTCTAGTGGAAAGCTTCCCAGGATTAATCTTCCCCAATTTATGAATGGACTGTGGCTTGACTTATGGATGGGCAACACCTAAAATCTTCCTAAATTCCTGTTTTCTTCCTGAATTCTGGCCATTCTCCAGAATAGGCTCATGGTTTTGTGTCCAAGATATGTACCACCTCGAAGCTCTGTAACATGGCCATGTACTTGATAGCTGAAGAGAATGGCGAGCATCTCAGAAAACCCACATATCAGTTTGACCAGGAGAGTCTCAGTGGAGAAACCCTGCTGTGGCCCTTTCACTTACCAATTGTTCTGTTGCTCTGAATGTCAGGAAGGTCTTTGCCTCAGGCCACCCCTTTGTGAAGCCCTAAGAAAACAGTTTTCAAATGGAAATGAATGGGCATCACCTGTGGCTCTTTGCTTCATTGATTTGGAAGGGGATGTGTCTGAATCAGCCTCTTGGCCCTGTGTGAGGCTATGGCTTTGATTCTCAGTACCTGATGGATCTAAAGAAAAATCCCATGTGTGCATCCAAAACCAAAATGGCAAAAATATCAGTCATTGTGGATGAAGTCTCTCACCTTCCTCTTTTAGCTTCCGTAACTCCATCAATTGAGAATAGGGATTCTTTGTGTCAAATTAGTTCTTCAAAGCCCTGCAGAGGTTCTTGGGTTTTCTCATGACTCCAAATCACATAAAAATCCATACCTCACAGTCAGTATTCCTCAAATTGGAGAAACAGAGCAGTATTAAGGGCAGGATTATTTGATAACTCCTGGTTCACAGGAAGGGTGTTTAGGCCACCCTGACTTCATGCAAATGAGGGGCAAGGCAGTTTATTTTTGACACTCTCTTTTGCTGCACCCCTCATGGAAACCTCCAGCCAGAGGTTATGATGAGTGTCTATATAGAAGAAGATGAGGGCCATGTGGGAGTGTTTTGGTTTTGATTGTGGTCATTTGTGTGTTGGTTGAAAAGGATGACTGGGTCCTCCTGGGCTTGTACTCTGGTGTGATTCCCCTTTGACACTGAGTCCTGGAACTGACCTTAGTGAAGTATTGTAATGAATTGTGTTGGGATTTTAGGAGACCATGCATGAGAGTCACCCTTGGAAACTGAGATGTAGGCCCAGGTTGGCTTTCCACAGAGCACTGGGAATCTCAGTGTAGTTACCAAAATATTTGATTCTGAAAGACTTGGCAGCCATAGTTGAGATCAAAACACTCAAGGACCTCAATTGTAGACCTCAATGAGCATTGTTTCATGTGACCTTTTGGACACTCTTTGGGAAGCCTTGCCTGTGAGAGTTCTCAGAGTTTTCATTGAAATGATCATACTCACCATTTAATGGTTCCTGAATGAATTGAAATCCACTGTGATTCCAACTTCATCCTTGATAAATGGCTAGATAAATACCATTAAATTTTTGAAATTCCCATGAACAGGTGGCATGCAGAACATTTGGAAGTCCTATTTCTGATCATGAGTGTACCAGACATTGCCTTGATTGATTGGGTTTCATGAAAATTGTGTAGAACAGAGATGCCAGTAAGTTGGAGCCTGCTGAGTAGAGGGACTAGAGCAGCACTGGGCTTGTGTGTGATAAAACATCTGTGGTAGGGCCATGTGGATCTGCCATTGGATTCCAAATTTCATGAGACGGACATGGTGCAGCCAGGAGACCATTATAAGTAAACGCATCTTGTTATATGGAGAGGTTTCAGGGTAATTTACAGAATCAGGTTGCTATGGTGAAGGGGGCAAGTTATGTGGTATAGAGGCCGGTTTCGTGCATGCTCATGCATATCCTGACTCACCACACGTGATAGAACTCCCTCCAGCACTGTGTCACAGTTGAACTGCTTGTATTTCGTGAAGCAAATACCAAACTCCCAGTGCAGCAGGAAGAAATACCAGGAAAAGTGGAGGATGTCCAAATGGCTTCACAGTCCACACGGGTAGACACTTAACCCACAGTGGCCACAGTTTACCTAAAAAGAGAGAATTCAGCACTGCTGCCTCATGTTCATTGGAAAATCAGAAACCATGTCCTCCAGGTAACATAGATGCAGACCCAGCTTTGTTGGTCTCACTAGAAAGGAAGCTAAAGCTCCTGACAACATCATTTATTTCAACTGCCCAACCCCAGAGGCAGTTTCTCAAGAAGTCTTTAGGCCATCAGAGCTCCATGTTTGTGGAGAGTATACCCTGTCCCTTACTTTTGCAAACTCCTCTACCACCTCCAAGGTTGTGAATATCTGAGCATTTTGCTTTCCGGATATGTATTAACAGATTTTCTAACTCTTTTCCTCTAATTGTGTCTTACTTGCGGCGACGGTAAAGTCAAGGCATTGTTCTGGAAGAGAGTGGGAATAATTCGGTGTAGCACATATTTACAAACACATTGGAATTATTTTCCAATTTTCCAACTAAAATACTAAATCCCTGACACTAAACCCTACACTATTAGACTCTGACTACTAATCCTAATATGATGGAGGAAAATTACCCAAACAGAATAGAAATTCAAGCAGTTCAAAGGAGGCATGTTGTATAATTGTACTTCCCTTTTGAATTATATAGGGTAGGAGTTATAAATCTAGTCAATTTTTTGTTGAAATAGTTCTCCCTGTGTTTTTAAAGATAACAAATATGTGAATTCCTGTCTCCCTTTCTCTGTAGCCTATTCAGCACATGTATTTTTATATGCACATATAGAATCCTACCTGGTATCTCATGTATATTCTTGTGAGGTGCCTGAATTGGCAGATACAAATTGTGAGAAGAGTTCACTCCTCCTAAATGCTGTTGGAACTGAAAAATCAACCTATGTGTGAGCTTCCTAGTTAAACAAAATTATACATAAATCCAAATTCAGTTAAATGAATATTTAAATATTTTTTGGATTTGTGAATTATATGTATTTCATGGTGAATTTCAATTTGCATATATTTCTACTTTTTAATTTTTCTGTGTGTGTGTGTACACACTCTCATGATTTTTCAAAAAATGAAATATATGTGTCTTATATACACTCCCTAAATTCATTTTTATTCATGTATGTGGATATACAATCAACTTTTCACAAGATTATTTTCAGAAATATTCATCAACCTGAAATACATATTTGTTTCCTAGTACTGAAACTAACTTCAGTGAATGGTGCATTCAAATCCTAATATTTCGACAGTAACTGACCCAGTTTAACATCAATGCAAGTAGATTCCTATGGGACATGATGTATATTTTGACGTTCATTTTTTATTCAACACTGGAACATTAATATTCTTTTAGTTTATTCAAATCATAGGATATATGTTTCATACACAATTTTGAAAATTTATGGGTATTTGTTTCACTTTCAATCAGTTTCTACTTCAGAACACATATATTCCTCCATGTTTCTTTACTGGTCTCTTCATGAGACTTCTTTCCAAACACATTATTTTCGTTTTTCATAATCACTTTTGAAGCAAAACTCACACAAACTTCCTGATAAACCATATCCTTAATATTACCATTAGTTGTATAACTGGTTGGAATGAATAATTGTATATCAATATAAGATTTCTTATACATTTTCAGATATCCATTCAATCTATTATATAATGTGGAACCAGTTATATTATTTATTGACAGTATAGTCTATTCATGCAATATCTCTATATTCATAGACACGGGGTACACCTATTTAATACTATTATGTTCGTCTTCAAAATATTGCTCCCAGAAAGGGTGGAAGAAATACTCATGTCACTTGGTCTACATATACATTTTATCACAGAAATATTCTGGACATAAAATGCAAAGTTCACACTTATGGTTGTACCATATCCTAAATGGAGAGTGAACTTGGATTAGTAAAAACATCCATGTCCAAGTTGCCTAATGCTCTCAAATGTCAACCCTATTGGTGACTACCTATTTGTTTCTTCCTAAGATTATATATTCAAACTCAACCCTGTTGAAAATGTCTAATCCTATCACTCACTTTATACTTTGCCTGATTTCCTAATGTCTCTATTGATATCTGCTTTCCTACATATTTTCGCCAGTTCATCATTTGGACTGACTCTTCACATGTGTGACATTTACATTCACTATCTATCCGAAACCCTACTGCTAAAGAACTTTTGGTCAAAATCCTATACTCACTCTTCTTCCTAGAACTACCGACTGTTTTCCTGATCCTACGGGCTACCCTTGTTTGAGTGGATGTTCTCTTCTACATTCAATCATCAAAGGTACAAGGTCCTATGCAATGTAATATCGATTTATATGAGATATCTGTGCACATCATAATTCAACACTAAGTATAACAATTGAGGGCCCAATGCCCTTCTGGCTTCAAATATTACTTTGATTTCTGTTTTCAAACATATATTTCACCTCTATATTCTTATAAATATCACTGGTTTCCAATACCATTATTCATCCAGCAGAATGATTCCTAATCCAAATCGAACATATTTTTAACCCAAATCATACACTGTTCCCTCAATCTAACTTTACAGATGAGTAGGGACAGAGTTGGTGTTACAATACAGAAATGCTGGGGATCTTCCACCTGCTGAGAACCTCAAAGGTCAATGCAGAAATCATCCCTGGAAAAGATGTAGACAGCTATGAAGGAACTGATAGAGCAAAAGTCATCTTCCATGGCAAGCAACCTGGTTAAGATGAAAGGTTGTGTCTGAATCAGCCTCTGTCTTCTTAATGTAGAGAACATGGACCAAACCAAGCCTGTGTGGAGAGCTGTTCCTGGGTGCCTATTGTTAATATACCATTCTATCTTGTGAAAGTGTCAAAGGAAGTAGGAGCAGCCTCCATTTCATGGGACCCTTGGAAGCATCTGTTATGACAAAGTGATTGCCAAGGCAGTGACCTCATTCAGTTACTGACAGAAGTGACATCGCCTCACTTCCTTGGTAATGGAACTCTCTGAACTTGAGATCCTGAAAGTCAGGCACCCAGAGTCAGTCCAAGTCCTAGTCCCAATGGTCTCACTTGTTTGGATTTACCAAGGACAGAGTCAGTCTTTCTTGGTACCTACAGATGTGAGGATGGTCAAATGCCAGGATAGCTCTGAAGAGGGGCCTTTCCTGAGAAAGCAGGTAGTGGCTCAGCGCTGGCTCCTGAAAACTTCACAGAGTTGGCCAAGTAGAACAGATGTGAGACAGGACAGGCCATTTCGGAAAAACATAGTATGGCCCACCAGTCACAGGACACTTCTAATTGTCACAGACCTACTTGGGGGAAAGAGGTGCGTTTGTGGGTGTGGGTGTGGGTTTGAGGTTTTGTCTCATGTTCTGAGAATAGGTAGGAAAAGCGGTTTGTTTGGTTTGGAGTGAACTGATTCTAGTAAGTCCTTTGACAATGTGAGTGTTTCTATGTCTGTGTATCCCACTGTGTTCGTGGTTGTAGACACTAGAAAAGAGAATAAATCAATGGATGTGTCCTGTCTAGTAGAAAGCTTACCAGCATTCATCCTGCCCAATTTATGAATGGACTGCGGTTTGCCTTATCAATGGGCAACACCTGCTATCTTAATATGTTCCTTTTTGCATAATGAAATCTGGACACTCTCCAGAAAAGTCTCATGGTTTTGTGTCCAAGATATGTACCACCTCCAAGCTCTGTGACATGGCCATGTACTGGATAGCTGAAGGGAATGGCGAGCATCTCAGAAAACTCAGATATAAGTGTGACCAGGTAAGTCTCAGTGGAGAATCCCTGCTTTGAGCCTTGTGCTTACATATTGTTCTTTTGCCCTTAGTGTTATGAATCTGTTTGCCTGAGGCCAACATTTTGGGAAGCCTGAAGAAAACAGTTTTAAAATGAAAATCAATGTGCATCACCTGTGGCTCTTTGGTTGAATGCTTTGGAAAGGGATGTGTCTGAAGCAGCCTCTTGGCCCTGTTTCAGACTGTGGCTTAGATTCTCAGCACCTGATGGATCTAAAAATTGATCCCATGTTTGCATCCAAACCCAAAATGGCCAAAAGGGCAGTTATTGTGGATAAAGTCTCTTGCCTTCCTCTGTAAGGTTCCTGACCTCCATCAAGTGAGAATCTGGATCCTTTGGGTGAAATGAGTTCTTCAAAGCCATGCAGAGGCTCGCCCATAGGAGCTTGGGTTTTCCCTTGACTTCAATTCACATAAAGAATCTAATCCCCACAGACAGTAGGCCTCAAAGTGCAGAAGTAGATCAGTATTAACGGCAGGCCTATTTGATCACTCCTGGTTCACAGGAAGTTTGTCAAGGCCACCCTGACTTTAGGCAAATGAGGGGCAAGGAAGCATATTTTGGAACCTGTGTTGGGCTGTGCCCCTAATTGAATTCTCCAGCCAGAGATTATGATGAGTGTCTATATGGAAGAAGATGAGGGCCATGTGGAAATGTTTTGGTTTTAATTGTGGTCATTTGTGTGGTGGTTGGAAGAGATGATGGGATCCACCTGGGCTTGAGCTCTGGTGTGATTTCCCTTAGAGACTGAGTGCTGGAACTGGCCTCAGAGAAGTATTGCCATAAAATGTGTTGGGATTTTAGGAGGCCACACATGAGAGTCGCCCTTGGAAACTGATATCTAGGCCCAGGATGGCTTTCCACAGAACACTGGGAAACGTAGCGAGGATATCACATGATTTTATTCTTAAAGACTTGATAACCATAGTTGAGAGTCAAAACACACATGGACCTCACAATGTAGACCTCAATGGGCCTGGCTTCAGGGACCTTTTGGCCACTCTTTGGGAAGCTTTGCCTGTGAGATTTCTCCAGAACTTTCATTGAAATGAGCTTCCTCACAATTTAATGGTTCCTAAATGAATTGAAACCCACAAAGCCTCCAACTTCATCCTTGAAAACTGGCTATATAATACCATGCGATTTTTGAAATTCCAATGACCAGGTGGCACTGGAGAACCTTTGGATGTCCTGATGCTGCTCATCAGTATACCAGAGAGTGCCTTGATTCATTGGGTTTTCTGAAAATGGTGTAGAACATAGATGCCTGTAAGTTGGATCCTGCTGAGTAGTGGGCCTAGAGCAGTGGTGGGCATATATTTGATAAAACATCTGTGGTAGAGCCATGAGGATCTGCCATTGGATTCCAAATGGCTTTTGAGTGACATGGTTCAGCCAGCAGAACTTTCTATGTTTAGGCATCTTGTCATGTGAAGAGATTTCAAGGCAATGTTCAGAATCAGGTTAAAATGTTCAATGGGGCAAATTATATGGGATAGAAATCTGGTTGGGGCATTCTCCTGCAGACCCTGACCCACCACACGTGACAGAACTCCCTCCAGCACTGTGTTCCAGTTGAACTCCATATGTTTCGTGAAGTAAATACCAAACTCCAAGTGCAGTAGCAAGAAACACCATGAATTGTGGAGGAGGATCAAATGACTAGACAGTCCACACGGGGAGACACTTAGCCCCCAGTGTCCACAGTAAACCTATAAAGAGAGAATTCAGCACTGCTCCCTCATGTTCATTGGAATATTACAATCTATGTCTTGCAGGTCACATAAATGCTGACCCAGCTTTGATCATCTCACTAGAAAGGAAGATAAAGCTTCTGAGAACAAATATTTCAAGTGCCCAAACTCATAGGCAGTTTCTCAAGAAGTCTTTAGGCCAGCCGAGCTCCATGACTGTGGAGTGTTTACCCTGTCCCTTACTTTTGGAAACTCCTCTACCACCTCCATGGTCGTGAATTCCTGATCATTTTCCATTCCAGATATATATTCACAGATTTTCTAAGTCTTCTCATCTAATTGTGTCTTACTTGGGGCGAAGATACTGTCAAGGCATTTTTTCTGGATGAGAGTGGGAAGATTTTTGTGTAGCACATATTTGCATACACATTGGATTGACTTTCCAATTTTCCATTCGAAATACTGAATCCCTGACATTAACACATACCCTACTAGACTCTGACGAGAAATCCTAATATGTTGGAGAAAAATAACCGAAAAAGAATAGACCTACAAGCAGTTCAGAGGAGGCATGGTGTACAGTTGGACTTGCCTTTGGCATTATATAGGGTAAGAGTTATAAATCTAGTTAATTTTTTTTAAATAGTTCTCCAAATGTTTTTAAAGTTAAGAAATATGTGAATTCCTGTCTCCCTTACTCTGAAGCCTATTCAGCACCTGTATTTTTATATGCACATTTATATTCCTACCTGTTACCACATGTACATTCTTGTGTGGTGTCTGAATTGGCAGATACAAATTGTGACAAGGGATCACTCCTCCTAAACGCTGTTAGAAGTGAAAATTCATTCTATGGGTGAGCTTCCTAGTTGAACAACATTATACATAAATCCATGTTCAGTAAAATGAATTTATTTAGATCTGTGGATGATATATAATTCATGGTGATTTTCAATTGGCATATAGTGCTACTTTTTAATGTCTGTGAGTTTGTGTGTGTGTGTGTGTGTATATATATATTTATATATATACAAATATATATATATATATATATATATATATATATATATACATACATACATATATTATATATATATATACACTCTCCAGATTTTTCAAAATATAAAATATATGTGTCTTATTTTACACTTCCTAAATTTTTCATATTCATGTATGTGCATTTATAATCATCTTTTCACAAGATTATTCTCAGAAATATTCACATACCCTACTCGACTCTGACTACTAATCCTAATATGATGGAGAAAAATAACGCAAACAGAATATAAATACAAGCCATTCAGAGCAGGCATGGTGTATTGTTGGACTTGCCATTTGCATGATAAACGATAGGTGTTATAAATCTAGTCAATTTTTAATTGAAATTGTTCTCCATGTGTTTTTAAAATTAACAAATATGTGAATTGAATTCCTTTCTCCCTTTCTTAATATCCTATCCACCCATGTATTTTTATATGCACTTATAGAATCCTACCTGGTATCACAGGTACATTTTTGTGAGGTGGCTGACTTGGCAGATACAAATGGTGAAATAAGATCACTCCTCTTAAATGCTGTTGAAACTGAAAATTCAAACTATGGTTGAGCTCCCTGGTAGAACAACATTATACATAAATCCGTGATCAGTAAAATATATATTTTTTCATCTGTGGATGATATATATTTAATAGTGAATTTCGAATAGCATATATATTGCTACTTTTTAAATATCTCTGTGCTTTTGTGTATATACGTGTGTGTGTGTGTGTGTGTGTGTGTGTGTGTGTGTGTGTATATAAACACTCTCCAGATTTTTCAAAATATGAAATATAGGTTTCTTATATACACTCCCTAAATTCATTCATGTTCATGGTCTTGGATTTATAATCAAATTTTCCCAAGGTTATTCTGAGAAATATTCATCCACCCGAAAAACATATTTGTATCCTAGTACTGAACACTAAGTTGAATGAATGGTGCGTACAAAAACTAATATTTCTACAGTAAATCGACCCAGTTTAACATCAATTCAAGTAGATTCCAATGGGACAAGATTTGTATCTTGACGTTCATTTTTATTCAACACTGGAACATTAATATTTCTTCATATTATGGACATCATAGTATATATATTTCATCCACAAATTCACAAATTTATGGGCATTTGTTTCACTTTCAATCAATTCCTGCTTCACAACACATGTATTCTTCCAGGTGTCTTGACTGGTCTTTTCATGAGACTTCTTTCCAAACACATTATTTTTGATTTCCATAATCAATTTTGAAGTAAAACTCACACACTCTTCATGATAAACCATAACCCTAATATTACCAATAGATGTATAACTGGTTTGAATGAATGTATGTATATCAATATAAAATTTCCTGTATATTTTCAGATATCACTTCAATCCATTATTTAAAGTTGAAACCAGTTATATTATTTATTCACAATATGGTCTATTCATGCATTATCTCTATATTCATAGACACAGGGTGAACCTATTTGTACCCCCAATACTAATTTATATGTCTTCAAAATATTGCACCCAGAAATGGTGGAAGAAATACTCATGTCACCTGATCTACATATATATTTTATCAGGGTAATATTCTGGACACAAAAAGCAAATGTCACCCTTATGATTGTACCAAATCCTAAATAGGAAGTGAGCATGGGTTACTAAAATATCCATGTTCAGGTTGCCTAATGCTCTCAAATATCTATTCTATTGGTGACTACATATTTGTTTCTTCCTAAGATTATATATTCAATCTCAAGCCTGTTGAAAATGTCTAATCCTATCACTCACTTTATATTTTGCCTGATTTCCTAATGTTTCTATTGATATCTGCTTTCCTACATATTTTTCCCAGTTCATCACTGTGACCGACTCTTCACATGTGCTGACATTTACATTCACTCTCTAACCAAAACCCTATTGCTAAAGAACTTTTGGTACAAATCCTATACTCACTTTTCTATCTAAACCTAGACTATCTTCCTAATCCTACCGACTATACCTTTTTGACTTGATGTTTTCTTAGACATTCAATCAACCAAGGTACAAGGTCCTTTGCCATTGTATATTGATTTTTCTGAGACATCTTTGCAGAACATATTTCAAAGCTAAGTATCCCACTCCAGTTCCCAATCCCCTTCTGCGCTATATATCTTACCTAGAATTCTGTTTTCATACTTATATTTCACCTTTATATTTTTATAAATATCACAGGATCCCAATACCATTATTCATCCAGCAGAATGATTCCCACCCCAAATTGAACCTGTTATTAACCCTAACCATACACTCTTCTCTAAATCTAACTTTACAGAAGAGCAGGCACAGAGTTGGTCTTACAATACAGTAATGTAGGGAATCTTTCACCTGCTAAGAAGCTCAAAGGTCCAGGCAGATATGATCCCTGAAGAAGATGTAGGGAACTATGAAGGACCAAAGAGAGGAAAAGTCATCTACCATGGCAAAAAACCTGGTCAGGACGAAGGGATGTGTCAGAATCAGCCTCTGTCTTCTTAATGTAGAGAAGATGGACCAAAGCAGGCCTGTGTGGAGAGCTGTTCCCAGGTTCCTTTGGTTGATAAAACATTCTATCTTGTGAAATTGTCACAGGAAATAGGGGCAGCCTCCATCTCATTTGACCCTTGGAGGTAACTGTTAGGACAAAGTGGTTGCCATGGCAGTGATCTCACTCAGTTCCTGAAGAAAGTGACCTCACCTAATTTCCTTGGT
This sequence comes from Callospermophilus lateralis, assembly GCF_048772815.1. Taxonomy (NCBI): domain Eukaryota; kingdom Metazoa; phylum Chordata; class Mammalia; order Rodentia; family Sciuridae; genus Callospermophilus; species Callospermophilus lateralis. Next base: position 6,661,022 of record NC_135319.1, read on the forward strand.
GATGGAACTCTCTGAATTTGGGATCCAGGAAGCCAGGAACCCAGAGGCAGTCCCAGTTCCAGTCCTAGTGGTCTCACTTGTTTAGATTTACTAAGGACAGATTCTGTCTTTCTTGGTGAATACTGAAGTAAGTATGGCCAAAGGCCAGGAGAACTCTGAAGAGGGGCCTTTTCTGAGAAAGCAGGTAGTGGCTCACTGCTGGGTCCTGACAACTTCACAGAGTTGGCCCAAAAGACCAGATCTGAGACAGGACAGGCCATTTGGGGGGAACATAAAATGGCCCACCAGTCAGAGGACACTCCCAATAGTCACATACCTACTTGGGGGAAGGAGGTGCCTTTGTGGGTGTGGGTGTGAGTTTATGGTTTTCTCTCATGTTCTAAGAATAGGTAGGAAAGGCAGTTTGTTTGGTTTGGAATTGACTGTGTCTAGTAAGTCTTTTGACAATGCGAGTGTTTCTATGTCTGTGTATCCCACTCTGTCTGTGGTTGTAGACATTAGAAAAGAGAATGCATCAATGGATGTGTCATATCAAGTAGAAAGCTTATCAGCATTCATCCTGCCCAATTTATGCATGGACTGTGGCTTGCCTTATAAATGTGCAATACCTACTATCTTCCTAAGTTGCTGTTTTCTTGCTGATTTCTGGCCACTCTCCAGAATAGGCTAATGGTTTTGTGTCCTCCTTGTGTACCACCTCCAAGCTCTGTGACATGGCTATGTACTGGATAGCTGAAGGGAATGGCACCATCTCAGATAACTCAGGTATCAGTGTGAACAAGAGAGTCTCAGTGGAGAAACCCTGCTTTGGGTCTTTTGCTTACTTATTTGTCTGTTGCCCTGAATGTCAGGAAGGTCTTTGACTCAGGCCACCCCTTTGTGAAGCCTGAACAATACAGTTTTCAAATGGAAATAAATGGGCATCACCTTGGGCTCTTTTCTTGATTTATTTGGAATGGGATGTGTCTGAATCAGCCTCCTGGCTCTGTGTGAGGCTGTGGCTGAGATTCTCAGCACCTGATGGGTCTAAAGAAAGATCCCATGGGCATCCAAAACCAAAATGGCCAAAAGAGCAGTCATTGTGGATAAAGTCTCTCGCCTTCCTCTTTAATGTTCCTTCCTCCATCAAGTGAAAGTAGGGATCCTTTGGGTCAAATTAGTTCTTCAAAGCCCTGCAGAGTCTAGCACATAAGAGGTTGGGTTTTCTCATGACTCCAGTTCACATAAAGAATCTAAACCCCACAGCCACTAGGCCACAAAATGGAGAAGTGGAGCAGCATTAACGGCAGGCCTATTTGATCACTCTTGGATCACAGGAAGGGAGTCCGGCCTTTAGGCATATGAGGGGTAGGGAGCTTCCTTTGGACAGTGTCTTGGGCTGTGCCCCTCATGGAAAACTCCAGCCAGAGGGTATGATGAGTGTCTATATGGAAGAAGATGAGGGCCATGTGTGAGTGTTTTGGTTTTAATTGTGGTCACTTGTGTGGCGGTTGGAAGAGATGAATGGGTCCAACTGGGATTGAACTCTGGTGTAATTCCCCTTAGAGACTGATTTCTAAAACTGACCTAAGAGAAGTATTGCAATGAATTGTGTTGGGATTTTAGGAGGCCACCCATGAGGGTAGCCCTTGGAAAATGAGTCTCGGACCTGGGTTGCTTTCCACAGAGCACTGGGAATCTCAGCCTCGATATCACATGATTTTATTCTGAAAGACTTGGCAGCCATAGTTGCGAGTCAAAACAAACATGGACTTCACATTGTAGACCTCAATGGGCCAGGCTTCATGTGAATGTTTCGCCACTCTTTGGGTCTTTGTGAAGCCTTGCCTGTGAGAGTTCTCAAGGGATTTTATTGAAATCAGCTTCCTCAACATTTAATGGTTCCTGAAAGAATTGAAACCCACATTGCCTTCAACTTCATCCATGAAAAATGGTTACATAAATACAATGAAATGTTTGAAATTCCCATGAGTAGGTGGCACTGGAGATCCTTTGAAAGTCCTGTTTCTGAACATGAGTATACCAGAAGTTGCCTTGATTGACTGGGTTTCATGAAAATGGTATACAAAAGAGATGCCTGTATGTTGGAGCCTGCTGAGTAGTGGACCTAGAGAAGGTGTGGGCAGGTGTGTGATAAAAAATCTGATGTGGGGCCATGTGGATCTGCCATTCGCTTTCAAATGGATTATGACTGATATGGTGTAGACAGCAGACCCTTCAATGTAAAGGCATCTTTTAATATGGAGAGGTTTTAGGGCAATGTTCAAAATCAGGTTGCTATGCTCAAGGAGGGAAGCTTCTGGGATAAAAGCCAGGTTGGTGCATATTCCTGCAGATACTGACCCACCACACGTGACAGAACTCCCTCCAGCACTGTGTCTCAGTTGACCTCCTTGTTTCATGAAGCAAATACCAAACTCCCAGTGCAGCAGCAAGAAACACCACGTAAAGTGGAGGATGACCAAGTGGCTTCACATTGCACACAAGGAGACACTTAGCCCCCAGTGGCCACAGTTTACCTACAAAGGGAGAATTCAGCAATGTTGCCTCATGTTCATTGGAAAATAAGTAAGCATGTCCTCCCGGTCACATAGATACAGACCCAGCTTTGATGGTCTCACTACAAAGGAAGCTAAAGCTCCTGACAACAACATATATTTCACGTGCCCAACCTCAGAAGGAGTTTCTTAAGAAGTCTTTAGGCCAGCAGAGCTCCATGTATGTGGAGGGTTTACATTGTCCCTTCCTTTTGGAAACTCCTCTACAACCTACAAAGTTGTGAAAATTGATCAGTTTCCATTGCATATATGTATTCACAGATTGTTCTAACTCCTCTTCTCTAATTGTGTCATACTTGGGGCGGAGGAAATGTCAAGGCATTGTTCTAGATTAGATTGGGAAGACTTTGGTGTAGCACATATTTGCATACACATTGGTTTCATTTTCCAAATTTCCATTTGAAATACTGAATACCTGATACTAACCCATAAAATACTAGACTCTCAATACTAATCCTAATATGATGGAGAAAATAACCCAAACAGAATAGATATACAAGAGGTTCAGTGTAGGCCTGGTGTATATTTAGACTTGCCTTTTGCATTATATAGGGCTGTAGTTATAAATGTAGTCAATATTTAATTGAAATAATTCTTCATGTGTTTTTAAAAATAACAAATATGTGAATTCCTGTCTCCTTTCTCTGTAGCCTATTCATCACATGTATTTTTATATGCACTTACAGAATCCTACCTCGTATCACACGTACATTTTTGTGAGGTGGCTGACTTGGCAGACACAAATTGTGAGAAGAGATCACTCCTCCTAAACGCTGTTGGAAATAAAAGTTCCACCTAGAGGGGAGATTCCTAGTTGAACAACATTATACATAAACTCATGATCAGTAAAATAAATATTTTTGCATCTGTGGATGATATATATTTAATAATGAATTTCGATTGATATATATAGCTAATTTTTAATGTCTGTTTGTGTTTTGTTTGTGTGTGTGTGTGTGTTTGTGTATATATATATATATATATATATATATATATATATATATATATACTCTCCAGATTTTTAAAATATGAAATATATGTGTCTTATATACACTCTCTAAATTCATTCATGTTCATGTATGTGGATTTATAATCAACTTTCCACAAGATTATTCTCAGAAATATTGATCCACCTGAAATACTTATTTGTTTCCTAGTACTGAAAACTAACTTCCGTGAATGGTGCATACAAAGCCTAATAATTCTACAGGAAATGACACAGTCTAACATCAATGTAAGTAGATTCCTATGGGACATGATATGTAATTTGATGTTCATTTGTATTCAACAGTGGTACATTATTATTTTTCAGTTTTGCACAACATAGGATATATATTTCATCCACAAGTTCACAAATTTATAGGCATTTGTTTCAACTTTAATCATTTCCTGCTTCAGAACACATGTAATGTCAGGGTTTCTTGACGGGTCTTTTCATGAGACTTATTTACAAACACATTGTTTTTGATTTCCATAATCAGTTTTGAAGGAAAACTCACACACTCTTCATGATAAACCAAAACACTAATATTACCATTAGATGAATAACTTGTTGGAATGAATGATTGTATATCCATATAAGATATCCTGTAAATTTTCAGATATCAGTTCAACCCATTATTTAAAGTTGGAATAAGTTATATTATTTATTCACAGTATGTTCTATTCATTATTTATCTCTATATTCATAGACATAGGCTACACCTCTTGGTACCCAAAATACTAATTTTACGTCTTCAATATATTGCTCCCAGAAACGGTGGGAGAAATACTTATGTCACCGGATATATATATATATATATATATATATATATATATATATATATATATATATATATACATTTTATCACACTAATATTCTGGACAAAAAATGTAATTGTCACACTTATGATTGTACCAAAGCCTAAATGGAAAGTGAACATGTATTACTAAAAACATCCATGTCCAGGTTGCCTAATGCTCTCAAATGTCAATCTTATTGTTGACTACATATTTGTTTCTTCCTAAGATTATATATTCAACCTCAACCCTGTTGAAAATGTCTAATACTCTCACTCACTTTATAGTTTGCCTGATTTCATAATGTCTCTACTGATATCTTCTTTTCTACATATTTTCCCCAGTTCATCATAGTGACTGACTCTTCATATGTGCTGACATATACATTCACTCTCTAACAGAAACCATATTGCTAAAGAACTTTTCGTCCAAAACATATACTCACTCTTCTTCCTAAACCTACTGAGTATCTTAGTAATCCTACCGACTATCCCTTTTTGATTGGATGTTCTCTTCTACATTCAATTATCCAAGGTACAAGGTCCTATGCCATTGTATATCGAATTATCTGAGACATCTGTGCAGAACATAATTAAAAGCTAAGTATCCTAATCAAGGGCCCAATGTCCTTCTGGGTTTCAAATCATACCTATATTTCTGTTTTCATACTTATATTTCACCTCTATATTCTTGTAAATATCGCAGGTTCCCAATACCATTATTCATCACGCAGAATGATTCCTAATCCAAATCAAACATGTGTTATTAACCCTAAACATACACTGTTTCCTCAATCTTATTTTACAGAAGAGCATGGACAGAGTTGTTCTTACAATACAGGAAAGTAGGGGACCTTCCACCTGCTGAGAAACTCAAAGATCCATGCAAAAATGATACCTGGAGAAGTTGTAGGCAGGAATGAAGGACCTGAGAGAGCAAAAGTCATCTTCCATGGCAAACAATCTGGTCAGGATGAAGGGATGTGTCTGAATCAGCCACTCTCTTCTTATTGTGGAGAAGATGGACCAAACCAGGACTGTGTGGAGAGCTGTTCCCACGTGCCTATGGTTGATATACCATGCTACTTGTGAAAGTGTCAGAGGAAGTTGGGGCAGCCTCCATCTCATGGGACCCTTGGAAGCAACTGTTAGGACAAAGGGGTTTCCAAGACAGTGACCTCATTCACTTCCAAAGAAAGTGACATACGTCATTTCCTTGGTGATGCAACTCTCTGAACTTGGTATCCAAGAAGCCAGGCACCCAGAGGCAGTCCCAATCCCAGTCCCAGTGGGCTCACGTGTTTGGATTTACCAAGGACAGAGTCAGTCTTTCTTGGTACCTACTGATGTGAGGATGACCAAATGCCAGGAGAGCTCTGAAGAGGGAACTTTCGTGAGAAAGCAGGTAGTGGCTAACCACTTTTTTCTGACAACTTTACAGAGTTGGCCAAGGAAACCAGATCTGAGAGAGAACAGGCCATTTCGGGGGAACATAGTACGGCCCACCTGTTAGAGGACACTCCAGATAGTCACAGACCTACTTGGGGGAAGGAGGTGCCTTTGTGAGTGTGGGTTTGTGGTTTTGTCTCATATTCTGAGAATAGGTAGGAAAGGTGGTTTGTTTGGTTTGGAGTGAACTGTTTCTAGTAAGTCATTTGAAAAGGTGAGTGTTTCTATGTCTTTGTATTCCACTGTGTGCGTGGTTGTAGACATGAGAAACGACAATGCAACAATGGATGTGTCCTGTGTAGTAGAAATCTTTCCAGCATTCATCCTGCCAAATTTATGAATGAACTGCAGCTTGCCTTATGGATGGGCAACACCTACTACATTTGAAAAGTCTCAGTGGAGATACCCTGCTTTGGGCCTTTTGCTTACCTATTGTTCTGTTGCCCTGAATGTCAGGAAGGTCTTTGCCTCAGGCCACCTTTTTGTGAAGCCTGAAAAAACAGTTGTCAAATGGAAATGATTGGGCTTCACATGTGGCTTTTTGCTTAATTGCTTTGGAAAAGGTTGTGTCTGATTGAGGCTCTTGGTCCTGTGTGAGGCTGTGGCTTAGATTCACAGCACCTGATGGATCTAAAGAAAGATCCCATGTGTGCATCCAAAATGGCAAAAAGTTCAGTCATTATGAATGAATTCCATTGCCTTCCTCTGTTAGGTTCCTGTAATCCATGAAGTGAGAATAGAGATCCTTTGGGTCAAATTAGTTCTTCAAATCTCTCCAGTGGTGCTTGTCTTTTCTCATGACTCCAATTCACATAAAGAATCTAAACCCCACAGTCAGAAGGCCTCAAATGGGAGAAGCAGCACAGTTAAGGGCAGGCCTATTTAATCACTCCTGGTTCACAGGAAGGGTGTCAAGGCCACCCTGATATTAGCCAAATGAGGGGCAAGCAAGCGTATTTTGGACACACTCTTGGAATGTGCCCCTCATGAAAAGCTCCAGCTAGAGGTAATGAAGAGAGTATATGTGGAAGAACATGGGGACCATGAGGGAGTGTTTTGGTCTTAATTGTGATCATTTGTTTGGCAGTGTGAAGAAATGACTTGGTCAACCTGGGCTTGAACTCTGGTGTGATTCCCCTTATGGACTGCGTTCTAAAACTGAACTCAGAGAAGTATTGCCATGAATTGTGTTGGGATTTTAGGAGGCTACACATGAGAATCGCCCTTGGAAACTGAGATCTAGGCCCAGGTTGGCTTGCCACAGAGTACTGGAAATCTCAGCCAGGATATCACATGATTTTATTCTGAAAGACTTGGCAGCCATAGTTTAGAGTCAAAACACACATGGACTTCACATTGGAGACCTCAATGGGCCTGGCTTCATGTGACCTTTTGGCCACTCTTTGGGAAGCCTTGCCTGTGAAAGTTCTCCAGAGCTTTCTTTGAAATGAATTTCCTCAACTTTTAATGGTTCCTGAATGAATTGATACCCACAGTGCCTCAAACTTCATCCTTGAAAAATGGCTAGATGAATATCATTAAATTTTTGAAATTCCCATGACCAGGTGGCACTGGAGAACCTTTGGATGTCCTGTTGCTGATCATGAGTGTACCAGACCATGCCTTGATTGACTGGGATTCATGAAGATGGTGTAGAACAGAGATACCAGTAAGTTGGAGACTGCTGAGTGGTGGGTTCAGAGCTGTGGTGTGCAGGTCTGTGAAAAAATATCTGTGGTGAGGCCATGTGGATGTCCCTTTGACTTCCAAATGGCTTGTGGCTGACATGGTGCAGCCAGCAGACCCTTACTTGTAAAGGCATCTTCTTATATGGAGAGGTTTCAGGGCAATGTTCAGAATAAGGTTGCTATGGTCAAGGAGAAAGCTATGTGGGATAGAAGCCTGTTTGGTGCATTCTCCTACAGACCTTGACACACCACATGTGACAGAACTCCCTTGAGCACTGTGTCACAATTGAACTCTTTGCATTTCATGAAGCAAATACAAAAATCCCAGTGCAGGAGCAAGAAACACGATGGAAAGTGGAGGATGACCAAGTGGCTTCACAGTCCACATGGGGAGACACTTAGCAACCTGTGGCCACAGTTTACCTACAAAGAGAGAATTCGGCACTGCTGCCTCATGTTCATTGGACAATAAGAAACCAAGTCCTCCAGGTCACATAGATGCAGGGCCAGCTTTGATCTTCTCACTACAAAGGAACATAAAGCTCCTGACAACAACATATATTTCTAGTGTCCAACCTCAAAGGCAATTTCTTAAGAAGTATTTAGTCTGGCAGAGCTCCATGTTGTGGAGGATTTACCCTGTCCCTTAGTTTTGGAAATTCCTCTACCACCTCCAAGGTTGTGAACTCTTGATCATTTTCCATTGCAGATATGTATTCACATATTTTCTAACTCTTCTCCTCTAATTGTGTCTTACTTGGGGCAAAGGTAATGTCAAGGCATTATTCTGGATGAGAGTGGGAAGATTTTTGTGTAGAATATATTTGCATACACATTGGATTCATTTTCCTATTTTCTATTCGAAATACTGAATTCCTGACTCTAACCCATACCCTTTGCTTTATTGCTTTGGAAAGGGTTTTGTCTGTAGTGACTCTGACTACTAATCCTAATATGATGGAGAAAAATAACCCAAACAGAATAGAAATACAAGCAGTTCAGAAGAGGCATGGCATATATTTGGACTTGCCTTTTGCATGATAAAGTGTAGGTGTTATAAATCTAGTCAATTTTTAATTGAAATAGTTCTCTGTGTTTTTCAAGTTATCAAATATCTGAATTCCTGTCTCCCTCTCTCTGTAGCCTATTCAGCACATGTATTTTTGTATGCACATATAGAATCCTATCTGGTATCACAAGTACATTTTTGTGAGGTGGCTGACTTGGCAGATACAAATTGTGAGAAGAGATCACTCCTCCCAAATGCTGTTGGAACTGAAAATTCAATGTATGGGTGAGCTTCCTCATTAAACAACATTATTCATAAATCTATCTTCAGTAAAATGAATATTTTGTATCTGTGTATGATGAATATTTCATGGTGATTTTCGATTGGCATATATATTGCTATTTTTAATGTCTCAGTGTGTGTGTGTTTATATATATATATATATATATATATATATATATATATATATAGATAGATAGATAGATATATAGATATATAGATATAGATATATATAGATATAGATATAGATATATATAGATATATATAGATAGATATATTCTCCAGATTTTTCAAAATATGAAATATGTCTTATTATACACTCCCTAAATTTATTCATATTCATGTATGTGGATTTATAATCAACTTTTCACAAGATTATTCTCAGAAATATTCATCCACCTGAAATACATCTTTGTTTCCTAGTACTGAAAACTAACTTCAGTGAATGGTGCATACAAATTCTAATATTTCTACAGTTACTGACCCAGATTAACATCAATTCAAGTAGATTCCTATGGGACATAATGTGTATTTTAATGTTCATTTTTGTTCAACACTGGTACATTACTATTTATATTCAATTTATGCACATCATAGGATATATATTTCATCCACAAGTTAGCAAATATATAGGCATTTGTTTCACTTTCAATCACTTCCTGCTTCAGAACACTTGTATACCTCCAGGTATCTTGTCTGGTCTTTTCACGAGACTTCTTTCGAAATACATTATTTTCAATTTCCATAATCACTTTTGAAGCAAACTCACACACTTTTCATGATAATCCATAACCGTAATATTACCATTAGATGTATAACGGGTAGGATTAAATGTATTATATCAATATAAGATTTCCTGTATATTTTCAGATATCAATTCAATTAATTATTTAAAGTTGGAACCAGTTATATTATTTATTCACAGTATGGTCAATTCATGTAATATCTCTATATTTATAGACACATGATACACCTATTTCTACCCCCAATACAAATTCATACATCTTCAATATATTGCTCCCAGAAATGGTGGAAGAAATACTCATGTCACCTTATCTATATATACATTTTATTACAGTAATATTCTGGACACACAAAGCAAAGTTCACACTTATGATTGTACCAATCTAGAGGTCTGGCGAGCGTCGGAGGAAGAGACCATGAAGAGAGTGTCTCATGCAACAGCAAAGGGTTTATTGGGGGTCCACCATGCTGGAGCTCAGAGCTCACTTTAATAGAGAAGAGAGCCCTGAGAACAGCTTAAGCAGAGCTTATGTACTTTACTTGGTGAGGGCAGGGAGGGAATTTTATTGATGGGTCAGGTCGAGTGAGTGGTTTGAGTGTCAACGGGAGAGGGAGTACATTCAGTATTTTGGCAGTTGGTGACAGCACATTCTAGGAACAAGATTAGCAAACAGTTCTCAAGATTTCAACAGTGTTTTGTTAAGCATACACAAAAACAGGAAGTGACAAGTACCTATTTTATTAACCTTTCATTCCCCACGTCTTATTCTGGACTTTTAATAATAAAAGTTATCATTGGTGGGCCTCACATTTAATGTCTGCTAGTGAGGTATATTGATGTCTGATTACCATAAGTTTAACTTATCCAATTTGAGCTTGTAGAAAGAAACTACACGGTTGAGCAAACAGGGTCCTACAATTAGCAATAATATGAGGATTTTCAATGGACTGGCCAGGGCTGATAAAAGCATAGTTAACCAGAGGGACTGTGTGAACAAAGTCTCAAACCACCCTTTTTGTGCCTCTCTCTCTTGTTCATGCTCTTCAAGGCGTCTTCTTAATTTACTCAGTTTTTTTTACAACTCCGGTATGGTCGGCATAAAAACAACATTCTTCCCTCAATGCAGCACAAAGGCTCCCTTCTCTCATGAAGAGGAGGTCCAACCCTCGCCTGTTCTGTAAAACAAATTCAGAAAGAGAAGATAAATATTCCAATAAAGCTGTGATGGAGGTTTTTAATATCTTTAAGTTTTGGTCTATTGCTGCTTCTCATTGGGTCATTTGTTGTGTCCCATGTACTGGGGCAGTGGTTCCTGTGCCTACCCCTGCAGCAACTCCTTTTCCTAATAGGATGGCTAATGGGAGGGATACAGGTTTCCAGCGGAACCGGGTTGTATGCCCCTCTATTTGATTTTTAAATGAACCTGCATCATGATGGAGAACTCTGGGTAACATCTGCAAAATTACATAATTAATCACATCTGTTGACCATTTTACGAAAACATAAACAATGTTTCAGTATATAGAATTATGCTGCTGTAGGGACAGACAAGGCAAGGCACCTAAGATAGCACCGAAGACAGGGGAACAGACCTATTTGGTTGCAATCGGATTTTGAGAGCACTGATTCTGTTGTAATCAATTAATCACCTGCACCCCAAGTTTAGGTAGTTTCAGAATTTTGTACCCAAAATGTAAGGGAAGGGGCTCAGAAGATCACAGTCTGCAGAAGTTCACAAAATAAGTTTTCGTTTCTGTTTTTTTTTTGTACTCTGTTGTGGGCAAGTTAACATTTTAAGGACACCTGGAAGGGGAGAGCTTTTTTCTTCTCTTTTTTTTTTCTCCCTGCAAGCGGTTACAATGGAGCCCAGTTGGTAACTTCTTTATCTTAAAAATGTAGCCATCTCTGTGAAGCCCCAGCTGAAGGCCAGAGGCCTTGTTCACATGTTTTGTGAAAAACTAGTAAGGGGGTGTCTAGCTTAGGATTGATGATTTTTCCAGCCAGTGGCCAAGTAGAACAGGGCAACACGAAAAGGGGAAGTTTATATACATTGAACTCTTTTATCGGGACTCTTTGGCTGAAAGTCCTAAAGTCAGCGATGGTGAAGACTTCTGGAGAAGGTCAGTTAAGACATTTCCGTGGGCCTGGTACAGAGCGGGAAGACGGGGAAGGCGGGTCTGAGAGCAGCTCCTTGGGTCTGTGAATGAGGAAGGAGAGATGTAAAAGAATAAGGGGAAAGGGGTTTGGAATTTTCCACACAACAAAAATTTGAGCAGTAGAACAGGTAGTGCAGAGGGGAAGATTGGATTGAGTATCCCCAAAGGCCTGTGAGGGACTTTAAATTCTTAGTAACCTGTTTTCAGTGAAGACAAAGGAACTTTAAAGGCCATTTTCATTACATCTTGGGTAGGGTCTGAGGGCTCTCCTTAGCTGGTTTGAGCTTTGGGTTAGCTGGTAAGAGGACCTGGTGTTACCCGGTGCAGGCACTGACAGGAGAAGAGAGGAGTGAGTGGGTGGATGGGTACCTCAGTACCTGCTACCTCAGCAAGGGGGCAATGGTCTGAGAACCGGCGGAGGTTTCGGTTTTTGATCTAGTAATTGGAATGAAGAAATCAGGTTGCTGAAGTGGGAGTGACAGCAGAGACTCTGGAGAAGAAAGCTGAGGGTGAGGATCTATTGGAGAAGCATAGTTCAGGATGTGAGCAAAGGAGGGAAAAGGCCTCCACATAGGGGAATTTCCTTCCACCCTTTTGAGCACTTGCAGAAGTTTAAAAGGTCATGCAGAATTTGAGCATATAGAGACCCCTCTGGGGGCCATCGGTTTTGGTTGTCTAATTGGTAATATGGCCAATGCTGTGTACTGAATTTGATGAGGAGTTCGGGTTCCACCAGGTAGCCCCTGTATGCTCACATCTCCATGGCTTACAGAAGAAGTTGGCTTTTCCCCCACACAGCCGTGGCTGTTTGTGGCTTTGATAGTCTGCTGGGCAAACATAGTAATCTAGGATAGCCAACCTGAATCTGGCTCACGTGTACCTACATCCATAATGTTTGTTTCCATTTTTTGTGGTACATAAGGGATTTAATGGAATTTTATTGGGATCCTCTTCATCAGGGATATCCCTATGAGAAAGACGTATATCCAGCTGACAAATGTCTGGGTAAGTAGATGGCCACCAGGTCCCTAAGGGGGCTGTATGCAAGATAGACCATACTTCTTGTACAGTAGGATTTGTGATCAGCCATCCCTGCTGAACAGTATGATGAGGTTTAGGACTACTATTGGCCAAGGGGAGAGTCTATAGCCTTATCCATATGGCGAATACACAATTTGAAAGGGTTACCAGTCTTTTCCAGTTTCCAGCCAGAGTCTGGACAGGGCGCAGGCTTGAGATGAGAGGCATGGATTCAGGAAGTGATTCATTCTACCTTTACCCCTGTAGATTTTATAAGTAGCACCTGGTATGGTCATTTCCAGTGGGGTTCCAGGAATGACACCTGATGTTGTCTTATGTAGACGAAGTCTCTTACTTGATATCGATATGGTGTCCCCTCGTCCCCAGGTTGGTAGGAAGTGGCCAGCTGTTTTTACAGAAATTGCTGAGGTCTTTCAAGAGCTTTTAAGTCTGTAAGGAAGGGGGTGAGGAAGGAATCATTAGGTCTTACAGTTGGGGTTATGTCCCTTACTGGAGGAGGGAACATAGAGAATTTCATAGCGGGTGAGTTTATACAAGGAAACAGAGGGAATATGAGTATTTCTCGCATGAAACAGTGCATAAGGCAGGAGCATAGTCCAATGTTTTATGCCGATCTCTAAGCTTAATTTCGTTAAGGTCTTTTTAATGGTTCTAATTATTTTTTTAACTGTCCTGATCTCTGAGGTCTATAAGCACAATGTAACTTCCAATTAATCCCCAGGGTCCTGGCTAACCCCTGACTTACCAGGGCCATGAACGCCGGTCCATTATCAGAGCCTATTACCTTTGGCAGTCCGTATCTTGGAAAAATATCTTTCAGGATGTCCTTGACCACCATTTGTGCAGTTTTATTTTTTGTTGTTGTTGTTGCTTTTTTTTTCTTTGTGGGGAAGGCTTCGATTCATCCTGAAAATGTATCTACAAAGACTTGTAGATAATTAAGTCCATACCTTGCTGGTTTAATTTCAGTAAAGTCCACTTCCAAGAATTGTCCTGGTCTGGTTCCTTGTAGGTGCTTTCTTGCAGGAAAATTGGAAGGATAAGCATTAACCATGACAGACCTGACAGGCTTTTGTTACCCGTTCAGTTATTTCCTTTCGCTTTGAGTTGGTTAGTGGAAAACTCTGTTCTTGATCCATCAGGAATGCCTGCAGTTTCTTTGAACCAAGGTGAGTGAGTTGATGTACATTTTGAACGTAGTTTAGGGCTTTCTGAAAATGCAGGCTGGGCTCAGTGAAGTTGAAGATTTCAGTGTCAGTGTCCTTAGATATTATCAAAAGTTTTCTGGTGCTCAGGAGTCCATTGGAATTGGGCAACTCCCTTTAACAGCAGGTATAAAGGAGCAGCTAAGGATACAAACCCAGGTATCCATAACCTGCAAAAGCCAGCAATCCCAAGAAACTCTCTGAGTTGTCTGCTGTTAGATGGGGGTGGTATCTGCTCAATGGATTGTTTTCTGGGCTCAGTGAGCCATCGTTTACCGCCTCTAAGGAAATAGCCCAGGAAGATTAGTTCTGGATGGCAAATTTGGGCCTTTTTGCTGAAGCTCAATACCCGAGTTGAGCAAGCTCAAATAATAGTGCTTGGGTCCCAGACTCACAGTTTTCCTTGGTGTTGGCTTCCAGTAGCAGGTCATCCACATATTGAAGCAGGGTGACTTCAGGGTGCATAGTTCTGAAGTTTTTGAGATCGCTGTGGAGGGCTTCATCAAAGAGATTGGGGGAGTTTTTGAACCCCTGTGGGAGTCTAGTCCAAGTTAGTTGAACAGAAGTTCTGGTTCCTGGGTCTACCCACTCGAAAAAAATAGAAACTGACTATCTTTATGCAGAGGCAAGCAAAAGAAAGCATCTTTTAAGTCCAGAACAGTATACCATTTCCGCTCAGGGTTCAGAGTGCTAAGCAGATTGTACAGAATATGTACTGTGGGGTGAATGTCCTCCACTCTGTTGTGGATCTCTCTTAGGTCTTGAATGGAGCGATAGTCCCCGGTTCCTGGATTTTTTTACTGGTAGCACGGGAGTGTTCCAGTTGGAATGACAGGGCCTTAGGACCCCTAAGGCCAGATATTTCTGAATATGGGGCCTTATACCATCTTTAGCTGTTTGCTCAGAGAATATTTTTTGACATTGATTGGGGGGGATGAAGTTTTTAACTCTACTGTTATTGGAGGTTGTTTCATGGCTAGGCCTTACCCAGCAGTTTTTTCCCAGTCATCTGCATAATCTGTTATCCATTTCTGGGGTTATATGCCTTTTTGATCACTCTTGGGGGGTGTGACGAGTTGATGTTCATCTTCTACTGACATATTTAAAGCCGTGACTATAGGAGGTTTTACTGAAGGATTTAGAAATTTCACTTGGGGGCCTTCAGGGTTAAAAGTTATTCTGGCCTGGATCTTGTTGAGCAGATCTCTGCCCATCAATGGGGCCCGGCATTCTAGGATTACTAGGAAGGAGTGATGGATTTTTCCTTTCCCCAGGTACATGGTCCTCTTAGTTGTCTAAGCCCCATATTTAATGCCATTAGCCCCTTGAACTAGAGTCCTTTTATTTGATAGACGGCCCAATGGGTCCTTAAGGGCTGAGTATACTGACCCTGTATCCACTTCAAAGTTTACTCCCCGCCGGCGAGTTCTTTGAGTTCTTTTGGCCGGGCAAGCTTCCTCCAGAGAAGGAAGGGCTGTGTGTGCCACGGGGTAGTCATCTGGAGGGCGCTGGGCTGGTATAGATTCCTCCAATGGCTGACAGGCTGAGTCAGCAGCACGGGAATCACTTAGAAGTTATTAGGGGTTGGCGGGCGAGGGCAGGGCATAAGGAGGGGGAGGAGAGTCCAGTAGAGTCTTGAGAATCAGGAAGAACAGAGGGTGGAGGAGGAGGAACAGAGGGTTTGAGAGATAGAATCATGGGGGAAGCAGTAGGAGCAGGACCAGGGACAATGAAAGGCTTCACCCAAGGAGGAGGAGATTGGCAGATGTCTTGCCAAGTTAAGATATATTGCTGTTGATCTGAATGTCTATGTGGCCCTGGCTGAAAGACAATATCTCTGAGTTTTCAAATTAGTTGGAAGTAGAAAGATCCTTTGGGGGGCCATCCGACTCCAATGGTGGGTTATTCTGTGGCACAGAGAGTCGTCCAGGTCCGGCGTTTTACTGAAAAAGGAAGATTCTGAGCCCTTAAGCAGACTTTGGTCCAGTGATCAAGGGTCAGGGACAGAGGTGTTGAAGTGCTCTGTCCCATATGAAAGATACACAAACAGTGAAAGCAATGACACAAGACGCAGACAAGACAATAAAGACAGGCAATGGACGTCCAATACTGAGACCAGGACTGAGTAGCCAGCAAAACCTGATGGGCTGGCAATACCGAATCCGAAACAAAATATCACTGAGTCGAGGAGACTATTGTTACTTGATTTCCCGAGTCCTCTGGGGCGTCCCCCAGGGACATGGCCTGTGGCTCTGTGACATGTGTGTCAGCCACCATCGGAGAGAGCTCACGCTCATCACCGATAGCCATTTTGCCCATCCCTAACCTGAAACCTGAAACCAGAAAGAGGCGCCTTACTTACCCTGAGAGGAGCCCATTGGGTGTCTTTCGTCCACCGCTGCTGGATCTCGCTGGGGACCTCAAATGTAAAAGTCGGGCGAGCGTCAGAGGAAAAGACCACCAAGAGACTGTCTCATGCAACAGCAAAGGGTCCAGAATTCTGGGGAGCAGAGCTCACTTGAATAGAGCACAGAGCCCTGAGAACAGCTTAAGGGGAGCTTATATACATTCCTTGGAGAGGGCAGAGAGGGAAGTTTATTGATGGGTCAAGGCGAGTGGGCGTTTTGCGTGTAAATGGTGAGGGAGTACATTTTGCAGTTTGGCAGTTGGGGACAGCACATTCTGGGAACAAGATTAGCAAAAAGTTTTCAGGATTTCAACAGTGTTTTGTTAAGCATACAGAAAAACAGGAAGTGACAAGTACCTACTTTATTAACCTTTCACCAAAGCCTAAATGGAAAGTGAGCATGGATTACTAAAAACATTCATCTCCAGGTTGCCTAATGCTCTCAAATGTCAATTCTATTGGTGACTACATATTTGTTTCTTGCTAAGATTATATATTCAACCTCAACCATGTTGAAAATTCCTAATGCTATGACTCTCTTAGAACTTGCCTGATTTCCTAATGTCTCTATTGATATCTGCTTTCCTACATATTTTCCTCAGTTCATCATTGTGACTCACTCTTTACATGGACTGACATTAGTATTCACTCTTTAACTGAAAACCTATTGGTAAAGATCTTTGGTCCAAATCCTATACTCACTCTTCTTTCTAAACCTACTGACTATCTTCCTAATCCTAACGAATATCCTTTTGAGTGGAGCTTCTCTTCGACATTAATTCATCCAAGGTACAATGTCTTATGCCATTGTATATCTATTTATCTGAGACATTTGTGCAGAACATATTTCAACGCTAAGTATCACTATCAAGAGCCCAATGCCCTTCTGAGCTTCCAATTTTACCTAGATTTCTGTTTTCATACTTATATTTCATGTCTATATTCTTATAAATATCACGGATTCCCAATACCATTATTCATGCCGCAAAATGATTCCTAACCCAAATCAAAACTCTTTTTAACCCTAACCACACAGTGTTCCCTCAATCTAACTTGACAGAAGAGCAGGGAACAGTGTTGGTCTTACGATACAGGAATGTAGGGGATCTTCCACCTACTTAGAACCTCAAAGGTCCATGCAGAAGTGATCCCTAGAGAAAATGTAGGCAGCTATGAAGGACATGAGAGAGCAAAAGTCATCTTCCATGGCAAAAAACCTGGTCAGGATGAAGGAATGTGTCTGAATCAGCCTCTCTCTTCTTAATGTAGAGAAGATGGACCAAACCAGGCATTTGTGGAGAGCTGTTCCTTGGTGCCTATGATTGATATATCATTTTAACTTGTGAAAATGTCACAAGAAGTAGGGGCAGACTCCATCTCATGGAACCCTTGGAAGCAACTGTTATGACAAAGTGGTTGCCAAGGAAGTGACTTCATTCAGTTCCTGAAAAAAGTGACCTACCTCATTTCCTTGGTGGTGAGACTCTCTAATCTTGGGATCCATTAAGCCAGGCACCCAGAGCCAATCCCAGACCCAGTCCAAGTGGGCGCAATTGTTTGGTGTTACTAAGACCAGAGTCATTCTTTCTTGGTACCTACTGATGTAAGGATGGCCAAATGCCAGGAGAGCTCTGAAGAGGGGCCTTACCTGAGAAAGCGGGTAATGGCTCACCACAGACTCCTGACAACTTCACAGAGGTGGCCAAGAAGACCAGATCTTAGAATGGATAGTTCATTTCGGGGGAACATAGTATGACCCACCAGTCAGAGGACACTCCGGATAGTTATAGACCAACGTGGATCAAGGAGGTGCCTTTTTGGGTGTGGCTGTGAATTTGTGGTTTTGTCTCATGTTCTGAAAATAGGTAGGAAAGGCGGTTTGTTTGTTTTGTAGTGGACTTTTTCTACTAAGTTGTTTGACAAGGCGAGAGTTTCTATGTCTGTGTATCCCACTGTGTTCGTGATTGTAGACATTAGAAAAGAGAATGCATCAATGGATGTGGCCTGTCTAGTATAAAGCTCACAGCATTCATTCTTTCCAATTTATGAATGGACTGTGACTTGCCTTATGGATGGGCAACACCTACTATCTTACTACATTCCTGTTTTCTTCCTGAATTCTGGCCACTCTCTAGAATAGGCTCATGGTTTGTGTCCAAGATATGTACCACCTCCAAGCTCTGTGAAATGACCATGTACATGATAACTGAAGGGAATGGGAGGATCTCAGAAAACTCAGATATCAGTGTGAACAGTAATGTCTCAGTGGAGAAACCCTGCTTTTGGCCTTTTGCTTACTGAATTCTTGGGAAACGGCCTCTGAGGTTGGGCACTTGAAATATATGTTGTTTTCAGGAGCTTTAGCTTCCTTTCTAGTGAGAGCATCAAAGCTGTGTCTGAATCTATGTGACCTGGAGGACATGGTTTCTTATTTTACAAAAGACATGAAGCAGCAGTGCTGAATTCACTCTTTGTAGGTAAACGGTGGCCACTTAAAGCTAAGTGTCTCCCCGTGTGGACTGTGAAGCCATTTGGTCATCCTCCACTTTTCGTGGTGTTTCTTGCTGCTGCACTGGGAGTTTGGTATTTGCTTCACGAAATACAACGAGTTCAACTGGGACCGAGTGCTGGACGATGTTCTGTCACTTGTGGTGCGTCAGTTTTCTGCAGGAGAATGCACCAACCAGGCTTCTTTCCCACATAGCTTTCCCCATGTACCATAGGAACTTGATTCTGAACATGGCGCTGAAACCTCTCCATATAAAAACATACTTTTACATATACGGGTCTCCTGGCTGCACCATGTCACTCACAAGCAATATGGAAACCAATGGCAGATCCACTTGGCCACAACACAGATGTATTATTACACAACTGCACACCACGTCTGTAGGCCCACTACTCTGCAGGCTCTAACTTAATGGCATCACTGTTCTACACCATTTTCATGAAACCCAGTCAATCAAAGAACTGTCTGGTACACTCTTGATCAGCAACAGGACATCGAAAGTTTCTCCAGTGCCACTGGTCATGGGAACTTCAAAAATTTCATGGTATTTATCTAGCCATTTTTCAAAGATGAAGTTGGAGGCACGGTGGGTTTCAATTCATTCAGGAACCATTAAATGGTGAGGAAGATCATTTCCATGAAAGCTCTGGATAATGATCACAGGCAAGGTTTCCAAACGAGTAGCCAAAAGGTCACATGAAGCCAGGCCCGTAGATGTCTACAATGGGAGGTCCATGTGTGTTTTGACTCTCAACTATGGCTGCCAAGTGTTTCAGTATAAAATCATGTGATATCCTGCCTGAGATTCCCAGTGCTCTCTGGAAAGCCACCTGGGCATAGATCTCAGTTTCCAAGGGCAACACTCATGCATGGCCTCCTAAAATCCCAATAAAATTCATGGCAATACTTCTCTGAGGTCAGTTCCAGAATGCAGTCTCGATGGGAAATCACGCCAGAGTTCAAGCCCAGGTGAACCCAGTCATCTCTTCCAACCGCCACACAAATGACCACAATTAAAACCAAAACACTCCCACATGACCCTAATCTTCTTCTTTATAGACACTCATCATCACCTCTGGCTGTATGTTTCCATGAGGGGTGCAGTAAAAGACAGTGTCCAACATACGCTCCCTTGACCCTCATTTGCCTAAAGTCTGGGTGGCCTGGACACACTTCCTGTGAAACAGGAGTGATCAAATAGGCCTGCCATAAATACTGCTCTGCTTCTCCAATTTGCGGCCTACTCACTGTCATGTATAGATTCTGTATGTGATTTGCAGTCAGGAGACAACTCAAGCACCTATCGGCTAGCCTCTGCAGGGCTTTAGAGATCTCATTTGACCTAAAGGATCCCTATTGTCACTTGATGGAGGTCAGGAACCTTACAGAGGAAGGCGAGAGACTTCATCCACAAATACTGCACTTTTTGCCATTTTGGTTTAGGATGAACACATGGAATCTTTCTTTAGATCCATCAGGTGATGAGAATCTAAGCCACAGCCTCACACAGGGCCAAGCAGCTGATTCAGACCCATCCCTTCCCTAAGCAATTAATCAAGGAGCCACATTTGATGTCCATTCATTTCCATTTAAAAACTGGTTTCTTCAGGCTTCACAAAGGGGCGGCCAGAGGCAAAGACCTTGCTAACATTAAGGGCAACAGAAGAATAAGTAAGCAATAGGCCCAAATCAGGGTTTCCCAACTGAGATTTTTCTGGTCACACTGTTATCTGGGTTTTCTGAGATGCTCCCATTCCCTTCAGCTATTCAGTACATGGCTGTGTCACAGAGATTGAAAGTGGTACATAACTTGGAAAAAAAACCATGATCCTATTCTGGAGAGTGGCCAGAATTCAGAAAGAAAACTGGAGCTTAGGAAGATAGTAGGTGTTGCCCATTCATAAGGCAAACCGCAGTCCATTCATTAATTGGGCAGGATGAATACTGGGAAGCTTTCTGCTACACAGGACACATCCATTGATGCATTCTCTTTTCAAATGTCTACAACCACAGACACAGTGGGATACACAGATAGAAACCCTCACCTTGTCAAACGACTTTCTAGAAGCACTCCACTCCAAACCAAACAATCTGCCTTTCCTACCAATTCTCAGAACATGAGAAAAAAACCAAAAACTCACACCCACACCCACAAGCACCTCCTTCCCCCAAGTAGGTCTGTGAGTATCCGGAGTGTCCTCTGACTGGTGGACCATGCTATGTTCACCAGAAATGGACTGTCCTATCTCAGATCTGGTCTCTTTGGCCAACTCTCTGAAGTTGTCATAAACGAGCGGTGAGCCACTACCTGCTTTCTCAGAAAAGGCCCCTCTTCAGAGCTTTCCTGGCATTTGGCCATCCTCACATTAGTAGGTACCGAAAAAGACTGACTCTGTCCTTGGTAAATCCAAACAAGTGAGCCCACTGGGACTGGGACTGGGAATGCCTCTGGGTGCCTGGCTTCTTGGATACCAAGTTCAGAGAGTTCCATCACCAAGGAAATGAGGTATGTCACTTTCTTTGGAAGTAAATGAGGTCACTGCCTTGGTAACCCCTTTGTCCTAACAGTTTCTTCCAAGGGTCCCATGAGATGGAGTCTGCCCCTATTTCCTCTGACACTTTAACAAGTTAGAATTGTATATCAACCATAGGGACCCAGGAACAGCTCTCCACACAGGCTTGGATTGGTCCATCTTCTCTACATTAAGAAGAAAGAGGCTGATTCAGACACAACCCTTCATCCTGACCAGGTTGTTTGCCATGGAAGATGACTTTTGCTCTCTCAGTTCCTTCATTCCTTTCTACATGTTTTCCAGGGATAATTTCTGTATGGACCTTTGAGGTTCTCAGCAGGTGGAAGATCCCATACATTCCTGTATTATAAGACCAACTCTGATCGTGCTCTTCTGTAAAGTTAGATTGAGGGAACAGTGTTTGGTTAGTGTAAATATCATGTTCGATTTGGTTCAGGAATCATTTTGTGGGATGAAAATGGTACTTGGAACCTGCGATATTTACAAGAATATATAGGGTAAATATTAGTATGAAAACAGAAATCTAAGTAAGATTTGAAGCCCAGAAGGGCATTGGGCACTTGAGTGGGATATTTATCTTTGAATTACATTCTGTACAGTTGTCTCTGATAAATCGATATACAATGGCATAGGACCTTGTACCTTGGATGGTTGAATGTAGAAGAGAACATCCCGTCAAATAGGGATAGTCGGTTGGATTAGGATGTTAGTCGGTAGGGTTAGGAAGAAGAGTTAGTATATGATTTGAACCACAAGTTCTTTCACAAGAGGGTCTCGAGTAGAGAGTGAATGTAAATGTCAGCACATGTGAAGAGTCAGTCACAAAGATGAACTGGGGAAAATATGTAGGAAAGTAGATATCAATAGAGACATTAGGAAATCAGGCAAAGTATAAAGTGAGTGATAAGATTAGATACTTTCAATAGGCTTGAGGTTGAGCATATAATCTTAGGAGGAAAAAAATACGTAGTCACCAATAGAATTGACATTTGAGAGCATTAGGCAAACTGGACATGGATGATTTTAATAATCCATGATCGCTTTCCATTTAGGATTTGGTACAATGAAAAATGTGACTTTGCATTTTGTTTCCAGAATATTATTGTGATAAAATGTATATGTACATCAGGTAACATGAGGATTTCTTCCACCATTTCTGGGAGCTATTTTTTTAAGATATATAAATTAGTATTGGGAGTACAAATAGGTGTGCCCTATGTCTATGAATATAGAGATAATGCATGAATAGACCATAGTGTGAATAAATAATATAACTGATTCCAACTTTAAATAATGGACTGAATTGATATCTGAAAATATACAGGAAATCTTATATTAATATACAATCATTCATTCCAACCCATTATACATCTAATGGTAATATGAGGATTATGGTTTATAATGAAGAGTGTGGGAGTTTTGCTTCAAATTTTTTATGGAAGTCTAAAATAATGTGTTTGGAAAAAAGTCTCATGAAAAGACCAGTCAAGAAACCTGGAGGAATACATGTGTTTTGAAGCAGGAAGTGATTTAAAGTGAAACAAATGCCTATAAATTTTTAAACTTGTGGATGAAATATATATCCTATGATCTGCGTAACCTGAGGAAATAGTAATGCACCACTGCTGCATAAAAATGAACGTCAAAATACACATCATGTCCTGTCCCATAGGAATCTACTTGCATTGATGTTAAAATGGGTCAGTTACTGTAGAAATATTATGATTTCTATGCACCAGTCACTGAAGTTAGTTTTCAGTACTAGGAAGCAAATATGTATTTCAGGTGGATGAATATTTCTGAGAATAATATTGTGAAAAGTTGATTATAAACCTACATACATGAACATGAATGAATTTAGGGAGTGTATAATAAGACATATATATTTCACATTTTGAAAAATCTGGAGAGTTTATATATATATATATATATATATATATATATATATATATATATATATATATATTACTGTAATTGGATTTATGTATAATCTTGTTCAACTAGGAAGCTCACACATAGATTGAATTTTCTGTCCCAGCAGAGTTTAGGAGGAGTGATCACTTTTCACAATTTGTATCTGCCAAGTCAGTCACCTCACAAGACTGTACGTGTAATACCAAGTAGGATTCTATGTTGCATATAAAAATACATGTGCTGAATAGGCTACAGAGAAAGGGAGACAGAAATTCACATATTTGTTAACTTTAAAAACACATGGAGAACTATTTCAATTAAATATTGACTAGATTTATAACACCAAACCTTTATCATGCAAAAGGTAAGTCCAACTATATACAATGCCTCCTCTGAACTGCTAGTATTTCTATTCTGTTTGGGTTATTTTTCTCCATCATATTAGGATTAGTAGTCAGAGTCTAGTCGGGTATGTTTTAGTGTCAGGTTTTCAGTATTTCGAATGGAAAATTAGATAATGAATCCAATGTGTATGCAAATGTGTACTACAACAAATTCTTCCCACTCTCATGCAGCACAATGCCTTGATATTACGTTTGCCCCAAGGAAGACACAATTAGAGGAGAAGAGTTAGAAATTCTGAGAGTACATGTCTGAAATGGAAAATGCTTTGGAGTTCACAACCTTGGTGGTGGTAGAGGATATCCAAAAGTAAGAAACAGGTTTGATAGACCCATCCTGATCTTTTATTAAAATTGGGAGCCGTCTTGCAACAAAGCCATGAAAAGTTAATTTTGGCTTTACTATAAATTACTGCAAATTCTGAACCTGCTTGGAATGCCTGCTCGTTCCTTGAACTCACCCATGCCTGGATCTCTGAGCAGATAGAAGCCCTCTCTGAAACTTTAGTGACACATCATAAATTTTGGCCTTCCGTGGCCATACAACGTCCCTCTCTGAGGTTTTAATGGTCCTCATAATTTCTGATGGTGGGGCCAGTAGAAAAATATAAACTACCCTTAGCGTGATGCTTGTCAAAGTTCTGTTATCTGTAACCCCCCTTTTGTGTAACTTCCTGGGCTATATATCTGGGCTGTTGGAAAGGTGGGGTTGATGTCTTGTTCTCGCCGTTTTGGGAGGGAGAGGCAGCCTGGCCAGTTGAAATAATAAGCTTGCCTTAATTTGATTTTAATTGGAGTCAGTGGTCTTTTCTTGCATCCTGGTGTAACATTTTGGAGTTCCCAAGCGAGATGACCCTGCACGACCAGATCACAAGACAAAACTGCTGGAAATTCTGAAGCTGGCCTTCCCTTCAGGGCTCTGGGCTGGAGAGGGTGTGCAACTTGAGATGTTCCAAGGACTTGGAGTGAGCCTTCGGTCCAGGGAGCACTGCAGTGAACCACCACACTAAAACTATTAGCAAGCACCTCGTGGAGGAGGCCTCAATAGGTAAGAGGCGCCTTTATATCATCTGATATCCGGTTAAGGGAGATCTCTTCTGATAACAGAGAGGTGGCCTGGGGAGGCTCACATATACTCCTGTCCGGGACAGTAATGAGAATCGTTCTGTCCTCTGTTCTGTTCTGTAGGGAATTCCTCTGGAAGGGTAGAGAGGTAACGACGGGTAAGCACACGCTTCTACCCCGGAGCTTTAGCAAGACGTTGCATTGCTCCTAGGTTTTTCTTTTTCAACACTGGGTTACTGTATTTTTGTGTTTTGTTCTGTGTTCTATATGCTTATTGTTTGTTTGTTTTTGTGCATTTTGTTGTGTGATTTCTGTGGTAAAACTTAAGGATATTGCACGTGAAAATGGGTAATAAAGCAAGTAAGCCTGACACCCCTTTCAGTGTGTTTTAAGGTAGTGCGATGAACTTTACCCCCCTTTGTTAAGCAGGATGAGAGAATCCACTAGCTGGTTGCCTGGAGCAAAACCACTGCAGAGGGCAATGCCTGCAGGGGACCAAAGAACTGAGTATCTCCCAGGTTAACAGGTGAAACTCCTTTAAAACCCCTTCTCCTTCCAGATCAAGAGAGTGACAACCTTTGGGCATAGTCCCGTGTGTACCTCCATTGTTAGCAAAGCAATAAACCTCCCTTTTTTCTTTTTTTCAAAACCCCGTCCTCATTATTAAATTGGCATTAATTCGCTTCAAGATCAGGAACCCAACTTTGAGTTACAAATTTTGATACCCCCCTATCACGGAAATTTTTTAGAGGTGACTACTGAAATGTTAGGAGATGGGGCATGCTTGGGGTGGAACCGAACCAGAGGAGCTAATCCTGAAAGTAAATGGAGAGACTGAAGCACTCCCAGCAGCTGCCTAATTCCTGTTGCTTCAGGGAATTCCCTCCTTCCTTCCCTGCACTATAAGAATTATGCCACCTCTGTCTTGTTAAAAAGGAGAAAAAGAAAAAGGGGACCCTAAATGCAGTAAAGTCACCAAAAAGACTCTTGATTTTACATTTCAGGTTGCTCCTCTTTGAAAACATCTGGTCCACTTGTGGAGACATGTATGGTGCCACTGGTGTAGGAGATTTTTCTCTTATCTGCTCTGTTTTAAAAGATTCTCTCTGTCAGCCAGAGTCTGGAGCTCCTTTCTGTCTCTCTTGTGTCTTTGTTTCTGGCCCTTTAAAATATGTGCAATAATGTGTTGATATTATAAATTGTTTCTTGGAAATGATCTTAGCTGAATGTGTGTCTAACTGATGATGTTTCATTGTAACAATCTGGTATCTGAATGGATTTTTGAAGCATTGCACAGTCTTGAAGTTAAAAGTCGGGTTTAGGTAATTGTTTAGTTTATGATTTCAGATAATTCATGCCAGAGGACTTAAATACTTAGGGTGGAAAACTAGAGAACTCTACTTCCATGTTGGCAAGTAACTTCCAAATCATTCAGGCTTTTTTTTTTCACGAATTTTGAATTGGGAAGCCTGGGAAAATGTCACTGTGTGTACCAGTGCATTAATTTGGACAAGGATAGTAAATCATAGTTTGGTATCTTTTGACAAAACAAGATGTGAAGATATAAAATTTTGTGAATTGTATCTTAAAGTTTTATCAGAATTTTCAACATCCTAACCTGAAAATTATGGTTAAAATGCCTTAGGCCTGAGGTGTCTGCTAAGAATAGCAGTTTTTTCCTCCTCCTTATAGACCTAAGCTAGGACTTATGTGGAAATGCAAATGAAAGAAGCCTGCAAGCTCAGTAGGAGACAGATCTGAGGCCTAAGGGAAAAATAAAAATGGTAAATTGTATGGTATTTTCTAATTACTGGTAAGTCATTTTTCATAAACCTTTATTTTTTTCCTTATTGTCTTTATTTTTTTGAGCTCATGATTTTGAAAATAAAGACCTAGGTTAATGTTTTTCTGATCAGTTCTATCTTTGACCAACAGTGGAGTTTTTGAAATATTGCAATGGAGTTTTCACCTGTGAAAAGCTACAAGGGCTTTACTACTATTATGCGTGCACACTTTTGTTATGTGTTGTATGTCTCTCTCTATATATATGTCCTTATATATATGATACACAAATTAACATATATAAGGAGCACTTATAAAAAAAGAGCTCATAAAAACAAATTTTAAAAAATGGATCCAAAGATCTTTAATTAATGTGATTTAAATGGTTTAATTTAAATTGGATAAACAGATAACAATAAATGTCTTTAAATGGAAGCTCACAAGTTTTTCTAGGTGTTCAAAAATCTAATAAAATATTAATGTCTACGAAAGGTCCAATATGCCTTGGTTCTAGGACTTTTCCTTCAACAAAAATGTTTTACATTGTTCAATGCAATTGTCTAAAATTTTGATAAATAAGAAAATAAATTTGATATGGGATTACTCATTCATGAGTACCTTTGTTAGATATCTGATTGATTTACTAATGTCTGTATAAGTTTGCACTAAAGTCTGTATAAGTTTGTAAAAATCAGTCATATGTTAAAGAGACAAAAATTTTTGAAAAAATAAGTTTACCCATAACATCGTGTTTATTAAGTTTTATTTTTTCTAGAGCAAGCAAACATAAAAATTAAACAACTGATTAAATAAGAACTGTTATGTTAGAGCATTGTACTGCCATTTCTTTAAAAGCTGAACTTGCTTAATGTAGAAACAACAATGTAATTGTGATGCTATTAATGTGCTCATATCTTCCTGGTATACAAGTCTATAAGGTAGAAACTTTAAAAGAGCATTATATCAAGCTGGGGTTCTGAAGTTGTAGAGTAAAAAAATATTTTGGGGATTTATTTTCCTGTTATCAATAAGATATGTAAAGTTTTATGTTACTTTTTACATTGGGGAAAAGTTTAAATGTATTTTTAAATTAATGAGAGCCTAATCTATGTAAAGGTTAAAAACCTTCAGCCTTTCTTTAATTCATGTTTTAAATGTAATATCATATGTTGATAGCTAATGTTCATGTGAACTCAAACAATTTATGTAAACTTTGTAAAATGATATTTAAAAAAACATAGATCAGCTTTAGAACTAAAACACTTAAGATTTATAAAGAGCCCTACATTACCTGAGATAAGGCTCTGTGTCCCATCTTACTACATGTGAGAATGACTATGAAAGCAGTAGGTCAGATTTTATTTCATTTATTTTTATTTTTTTTATATCTTATTTATTTTTTTATTTTTTATTTTTTTTTCTTTTTTTATTTTATTTTTTTATTGGTTGTTCAAAACCCTACAAAGCTCTTGACATATCATATTTCATACATTAGCATACATTAGCTTCAAGAGAGTTATGAACTCCCTTTTTTACCCCAAGTACACATTGCAGAATCACATGGGTTACACATCCACATTTTTACATAATACCATAATAGTAACTGTTTAAAGTTATGTTCAAAAGTTGTTTTTTTTTTTTTCTGTCAAAATTACTAGAATCTCAAACACAGGATATAATGTATAACTCCGCCTAAAAATTCAGTGTAGCTATTATGCAAACTAAGATTTTTACTCTTGTTAATTTTATTTTGTAATTTCCTAATAAGTGATATAAAGATTCCCTGTTAGTGTTTTACAGAAGTGTTTCTTTAAGAAAACAACATGGGTTAATTTTAGATAATAAGTAATCACCTACGAGACAGACAGAATAATACAGATCCCAATTAATAAAAAGATAAATAATTATAAAGTTATAGACATTAAAGCCCTGTACTATTAATATAAGGCTGTTAAAATTTATTTGCTGTATGTTTAAGATGAGGATTTAAAATTAAAATTAAATGAAAAGAGCCAAGAAAACAAATATTTGGCTCTTGCCCTCTGAGTCAGTCTGAAACCAGGTAACAGGGGACTTTTCTAAAGAGCTTTGCAATTATGGGCCACATCACCTCCCCATCAGGGAAATTAATGAGACCACTGGAGAACAAAAAGCCAATCAGTGCATTTGCTAAGAAGAGGAGAGTCATCAGAGAACGGAGACATCCTTGATGCTTCCGAGGGAAGCCACATGATCAAGAAAGACCTGGACCCACCTAGTGCAAATGACAATAGCAGAACTAAGAAGCTGCTCTCAAGTTTCCCCAGGAATGACTCCAATAAAATCTTAGCTGAATGTTAACAATAGATAGAAACAAAAGTCAGTTTGACTGCTTCATCTTAAACACTTAGCATAGACAGTTAAAACCAAAATACAGCCATTCCTGGGCATTTTAAATAATAATAATGATCATGATGATGATGATGATGATGATAATAATAATAATAATAATAATAATAATAATAATATTTTAAGGAATAAACTTTATGTTAGCCTCCCAAAATAAGTAAAACTGTTGGCAACAAAGAAGGATTCTCAGACAGGAATGCCTGATAACTATAAAAAGAGACTATCAAGAGGAGCTGCCAGAGGCAGAAGTTTTTAGTTTAAGGAATACAGACATTTCTAACTTAAATAGGTAGGCTTGGTGTTTGCTAGTACGATTATCCAGCCCTGAGTAATAGAATAAAAGGTTTCTCTATTAGACCCAGTGGTCATACTAGTAAAAGGATTTTGCGAGATCAGATGACATTAAATTATTAAACTGTATCTTATGGGAAGGGACAAATTTAACACTAAAAGTTAAATTTTAAGTTGAAAGTCCTGATAACTGGGGATATTAAAGACTGGTAAGTGAACTTCTATACAGTGACATGTTCCAGCTGCTGCAACATTTATTCAGTGCTCATAGTTTTCTTTTCTCTCATAGAATAACCCATCCCCAGAAGACTTTACAACCTGTTCTTCCCCAAGGAGACTTCAAAATGAACTGACTTTTAAAAGGCAACTCATTTCCCTTAACTGACTTCTAAAAGGCAACTCAGGTCCCTCACGCCATGCACCCTCATGTCACCCTCTCTCAGCTCAGAAGAAGCCAATATGAGTGACTCCTCTCTTCTTACAACAATGGAGACAAAAATAAATAGACTATCAATATAAGTAATATATTCAGTCAGGTATAATCAGGGAGACTGGTTTTTGGTGAGCTAAATATTTGGAGACTGTTACCTGAAGGATTAAAATTTCCTCAATGCTCTTCCCCTACCCTATCAAAGATTTGAAAGGGACACATAAGAAAAGGGGGGAATGATAGACCCAACCTGATCTTTTATTAAAATTGGGAGCCAACTTGCCACAAAGCCATGAAAATATAATTTTGGCTTTACTATAAATTACTGCAAATTCTGAACCTGCTTGGAATGCCTGTCCGTGCCTTGAACTCACCCCTGCCTGGTTCTCTCACCAGATACCAGCCCTCTCTGAAACTTTAGTGACACCTCATAAATATTGGCCATCCCTGGCCAGACAATGACCCACTCTGATGTTCTAATGGTCCTCATAAATTCTGATGTAGGGCTAGCAAAAAAAAAAATGTAAGCCACCATTAGTGTGATGCTTGTCAGAGTTCTCTTATCTGTAACCCCCCTTTTGTGTAACTTTCTAGGCTATAAATCTGGTATATAGAAAAGTTGGGATTGCTGTCTTGTTCCCGCCATTGTGGAGGGAGGGGCAGCCTAGCTGGTGGAAATAATAAGCTTGCATTAATTTGATTTTAATTGGAATCAGTGTTCTTTTTTTACGTCCTGGTCTAACAGGTAAACACACCACAAACATGGAGCTCTGCTGGCCTAAAGACTTCTTGAGAAACTGCTTCTGTGTTGGGCACTTGAAATATATGTTGTTGTCAGGAGCTTCAGCTTCCTTTCTAGTGACACCATCAAAGCCGGGTCTGCATCAATGTGACTGGAGGACATGGTTTCTTATTTTCCAATGAACATGAGGCAGCAGTGCTGAATTCTCTCTTTGTAGGTAATCTGTGGCCACTGAAGGCTAAGTGTCTAGCCGTGTGGACTATGAAGCCATTTGGTCATTCTCCACTCTTTGTGGTGTTTCTTGGTGCTGCACTGGTAATTTGGTATTTGCTTCATGAAGTACAAGGAGTTCAACTGGGACATAGTGCTGGAAGGAGTTCTTTCACGTGTGGTGGGTCAGGGCCTGCAGGAGAATGCACCAACCAGGGCTCTATCCTACATAGCTTGCCCTTTGAAGATAGCAACGTAATTCTGAACATTGACCTGAAACTTATCCATATAATAAGATGCCTTTATATGGAGAGCTTTCAGACATATAAGGCATTCCTTGCTTTACCATGTCAGCCACAAGCCATTTGGAAGTCAATGCCAGATCCACATGGAACCACCGCAGATGTTTTATCACACACCTGCACACCACAGCTCTGGGGCACTACTCAGCAGGCTCCAACATACTGGTATCTCTGATCTACACCATTTTCGTGAAACCAAGTTAATCAAGGCACTGTCTGGTACACTCATGATCATCAACAGGACATCCAAAGATTCTCCAGTGCCACATGGTCATGGGAATTTCAAAAATTTCATGGTATTTATCTAGCCATTTTTCAAGGATGAAGTTGGAGATAATGTGGGTTTCAATTTATTCAGGAATCATTTAATGGTGAGGAAGCTCATTTCAATGAAAGCTCTGGAGAACACTAACAGCAAGTCTTCCCAATGAGTCGCCAAAAAGTCACATGAAGCCAGGTCCATTGAGGTCTACAATGTGAGGTCCATTTGTGTTTTGACTCTCATTGATGGCTGCCAAGTCTTTCAGAATATAATCATGTGATATCCTGGCCTAGATTCCCAGTGCTCTGTGGAAATCCACACTGCAAACAGAGCTCACTATCAAAGGGTGGCTCTCATGTGTGGGCCCCTAAAAATCCCAACACAATTCATGGCAATACTTCTCTGAGGTCAGTTACAGAACTCATTCTCTAAGGGTAATCACACCAGAGTTCAAGAGAAGGTGGACCAAGTCATCTCTTCCAACCACCACACAAATGACCACAATTAAAACCAAAACACTCCCACATGGCCCTCATCTTCTTCCATGTAGACACCCATCATAACCTCTAGCGGGATGTTTCCATGAGGGGTGCAGCCCAAGGGAGTGTCCAAAAGAAGCTCCCTTGTCCCTCATTTGTCTAAAGTCAGGGTGGCCTGGACACCCTACCTGTGAACCCGGAGTGAACAAATAGGCCTGCCCTTAATACTGCTCTGCTTCTCCAGTTTGAGGCCTACTGACTCTCTGGTATAGATTCTTTATATGAATTGGAGTAATGAGAAAACCCAAGCACTTATGAGCTATCCTCTGCAGGGCTTTGAATAACTCATTTGACACAAAGGATCAATATTCTCACTTGATGGATGTCAGGAAGCTTACAGAGAAAAGGGGAGACTTAATCTACAATGACTGCTCTTTTGGCCATTTTGGTTTTGGAATCACACATGGAATCATTCTTTAGATCCATCATGTTCTGACAATCTAAACCACAGCC
Organism: Callospermophilus lateralis; assembly: GCF_048772815.1. Lineage (NCBI taxonomy): Eukaryota > Metazoa > Chordata > Mammalia > Rodentia > Sciuridae > Callospermophilus > Callospermophilus lateralis. Next base: position 6,693,159 of record NC_135319.1, read on the forward strand.
TCACACAGGGCCAAGAGGCTGATTCAGACACATCCCTTTCCAAAGCAATTAAGCAAAGAGCCACAGGTGATGCCCATTCATTTCCATTTGAAAAATATTTTCTTCAGGCTTCACTAATGGATGGCCTGAGGCAAAGACCTTCCTGACATTCAGGGCAACAGAACAATTGGTAAGCAAATGGCCAGGCATGGTTTCTCCACTGAGACTTTACTGGTCACACTGATATCTCTGTTTTCTGAGATGCTCCAATTCCCTTCACCTATCCAGTATAAGGCCATGTCACAGAGCTTGTATGATGTACATATCTTGGACACAAAACCATGAGCCTATTCTGGAGCGTGGCCAGTATTCAGGAAGAAAACTGGATATTAGGAAGATAGTAGGTGTTGCCCATCCATAAGGCAAGCCAAACACCATTCATAAATTGGGCAGGATGTGTGTTGGGAAGCTTTCTACCAAACAGGACATATCCATTGATGAATTCTCTTTTCTAATGTTTACAACCACGAACACAGTTGGATACACAGACATAGAAACACTCGCTTTGTTAAACAACTTACTAGAAACAGTCCACACCAAACCAACAAATTACCTTTCCTAAATATTCTCAGAACATGAGACTAAACCACAAACTCACACCCACACCCACAAAGGCACCTCTTACCCCAAGTATATCTGTGACTATCCGGAGTGTCCTCTGACTGGTGGGACATAGTATGTTTCCAAGGAATGGACTTTCCTGTCTCAGATCTGGACTCCTTGGCCAACTCTGTGAAGTTGTCAGGAGTCATGGGTGAGCCACTACCTGCTTTCTCAGGAAAGGCCCCTCTTCAGATATATCCCAGCATTTGGCCATCCTCACATCAGTATGTACCAAGAAAGACTGACTCTGTCTTTGGTAAATCAAACAAGTGAACCCACTGGGACTGGAACTGGTACTGGCTCTGTGTGACTGGCTTTCTGGATCCCAAATTCAGAGAGTTTCATCACCAAGGAAATTAGTTTGGTCACTTCCTTCAGAAACTGAATGAGATCACTGCCTTGGCAACCACATTGTCCTAACAGTTGCTTCCAAGGGTCTCATGAGATGGAGGCTGCCCCAAGTTCCTGTGACACTTTAACAAATTAGAATGGTCTGTCAACCATATGCACTTGGGAAAATCTGTCTACACCAACCTAGTTTGGTACATCTTCAATGCAATAAAAAGTGAGAGGCTGAATCAGACGCATCCCTTCATCCTGACCAGGTTGTTTGCCATAGAAGATGACTTTTGCTCTCTCAGGTCCTTCATAGCTGCCTAAATTTTCTCCAGGGATCATTACTGCATGGACCTTTGAGGTTCTCAGCTGGTGGAAAACACCCTTTATTCCTGTATTGTAAGACCAACTCTGTCCTGCTCTTCTCTATAGTTAGATTGAGGGAACAGTGTATGGTTAGTGTTAATAACAGGTTCGATTTGGGTTAGGAATCATTCTGCGGGATGTATAATGGTATTGGGAACCTCCGATATTTATAAGAATATATAGGTGTAATACAAGTAGGAAAACAGAAAATTACGTAAGATTTGAAGCCCATAAGGACATTGGGCCCTTGATTGGGATACTTAGCTTTGAATTATGTTCTACACAGATGTCTCAGTCTAATCGATATACAATGGCATAGTACCGTGTACCTTGTCAAAGAGAACATCCAGTCAAAAAGGGATAGTCGGTAGGATCAGGAAGATAGTCGGTCTGTTTAGAAAGAAATGTGAGTAAAGGATTTGAACCAAATGTTCTTTTGCAATAGGCTTTCGGGTAGAGAGTGAATGTAAATGTCAGCACATGTGAAGAGTCAGTCACAATGATGAACTGGGTAAAATATATAGGAAAGCAGATATCAGTAGAGACATTAGGAAATCAGGCAAAGGATAAAGTGAGTGATAGGATTAGACATTTTCAACAGTATTGTGGTTGAATATATAATCTTAGGAAGAAACCAATAGGTAGTCACCAATAGGATTGACATTTGAGAGCATTAGGCATCCTCTACATAGATTTTTTTAGTAATCCATACTCACATTGAATTTAGGCTTTGGAAAAATATAAGTGTCATCTTTGCATTTTTTATCCAGAATATTACTGTGATAAAATGTATGTGTAGATCTGGTGACATTAGTATTTCTTTCACCATTATGGGGAGCAATATTTTGAAAAATTATAAATTAGTATTGGGGATACAAATAGTAGTACCCTGTGTCTATGAATATAGAGATAATGCATGAATAGTCCATACTGTGAATAAAAAATATAACTGGATCCAACTTTAGAATTGGAATAAATTGATATCTGAAAATATACAGGAAATCTTATATTGATATACAATCATTCATTCCAACCAGTTATACATCTAATGGTAATATTAGGGTTATGGTTTATCATAAAAATTGTGTTAGTTTTGCTTCAAAATGATTATGGTAATCAAAAATAATGCGTTTGGAAGAAGTCTCTTGTTTAGTCCAGTCAAAAAAAAGGAGGAATACATGTGATCTGAAGCAGGAAGTGATTGAAAGTGTACCAAATGCCTTTAAATTTTTGAACTGCGGATGAAATGTATTTTCTGTGATGTCCATAAACTGAAGAAATAGTAATGTACCAGTGTGGAATAAAATTTAACATCCAAATAAACATCATGCCCCATAGGAATCTACTTGCATTGATGTTAAACTTGGTCAGCTACTGGAGAAATATAAGGATTTGTATGCACCATTCAGTGAAATGAGTTTTCAGTACTAGAAAACAAATATGTACTTGAGGTAGATGAATATTTCTGAAAATACTCTTGTGAAAAGTTGATTATAAAACCACATACATGAAAATGAATGAATTTAGGGAGTGTATTATAAGACACATATATTTCATATTTTGAAAAATCTAGAGTGTAGATTTTTCACAAAACACACACAGAGATATTAAAAAGTAGAAATATATATGCCAATTGAAATTCATCATGAAATACATTTCATACACAGATCCAAAAATATTTATTTCACTGAACATGGATCTATGTATAATGTTGTTCAACTAGAATGCTCACACATAGTTTGAATTTTCAGTTCCAACAGCGTTTAGGAGGAGTGATCTCTTCTCACAATTTGTATCTGCCAAGTCAGCTACCTCACAAGAATGTACGTGTGGTACCAGGTAGGATTCTATATGTGCATATAAAAATACATGTGCTGAATAGGCAACAGAGAAAGAGAGACAGGTATTCACATATTTGATACCTTTCAAAACACATGGAGAACTATTTCAATTAAAAATTGACCAGATTTATAACACCTACCCTTTATCATCAATTAGAGGAGAAGTGTTAGAAAATCTGTAATTACATATCTGGAATGTAAAATACTCAGGAGTTCACAACCTTGGAAGTTGTAGAGGAGTTTTCAAAATAAGAGACAGGATAAACACTCCACATTCATGGAACCCTACTGGCCTAAAGACTTCTTGAGATAATGCCTCTGAGGTTGCTTCCTTTTAGCTTCCTTTGTAGTGATACCATCAAAGATGGGTCTGCATTTATCTGACCTGGAGGACATGGTTTCTTATTTTCCATAGAACTGAGGCAGCAGTGCTGAATTCTCCCTTTGTAGGTAAACTGTGGCCATGGGGGCTAAGTGTCTCCCCGTCTTGACTGTGAAGCCAATTGGTCAACCTACAATTTTCGTGTTTTTTTTTTTTTTTTTTTTTTTTTTTTGCTGCACTGGAATTTTGGTATTTGCTTCATGAAATACAAGGAGTTTAACAGGGAAACAGTGCTGGAGCTAGTTCTGTCACGTTTGGAGGGTCAGGGTCTGCAGGAGAATTCACCAACCAGGCTTCAATCCAACATAGCTTGCCCCCTTGTCCATAGCAAACTGATTCTTAACATTGCCCTGTAACCTCTCCATATAACAAGAATCCTTTACATATAAGGGTGTGCAAGCTGCACCGTGTCAGCCACAAGCTATTTGGAAGTCAATGGCAGATCCACATGGCCCCACCAAAGATCTTTTATCATACACCTGCACACCACAGCTCTGGGCTCACTTTTCAACAGGCTCCAACTTACTGGCATCTCTGTTCTACACAATTTTCAAGAAACCCAGTCAGTCAAGGCATGGTAGGGTACACTCATGATCAGCAACAAGACATCCAAAGGTTCTCCAGTGCCACCTGCTAAGGGGAATTTCAAAAATTCATGATATTTACCAAGCCATTTTTTAAAGGATGAAGTAGTAGGCTCCGTGGATTTCAATTCATTCAGGAACCATTAATGTTGAGGAAGCTCATTTCAATGAAATCTCTAAAGAACTCTCACAGGTAAGGCTTCCAAAAAAGTGGCCAAAAGACACATATATTTCATATTTTGAAAAATCTGGAGAGTGTATATATATATATATATATATATATATATATATATATATATATATACACACACACACACACACACACACACACACAAACACATACACACAGAGACATTAAAAACTAGCAATGTATATGCCAATCGAAGTTTATCGTTAAATATATATCATCCATGTATCCAAAATTATTCATTTTACTGAACATGGATTTATGTATAAAGTTCTTCAACTAGGAAGCTCACCCATAGGTTGAATTTTCAGTTCTAACAGAGTTTAGGAGGAGTGATCTCTTCTCACAATTTGTATCTGACAAGTCATCCACCTCAGAAGAATGTACGTGTGATACAAGGTATGATCCTATATGTTCAAATAAAAATACATGTGCTGAATAGGATACAAATAAATTTGGGAGACAGGAATTCACATATTTGATACATTTGAAAACACATGAAGTACTCGTTCAACAAAAAATTGACTAGATTTTTAACTCCGACCCTATATAATGAAAAAGGTAAGTCCAACTGTACACCATGCCTCCTCTGATTTGCTTGTATTTCTATTCTGTTTGAGTTATTTTTCTCCATCATATTAGGATTAGTATTCAGAGTCTAGTGGGGTATGGGTTATTGTCAGGGATTCAGTATTTTGAATGGAAAATTGGAAAATGAATCCAATGTGTATGCAAATATGTGCTACACAAAATTTTTCCCACTCTCAACCAGAACAATGCCTTGACATTACCTTGGCCCCAAGTAACACCTTTAGAAGAGATGAGTTAGAAAATCTGTGGATACATATCTGGAATTGAATATGCTCCGGAGTTTACAACCTTGTAGGTGGAAGAGGAGTTTCTAAAAGTAAGGGACAGGGTAAACACTCCACAAACATGGATCTCTGCTGGCCTAAAGACTTCTAGAGAAACTCGCTCTGAGGTTGGGCACGTGAAATATATGTTGTTGTCAGGAGCTTCAGCTTCCTTTGTAGTGAGACCATCAAAGCTGGGTCTGCATCTACGTGACCTGGAGGACATGGTTTCTTATTTACCAATGAACATGAGGCAGCAGTGCTGAATTCTCTCTTTGTGGGTCAACTGTGGCCACTGGGGGCTAAGTTTCTCCCTGTGTGGACTGTGAAGCCATTTGGTCATCCTCCAATTTTCGTGATGTTTCTTGCTGCTGCACTGGGAGTTCGGTATTTGCTTCACGAAATACAAGGAGTTCAACTGGGACATAGTGCTGGAGGGAGTTCTGTCACGTGTGGTGGGACACTGTCTGCAGGAGAATGCACCAACCAGGCTTCTGTCCAACATAGCCTGCCCACTTGACCATTCAACATGATTCTGAACATTGCCCTGAAACCTATCCATATAACAAGATGCCTTTACATATAAGGGTCTGCTGGCTGCACCATGTCTGTCACAAGCCATTTGGAAGCCAATAGCAGATCCACATGAAATCACCACAGATGTTTTATCTCAACCTACCCACCACTTCTCTAGTCCCACTACTCAGCAGGCTCCATCTTACTGGCATCTCTGTTCTACACTGTTTTGGTGAAACCCAGTCAATCAAGGCTCTGTCTGGTATACTCACGATCAGCAACAGGATATCCAATGGTTCTCCATTGCCACATGGTCATGGGATTTTCAAAAATGTAATGGTATTTATTGAACCCATTTTTCAAGGATGAAGTTGGAGGCACTAAGGGTTTCATTTAATTCATTTAATTCAGTAATGGAAGCTCATTTCAATGAAGCTCTGGAGGACTCTCACAGGCAAGTCATCCCAAAGAGTGGCCAAATGGTCACATAAATCCAGGCTCATTGAAGTCTACAATGTGAAGTCCATGTGTGTTTTGACTCTCAAATATGGCTGCCAAGTCGTACAAAATAATATCATGTGATATTCTGGCTGAGATTCCCAGTGCTCTGAAGAAAGCCCCCCTGGTCCTAGATCTCAGTTTCCAAGGGCGACTCTCATTTGTGGCCTCCTAATACCCCAACAAAATTCATGGCAATACTTCTCTGAGGTCAGTTCCAGAACTCATTCTCTATTAGGAATAACACCAGAGTTCAAACCCAGGTGGACCCAGTCTTCTCTTCCTATCACCACACAAATGACCACAATTAAAACCAAAACACTCCCACATGGCCCTCATCTTCTTATATATTGGCACTCATTAAAACTCTGGCTGGAGGTGTCCATGAGGGGCTTAGCCCAAGACAGTGTCCAAAAAAAGCTCCCATGTTCCTCATTTTCCTAAAGTCAGGGTGGCCTGGACATGCTTCCTGAGAACCAGGAGTGATCAAATAGGCCTGCCATTAATACTGCTCCACTTCGACAATTTGAGGCCTACTGACTGTGCGTTTTAGATTCTTTATGTGAATTGGAGTCATGAGAAAACCTAAGCACCTATGGGCTAACCTCTGCAGGGCTTTGAAGAATTCACCTGACACAAAGGATCCCTATTCTCACATAATGGAAGTCAGGAACCTTACAGAGGAAGGTGAGAGAATCTACCCACAATGACTGCTCTTTTGGCCATGTTGGTTTTGGATGCACACCTGGGATTTTTCTTTAGATCCATCATGTGCTGCAAGTCTAAACCACAGCCTCACACAGGGCCAAGAGGGTGATTCAGACACATCCCTTTCCAAAGTAATTAAGCAAAGAGCCACAGGTGATGCCCATTCATTTCCATTTGAAAACTTTTCTTCAGGCTTCATAAAGGGGTGGCCTGAGCCAAAGACATTCCTGACATTCAGGGCAACAGAACAATAGGTAAACAAAAGGCCCAAAGCAGGGTTTCACCACTGAGACATTCTTGGTTACACTGATATCTCAGTTTTCGGAGATGCTCCACATTCCCTTCAGCTCTCAAGTACATGGCCTTGTCACAGAGCTTGGAGGTGGTACATATTCTGGACACAAAACCATGAGCCTATTCTGGAGTGTAAGCAGAATTCAGGAAGAAAACAGAAACTTAGGAAGATAGTAGGTGTTGCCCATCCTTAAGGCAAGCTGCAGTACATTCATAAATTGCACAGGATGAATGCTGGGAAGCTTTCTGCTAGATAGGACTCATCCATTGATGCATTCTCTTTTGTAATGTCTACAACAATGGATACAGTGGGATACACAGACATAGAAACATTTGCCTCGTCAAATGACTTACTAGAAACAGTTCACTCCAAACAAAACAAACCGCCTTTCCTACCTATTGTCAGAACATGAGACAAAACCACAAACACACACTTATTCTCACAAAGACGCCTCCTTCCCCCAAGTAGGTCTGTGACTATCTGGAGTGTCCTCTGACTGGTGGGCCATACTATGTTTCCCAAAAAACGCTTGTCCTTTCTCAGATCTGGTCTCATTGGCCAACACTGTGAAATTTTCAGAAGCCAGTGGTGAGCCACTACCTGCTTTCTCAGGAAAGGCCCCTCTTCAGAGCTTTCCTGGTATTTGGCCATCCTAACATCAGTAGTTACCAAGAAAGACATACTCTGTCTTTGGTAAATCCAAACAAGTGAGACCACTGGGACTGGGACTGGGACTGACTATGGGTTCCTGGCTTCTTGGATCCCAAAGTCAGAGAGTTCCCTCACCAAGGAACTCCAGTCAGGTCACCTGCACACCACTTCTCTAGCCCCACTTCTCAAAATACATGGGTAACTATTTCAATTAAAAATTAACTAATTTTAAAACACCTACCTTTTATCATGCAAAAAGCAAGTCCAACTATACAACATGCCTCCTCTGAACTTCGTGTATTTCAATTCTGTTTGGGTTATTTTTCTTCATCATATTAGGATTAGTAGGCAGAGTCTAGTGGGGTATGGGTTAGTGTCAGTGATTCAGTATTTGGAAAGGAACATGGGAAAATTAATCCAATGTGTTTGCAAATATGTGCTACACAAAAGTCTTCCAACACTCAATCAGAACAATGCCTTGACATTACCTTCGGCAAAAGTAAGACACAATGAGAGGAGAAGAGTTAGAAAATCTGTGAATACATATCTGGATAGGAAAATGTTCAGGAGATCACAACCTTGGAGGTGGTAGAGGAGTTTCCAAAAGTAAGGGACAGGGTAAAAACTCCACAACCATGAAGCTCTTCTGGCCTAAAGACTTCTGGAGAAACTGCCTCTGAGGTTGGGCACTTGAAATATATGTTGTTGTCAGAAGCTTTAGCTTCCTTTGTAGTGAGACCATCAAAGCTGGGTCTGCATCTATGTGACCTGGAGGACATGGATTCTTATATTCCAATGAACATGTGGCACCAGTGCTGAATTCTCTCTTTGTAGGTAAACTGTTGCCACTGGGGGCTAAGTGTCTCCCTGTGTAGACTGTGAAGCCATTTGGTCATCCTCCACTTTTCGTGTTGTTTCTTGCTCCTGCACTGGGAGTTTGGTATTTCCTTCGTGAAATACAAGGGGTTCAACTGAGAAACAGTGCTGGAGAGAGTTCTGTCACCTGTGGTGGGTCAGCGTCTGCAGGAGAATTCAACAACCAGGCTTCTATCCCACATTGCTTGCTCCCTTGACCATAACAACCTGATTCTGAACATTGCCCTGGTATTCTCCATATAACAAGATGCCTTTACATACAAGGGTCGGCTGGCTGCACCATGTCAGTCACAAGCCATTTGGAAGCCAATGACAGATCCACATGAAAAAAAAAAAAAAAAAAAAAAAAACAGATGTTTTATCACACACCTTCACACCACTTCTGTAGGCCCACTACTCAGCAGGCTCCAACTTAATGTCATCTCCATTCTATACCATTTTCATGTAACCCAGTCAATCAAGGCACTGTCTTGTACACTCATGATCAGCAACAGGACATCCAAAGGTTCTCCAGTGCCACCTGGTCATGGCGATTTCAAAAAATTCATGGTATTTATCTAGCCATTTTTCAAGGATGAATTTAGAGGCACTGTGGGTTTCAATTCATTCAGGAACCATTAAATGTTGTGAAAGTTCATTTCAATGAAAGGTCTGGAGAACTCTTGTAAGGGTCAGGTGAAGCGTCAGAGAAAGAGACCACCAAGTGACCACTCATGCAATTTGCAGAAGGGGATTTATTGAACCAGCATGCTGGGGCTCTGTGCCCACTCAAGAAGGTAAAATAGCCCAGAGCCCCGAGCAGGGAATGAGCACTGCTTAAGTACACTTTTGGGAGGTCGGGGATTTTACATATATCACAGTCTCCTTTAACAAATCATTATACACCACGGGAAAATTAAGCAACTACTCCTAAACATGATTAGTTCATTCATTGGAGGGAAAAGGTCAGGCTAGAGTGATAGTTCATTTCTAAACGGGGTACACATTCAAACTGATTGGTTTTAGGGCCTAAAGGACTACACGAACAGTTACACAGAGTCCCAAGTTATTGGAGAACCAGGGAGTCAGTGGGAATATTTAAGGGGCAGTTCCAGTATTGTCCTAACAGCTACAGGGTTTTCAGGTTCTGCAGGTAGCATAGAAACCTAACAATACCTAATCCTTTACATTTTAACTCAGACCTTGCAGCTTTGAAACTTTACAACACCCAGTCTTTTACCCTTTAACTTTTACGCTTTAACTTCAATTTCTTTTACCCTTACATTCCCCACTCCTTTTTTTCTGACTACTTTTAATCTTAAAAGTAATGCATCATGATTATTTAAGGGTTTCACATTTCATGTGTTGTTGTGCGTTCCCTGGAATCATTTTCAGCATGGCCTCCATTTTAGATTTCACTCGGTATTAGACCCCAATTTATCTAACTACACTGACTACCTAACTCTAAACCTGGCTTCATTCCCCCCCCTCTAATTTGGGAATTCCCTGCTGTAAGGAAGGGGGGGCAAAGAGAATCTTTCTGGCTTCTTCAGGCTGAAAAGGGACGGTGTGGGGCAAGCAGTTTGGAGTCCCCCTTTAACAATCGGGTCTATCGAGTGGTCCATGATAAAAGTTCAATTGAGAAGTATTAGGCTGGAGGGCCATTCGAGTGATGGGTGGTCTATAAGAGAAACAAGAATTTATTAATTTACTGGAACCATATTGATGTAGCAATAAATGTCACAGCACAGGAATATGCCAATGAGTATAATGGCCAAGACTGAGACTAACAATGTTTTTTACCAGGAAGTACCAAGAACCAGAAGCTAAGATATTGTTTTCATGACAAAGTTGGTGAGGACATGCTTCTATCTGAGCATGTAAATCTTTAAGGATATTTGTCACCTTGCCAGAAATGTCAGGGATGTAAACACAACAACTAACATTTAGGTTTATAGATTTTTTTCCTTTAAGATATAGTCTAATAACTTAATGTCATCTGATCTTGCAAAATCCTTTTACTAGTATGACCTGTGTGTCTAATAGAGAAAACTTTAATTCTGTTAGGGATGGATAACCACACTAGCAAACACCAAGCCTACCTGTGTAGGTTAGGAATATCTGTGGGCATTAAACTAAAAAGTACTCTGGCAGTTCCTTTTAATAGTTATCAGGCATTCCCATCTGAGAATCGCTTTTGTAGCCTCCAGTTTACTTATTTTTGGAAGTTACATTTAACTATTATTATCATTTAAAATGTCCAGGAACAACTGTGCTTTGGCTTTAACTGTCTTTGCTAAGTGTTTAAGATGAAGCAAGTCAAACTGACTTTTGTTCTTATCTATTGTCAACAGTCAGCTGAGTTTCCCTGGGATTCCTCGGGGGAACTTTATAGCAGCTTCTCAGTTCTGCTAGTGGCATTTACCTTAGGATGGGTCCAGGCCTTGCTTGACCATGTGGCTTCCCTCGTAAGCATCAGGGATGTCTCCCCTTTCTGATGACCCTCCTCTTTACAGCAAATGCACTGATTGGCTTTCTGTCCTCCACTGGTCTCATTAATCTCCCTGCTCAGTAGGTTATGTGGCCTAGAGTTGCAGAGCCCTCTGGAGAAGTCCCCTATTCCCTGATTCAGACTGACTCATGGGCCAAGAGCCGAATATTGTTTTTCTTGGACCTTTTAATTTAACTAATTTTAAAAACTTGATCTTAAACATCCAGCAAATAAGTTAACAGCCTTAGAGTAAGAGCACTGGGCTTTAATTTCTATCTCTCTATCTTGTAGGTGATAATTCCTTATCTTATGTTGACCCAGGTTGTGTTCTTAAAGCAATACCTCTTTAAAACATTAATAGGCAATCCTTAAACCGTCTATAAGCAAACTACAAAACAAAACTAACTAGGGTAAAAACATATTTAGCTTACATAATAGCTACCTTGAATTCTGGCAGGGTTTTACATCATTATTTTCTATTTGAGATCCTAGTAATCTTGGCAAAAATCTACTTTTGGACACAACTTTAACTGTACCGAAATCTGGCTTACTTTTTTTATCGCCACTTTCACATGTAGTGAGATGGGACAGAGCCTTATCTCAAGTAAGGCAGGGCTCTTAATAAATCTCAAGCACTATAGTTCTGAAGCTGATCATTTTACAAAGTTTACATAAATTGTTTTTCAAGTTTACATGAACATTAGCTAACAAAACATAATATCACACCTAAAACATGAATTAAAGAAAGGCTGAAAGCTTTTAACCCTTTTGAAGAAAAGTAGCAAAGTACTTTGGTGTTGTAAATTGTATCTCAGTGTGAAAAGTAACATGGAACTGTACATATCTTATTGATAACAAGTCCAATTGTAGAACACAAATGATATGAACATATCTCCAACATGTTTTTTTTTTAAGCCCAGAATTACCATACAACGTTAGAACACCAGGTTGATATAATTTTCTTTTAAAGCTTTTACCTTACAGACTTTTATACCTGGAAGATATGAACTCATTAATAGCACCATAATTAACCTTGCAAAAAGCTGTGTGCTTTTATAGAACTAGGGGGAGATGGTAGGGCTTAGATAAATGGCAGGCAACCCGTTTATTGGTAAGTTCTTCCAGATAGGTGCCATGTTGGAGTTACCAGAACCTGAAGAAAATCAGAGCGAATAAAAACAGAATGAAGATAAAGATTAAAGCAAAGGTCAATTTTTGGCAGAAGTTCCATGCTGAGGAACTGACAAAAAAGAGACCAAGGGCCATGAGGGGGCTTAGAAGGACATTAAGACTCATGAATCTAGGATGGAAGATTAAGAGGTGCTCCGAACTTGTTGTCTCCCACTGTCTGATGTCCATTGCATTCCATCATGCCTGGTAGTGAGCTTCAGCCCTGAGTGAACTGTTCTCTTGAAGATGCTGGGTGTTCATCTGTCATCAGAGTCTTGTAGTGCCTAAGCAGAAGCTGGTTGAAAGTCTAATTAGAAAATTTCTGCAATTGGTTTTGGAAGAACTTCATTATGCAGAGTAGGAGAGCACAAGAAAAGTACTGAAAAATAACAGCTATTGTTTAACCAAAGTTGTATAATTTTTATTTTTTTTAAGATTACTAGCTCAAAAGCTTATACACATAACCAACTTACACAGACCTTTTTTATCACTTACTTAAACCCTCTTAATTACTTAATCACATAGACTCTCTTATCCAGAAACGCATTTTCCCTCTATTAAATCCATATCTAGAACCTTTTAGTTTCTCTTTTTCATCTGTTAACCTCCTATTGTTCACACTTTAAAACAATATCTGTAAATTTCTGAATTTAAGCAGATTATTTCATAGACATCAACATTTTATTAGGATCTTTTTGAACACCTAGAAAAATTTATAAGCTTAATTTAAGACGTCTTTATTTTTATCTGTTTACACAATTTAAATTGAACCATTTGAATCACGTGAATCAAAGATATTTGGATCCATTTTTAAAATTTTTTATGAGCGCTCCTCATCTGTCAATTGTCATATCACTGCAGAATATATGGACGTACAAACATACAGACATACTGACATACAACACATAACTCAAGTGTAACACCCTTGTAGCTTTTTCAGGTGAAATCTCCATTGCAACGTTTCAAAACTCCACAGTTGATCAGAAAAATATTAACCTATGTCTGTAGGACCAAAATCATGAGCTCAAAAAAATACAGAATCTAAGAAAAAGCAAGAGTCCTAAAAAAAGATCACTGGCCAGTAATTAATAAATACCATATAATTTACTTTTTGGTTGGGGTCTAGTTTGAATTCAGGTAAAAAGACACTTTAACCTTTTTTTTTCCACTTTGGCCTGATTCTGTCTCCTGCTGAGTCCTCCAGGCTTCTTCTATTTCAATATCAGCTTAAGTCCTGGCTGAGGTCTGGAAAGAACTGGGAAAACTGGAATTCTGAGCAGAAAACTCATGCCTAAGACATTTTAGCTATAAGTCATAATTTCCAGGTTTAAGATGTAATTTTTAAACTTTATATCTTTATATTTCATTATATTATAAACACTTGCCCACACAAAACTAAAAATAGGATCTTTTTTCTGATAATATAAAGGCCACCATCAGAGGAAATTCCCTCAGGATCATTAAGCTGCTTCCTTTGTTCTGAAGTTCCTAAATTAGTATTAAGTTTTACCATGTATATCCAAAATCAAGATTTAAAAATTTTCAAGACTTTTTCTAGTTAATGTCACTTCAAGAAGCCAGACCAACGTTTTAATTTAGCACCTTTTTTCCCCTGAATCTTACACACTGAGGGGAACAGATATCACATCATAATTTATTATCTTTGCCCAAGTTAATGCACTGGATTACCTAGTGAAATTTTCTCAGACTACCCAGTTTAAAATTGAAACTTTCTAATTTTTTATCCTAAATATTGATGTTTTCTATCATGAACTATGTGAAATCAAACTAAACAATTGCTTAAACCCAACTTTTAACTGCAAGATAGTACAATGCTTTAGAAACCCATTCAGAAACCAAATTGTTACAATAAAATAATCATCTTTTAGATACACATTTATCCAAGATCATCCCCAAGAAACAATCTATAATATCAACACATTACTGCATTTATTGTCCCCTTAGTTAAGTAAATAGAGGTGGGGTAATCCCTAAAGTGCAGGTAAGGAAGGAGGAAACTCCCCAAAGTAAAATAGCTTTGGCAGCTGCTGGGAGCCCCTTAATTCCACCTTTTACTTATAGGGTTAGTTCCTCTGGCTTGGTCTGACCCCAGGCACTAGGCATTTCTCACATCTCCTAACTTTTCAGTAGTCAGCTCCCCAAAAATTCACCTTCTGCTTGCAGTTCTTTTGAGTTTGAGAAAAGTTTAAGTGAGATGTCAAACTTTTTTGACCCCAGGCATTTCCCTCTTCAGTGGGCGTGGTCAAGCCAACTACAGGAAGAAAATAAAAAACTGCTTCCTTAATCTCACTTAACAAAGGGGGATAAAGTTTATCAAAATTCTTTAAAACACAGCTAAGAGAGGTGTAAAAGGTGAGAACAGAAAAGCTGGCGGTTCTATTGACTTTTGGTCCCTCACAGGAGAAGCATTAGGTTAAAATTTAGCTAAAGTTACTTCCACACATCTAAGGCCGTTTGGAATTTGGGACTCTGCATCGGTCGAAAGTAAAACAGTGCCATCACACTTAACAGAGACACAGACAAAAAGACACACAAAGATCATCATGTAGCTCCCATTCGTTCAAAACCCCAAGATGTACAATTTTGTGACTCAGGGAGAATGGAGGGAAAAAGGGGAGGAAGAGAAGTATTGAGTGATAGGATCTTGGGGAAAGGGGTTGAAGTAGAGGCAAGGACCAGGAAAGGCTTCACCCATATGGGAGGAAATTTACAGAGGTCCAGCCAGGTTAAAATATATGGCTGCTGGTCTGGATGGCCATGCGGCCCTGGCTGAAAGACAATATCTCTGACTTTGCAGATTAGAGGGAGGTGGAAGGGCCCTCCTGGGGGCCATCAACTCCACAGGTGGGCCATTCTGAAGTGCAGAGTGTCTGTCAGGTCCGGCATTTCACTGAAAAAGAAAGATTCTGGGCCATTGAGCAGACATCCGCCCAATGATCAAGGGTCAGGGACAGAGGTGTGGATTGGCTTTGTCCCATACTGGGAGTTACTCAAACAAAGACAGGGACAGGACAATATGAACATGACACTAACACGGACACACAGGAAACGTTTAACACAAGTTCAGAAACAAAGATTAAAGGCAGAGAGTGAACTCAATCTGAGAAGAAAAGTAGCTGGCAAGACCTGACGGGTTGGCAGAAGAATCCCTTCTCACCAAATGAGGGTCCATCCGCCGCTCCCTGCGTCCCTTGCAAGGACGTGTCCTGTGGCTTAAAGGACACGTCTGCCCACCAAACTCTCTGCTGGCAGCCACTCTGCAAACCCAAACCTAGAAACCGAACCCGAACCTAAAAGCTCTGAGAGCTCACTCTCTGCACCGAGCCAAAAACCAAACGTGACCAAAAATTCTGAGTGCTCACGCTCTCCACCGAGCCAAAAAACCAAAACGCTCTAGGCGATCACAAGGGAAAAACAAGAAGGAGAAGAAGAAGAAGAAGAGTAGGAAGATGAAGAGGAAGAGGTGACTTACTTACCCACTAAAGGAGTTCGTTGGAGCCTCTTTGTCCGGCCATGAGCACTTCCCGGCCAACGCACCAAATGTAAGGGTCAGGCGAAGCGTCAGAGAAAGAGACCACCAAGTGACCACTCATGCAATTGGCAGAAGGGGTTTTATTGAACCAGCATGCTGGGGCTCTATGCCCACTCAAGAAGGGAAAACAGCCCAGAGCCCCGAGCAGGGAATGAGCACTGCTTAAGTACACTTTTGGGAGGGTGGGGATATTACATACATCAGAGTCTCCTTTAACAAATCATTATACACCACGAGAAAATTAAGCAACAACTCCTAAACATGATTAGTTCATTCATTGGCAGGAATAGGTCAGGCTGGAGTGATAGGTCATTTGTAAATGGAGTACACATTCAAAATGATTGGTTTTAGGACCTAAAGGACTACATGAACAGTTACACATAGTCCCGAGTTATTGGACAACCAGAGAGTCAGTGGGAATATTTACTGGGCAGTTCCAGTATTGTTATAAGAGCTACAGGGATTTAAGGTTCTTCAGATAGTATAGAAACCTAACAATACCTAATCCTTTACATTTTAACTCAGACCTTGCAGCTTAGAAACTTTACAACACCCGGTTTTTTTACCCTTTAACTTTTACGCTTTAACTTCAATTTCTTTTACCCTTACACTCTCACAGGCAAGGCTTCCCAAAGAGTGGCCAAAATGTCACATGAAGCCAGGCCCATTGAGGTCTACAATGTGAGGTCCGTGTATCTTTTGACTCTTAACTATAGCTGCCAAGTCTTTCAGAATAAAATCATGTGATACCCTGGCTGAGATTCCCAGTGCTCTGTGGAAAGCCACCCTGGGACTAGATCTCAGTTTTCAAGGGTGACTCTCATGTGTGACCTCTTAAATTCCAATCCATTTCTTTGCAATACTTCTCTGAGATCAGTTCCACAACTCAGTCACTAAGGGAAATCACACTTGTGTTCAAACCCAGGTGAACCCAGTCTTCTCTTCCAACTTCCACACAAATGACCACAATTAAAACCAAAACACTCCCACATGACCCTCATCTTCTTCCATATAGACACTCATCATAACCTCTGGCTGTAGGTTACCATGAGGGGCGCAGCCCAAGACAGTGTCCAAAGTAATGAAAGAGACCACCCCTCATTTGCCTAAAATCATGGTGACCTGGACACCCTTCCTGTGAATCAGGAGTGATAAAATAGGCCTGCCGTTAATACTGCTCTGCTTCTCCAATTTGAGGCGTACTGACTGTTCTGTATAGATTCTTTATGTGATTTGGAGTCAAGAGAAAACCCAAGCTCCTCTGCAGTGGTTTGAAAAACTCATTTGACACAAAGGATCCCTATACTAACTTGATGGAGGTCAGGAACCTAAAAGAGGTAGACACGAGGCTTCATTCACAATGACTGATCGTTTTCACATTTTGGTTGTGGATACATACATGGGATCTTTCTTTAGATCTATCTGGTGCTGAGAATGTAAGCCACAACCTCACGCAGGGCCAAGAGGCTGATTCAGACACATCCCTTTCCAAAACATTTTAGCATATATCCACAGGTAATGCCCATTCATTTCCATTTGAAAACTGTTTTCTTCAGGCTTCAAAAAGTTTAGCCTTAGGCAAAGACCTTCCAGACATTCAGGGCAACAGAACCATAGGTAAGCAAATGGCCCAAAGCAAGGTTTCTTCAATGAGACTTTCCTGGTCACACTGATATCTGAGTTTTCTGAGATGCTTCTATTCCCTTCAACTATCCAGTACATGGTAATGTCACAGAACTTGGAGGTGGTACAAATCTTGGACACAAAACCATGAGTGTATTCTTTAGAGTGGCCAGAATTCAGGAAGAAAACAGGAACTTAGGAAGATAGTAGGTGTTGCCCATCTATAAGGCAAGCCGAAGTCCATTCATAAATTGGGCAGGATGAATGCTGGGAAACATTCTTCTAGACAGGACAATCCACTGATGCATTCTCTTTTCTAATGTCTACAACAACAGACAGAGTGTGATACACACACATAGAATCACTCGCTTTTTCAAACGACTTATGGAAAACAGTACACTCCAAACCAAACAAACTGACTTTTCTTCCTGTTCTCAGAACATGAGACAAAACCACAGACCCACTGCGAAACAAACAAAGGCACCTCCTTCCCTAAAGTAGGTCTGTGTCTATCCGGAGTGTCCTCTGACTGGTGGGCCATACAATGTTCCCATGAAATGGCCTGTCCTGTCTCAGATCTGGTCTCCTTGGCCAACTCTATGAAGTTGTCAGGAGCCAGCTTTGAGGCACTACCTGCTTTCTCAGGAAGGCCCCTCTTCAGAGCTCTCCTAGCCTTTGGCCATCCTCACATCAGTAGGTACCATGAAAGACTGACTCTGTCCTTTGTAAATTCAAAAAAGTGAGCCCACTGGGACTGGGACTGGGACTGGCTCTGGGTGCCTGGCTTCCTGGATCCCAAGTTCAGAGAGTTTCATCACCAAGGAAGTGAGGTGAGGTCACATCCATCAGGAACTGAATGAGGTCTCCCCTTTGCAACCACTTTGTCCTAACAGTTGCTTCCAAGGGTCCCATTAGATTGAAGCTGCCCCTAATTACTGTGACAATTTCACAAGTTAGAATGGTATATCAATCATATGCACCCAGAAACAGCTCTCCACACAGGCCTTGTTTGGACCATCTTCCCTACATTAGGAAGATAGAGGCTGATTCAGACACATCCGTTCATCCTGAGCAGGTTGTTTGCCATGGAAGATGACTATTGCTCTCTCATGTCCTTCATTGCTGCCTACATGTCCTCCAGGGATCATTTCTGCATGGAAGTTTGAGGTTCTCAGCAGGTGAAAGATCCCCTAAATTCCTGTATTGTAAGATCAACTCTGTCCCTGCAATTCATTAAAGTTAGACTGAGGGAACAGTGTGTGGTTAGGGTTAATTACAAGTTCAATTTGGGTTAGTAATCATTCTGAGGGGTGAATAATGGTATTGGGAACCTGCAATATTTATAAGAATATATATGTGAAACATAAGTATGAAACATAAATCTAGGTAAGATTTGAAGCCCAGAATGGCATTGGGCCCTTGATTGGGATACTTAGCTTTGAATTATGTTCTGCACAGATGTCTCAGATACATCAATATACAATGGCATTGTACCTTGTACCTTGGATGATTGAATGTCGAAGAGAACATCCTGTCAAAAAGCGATATTCGGTAGCATTCGGAAGATAGTCAGTAGGTTTAGGAAGAAGAGTGAGTATAGGATTTGGACCAAAGTTCTTTACCAATAGCGTTTCGGGTAGAGAGTGAATGTAAATGTCAGAATATGTGAAGGGTCAGTCACAATGATGAACTGGGGAAAGTATGTAGGAAAGCAGATATCTATAGAAACATTAGGAAATCAGGCAAAATATAAAGTGAGTGCCAGGATCAGATATTTTCAACATGCTTGAGGTTGAATATATATTCTCAGGAAGAAACAAATATGTAGTCATGAAAAGGATTGACATATGAGAGCATTAGGCTGTTGGGAGCCACAGCCAATTAATATGATGCATGGCATTTTTGATTGAAAGGTGATGCCAGCTAGCCATTGAGATGATATGATATGATTATGTTAAAAATTACATTCATATGAATACTGGACTCCTGCTGTTTACCTCGGCCTGCTGCGGGACTCCTGGAGAGTTCCCATTGGTTGGGAAAGTGCAGTAGGAGAGAATTCTGGGGGAGGAGCTTATGCTGGGGTTCCGGGAAGGTACCGGCGGAACGCCGAGTGGGTGGATCGGGAATCTTCCCGGGCACGAACGTGGTATTGGCGGTTATTTCAAATAAAGTTTGTTCCTGTTTGAGTGGCTCGTGATCTTGTGCCCAGCCAGACTGTGGCAACTGGTGGCCCGTACGGGGAGCGCCTGAATCTTGGAGGTGAGTAAAAGTGCTCGCCCCTGAGGGAAGGCGACAGAATGGGTGACCATTTCAAAAAACAATGTGTTCTTCTTTTGATTTATTTTGTTTTTGTTTCAAGCTGCCTATCCCTAGAATTTTCTCAGGCAAACTGGGAAAAATGGTTGGCTCAAGGCTTGAAGTTGTTTGGCCCTGAGAAAGAGAAAAATGATACAACTATTCTTTGCTCCGTTTTTGTTTCATTCTGTTTCGGTTTTGTTTTATGCTACCTTATTGGGTTGCGTTACCTTTATAGTAGATTAGAAACTAGTAAAAAACAAACCAAAAAACTGTTAAGTAAATTGTTAGAGGTACAAATTGTGGTAGAAAACATGTCAGGTCAAGCAAAAGAGAAGGTCTCTCCAGCTAGTGAGACAGAGGAAAATTTGAAGAAAGAAAGCTTAGAGGAAAAACGACCATCAAGTGGGGAGTTACAACAGGAGGCTGCTACTAACTCCGTTCTATCACCAGAGGGCGTAATTCAACCAACAGCTCCACCTACAGCTGAGTGGCCCTCAACTCCCGTAGTTGATGCACAAAATCCTGAGGCAGGATCCCAAAGATCAGCGTGCCCTGTACTTGATCAGGCAGGAGGGCAACGAATTCACCGTGCTTTAGATTTCAAAACAGTAAAGCAATTAAAGGAGGCTGTAACAACCTATGGCCCGCAAGCACCCTTCACCATAAGTATGGTCGAATCTATTACCAACTTAGACATGACACCAGCAGATTGGGCTAACATGTGTCGATCTGTGCTAAATGGAGGACAATATTTGTTATGGGAGGTTGCCAATGAGGAATTCTGCATGGAGACAGCTAGGCGAAATGCAGCAGCCGGTTACAATCAAAGAAATCTGGAGATGTTGTTAGGAAAGGGACCTTTTGAGGGTCAACGGTAACAAATTGAATTTGATCCTGGTGTATACGCACAAATTGCTACAGATGCAGTTAGGGCATGAAAAACTTTACAGGGGCATGGAGATTTACAAGCACAGTTATCTAAGGTAATACAAGGAACTAACGAACCTTACGCTGAATTTGTAGATAGGCTTATTCAGACAGCTTCTAGAATATTTGGAGATGTAGAACAGGCAATGCCATTTATAAAACAACTGGCTTATGACCAAGCAAATCGTTGCTGCAGAGAGGTCATTAGACCATGGAAACATGAATATTTAAACACATATATTAAATTATGTAGAGACATTAATGAACAAGGACAAGTCTTAGCAGCAGTACAACAGGCTTTAGATGCCAGGCCAAAAACATGCTACAATTGTGATCAAACAGGACATTTTAAAAGGAATTGCCCCATAGGAGGAGGGTTTAACAAAGCTAGGTATCAAAGGAATAGAATACTAGGTATTTGCCCACGATGCCGTAGAGGGAAACATTGGGCTAATGAATGCCGTTCTCAAACCACCATAGAGGGCACTCCGTTATCAAAAAACGGACAAGGACCAAGTGTTTACCCACGATATCGTGGAGAAAGGCATCAGGCTCCATTGCCAAAAAACGGACTGGAGGGCCCAATGCTCCGGGGCCCAAAACCACAAATATACGGGGCAATGGAGGAACCCAGCAGCACCATCAAGGTAGTGCCCAGGACACATTATCCATTAAATCCCTCATCAGACAAACTAGTGGGAGCACAGGGTTGGACATCTGCGCCTCTGAAAGAGCAGTACTAACTCCAGAGATGGGAATTCAAATCATTCCCACAGGAGTAAAAGGACCTCTTCCCCAAGGAACGGTAGGCTTATTATTGGGACGCAGTTCTTCTACACTAAAAGGACTTATGATAAGTCCCGGAGTAATTGATCTCGATTATGAAGGTGAAATAAAAATTATAGCTAGTTCTCCAAGAGGTATATCAGTAATTTCACCAGGGGATAGAATAGCACAGTTACTAATCGTACCCAGCCTACATGATAAATTTTCCAGTCGTACTGTAGAAAGAGGTACCAGGGGATTGGGCTCCACAGGTGTAGATTCGGCTATGCTGTCTTTAAATTTAGATTCTCGCCCCATGCTAAAACTAAATATTCAAGGACACGACTTTAATGGGCTACTTGACACAGGTGCAGACCTTAGCATCATATCTAGTCAGGAATGGCCAAAACATTGGCCATTACAACTAGCCACTCAAACGCTTTGAGGCCTAGGAGTGGCTACTAATCCCCATAGAAGTGCAATGGTATTAGATTGGAAGGATCCTGAAGGATGTGAGGGAACTATACAGCCATATGTATTGGATCATCTTCCTATAAATTTATGGGGACGAGATGTCCTAGATCAATTAGGTTTGATGTTAACAAATAACATCAATCCTAATGCGCCCACTACTAGGGCTAGACAAGGTTTTAGGAAAGAAAAAAGATTAGGAGAACAAGGACAAGGTATAGCAGCACCAATTCAAATAGATCAAGGAACAGACAGACATGGGTTGGATTTTCAGAAAGGGCCGCTGAGACAATAAAAATTACTTGGAAATCAGAAAGACCAGTGTGGGTTCCTCAGTGGCCCCTGACTAAAGAAAAGATACAAGTAGCCCATGATCTGGTCAAACAACAATTAGCGAAAGGACATATACAACCTTCCATATCTCCCCATAATACTCCCATTTTTGTCATTAAAGGAAATCTGGTAAATGGAGATTATTACAAGATTTAAGAGCCATTAATAATGAGATGGTTATTATGGGACCTGCTTAATCAGGGATTCCCCAATTGTCTGCTTTACCAAAAACCTGGTATGTTTTATCTATAGATATTAAAGATTGTTTTTTTTCAATTCCAATTCATCCTGAGGATAGTCCACATTTTGCATTTACTATCCCTTCACTAAATCATGAAGGTCCTGATCAGAGATATGAATGGAAAGTACTCCCTCAGGGGATGCCTAATAGTCCAACTATGTGTCAAATTTATGTTAACAAAGCAATCCAACCACTTAGAAATCAAAATCCTGAACTACAAATATTTCAGTATATGGATGATATGTTATTGGCACATAAAGATAAAAACACATTGCTAGAATGTTATGCCACACTTACAAATTTATTAAAAGTTTATAATCTAGAGATAACAATAGATAAAGTACAATTAAATCTTCCAATTAATTATCTAGGAGTTCTGTTATCCTCAACCATGGTCCGTCCACCAAAAATTCAAATACGAGTAGATCAACTCAAATAACTTAATGACTTTCAAAAGTTATTGGGAGACATAAATTGGATAAGGCCTTATCTAGGCATACCAACAGGAGAGCTAGGACCTTTATTTGATGTCCTAAAACGTCCATAAGATCCAAATTCACCCCGCATGTTAACGCCTGAAGCAAGAAAGGCATTAAAAATCATTGAAACATATATGAAAAATATGCACTTGGATAGAATTGATATAAGTTTGCCTTTATTATTTATTGTACTACCAACAAAAAATATTCCGACAGGAGTATTTTGGCAAGAAGGTCCATTATTGTGGATACATTTATCTTATTCTCCTAATACTATTCTTACTAGATATCCTGAGGCTGTAGGACAATTAATACTCAAAGGAATAAAAGCAGCAAAGGGAGTGTTTGGGATTTCTCCCAATAAAATTATTACTCCATATACTATGGATCAAATTGATGAGTTAGCTAATGAGTTAAATACTTGGGCAATAATCATGTGTAAATCTAATGTTTTATTTGATAATCACTTGACATCTAATCCTTTGTTGTCTTTTTGGTCTAAGCATCCTGTAATTTTTCCAAAAAATGACAAGAAAGACCCCTATCATGAATGCTCCAAATATATTCACTGATGGGTCAAATAATGGTACAGCAGTAGTAGTTACCCCTGATCAAACTTTTACATTTTTAGTACCCAAACAATCAGCTCAAAAGGTAGCGCTTAATGCAGTATTACAAGCTTTTATGATGTTTAAAGATTCTGTATTTAATTTATTTTCTGATAGTCAGTATGCAGTTAATGCTATAGTATCCCTTGAAGATGCTGGTAGGATTTCCCCTTCTTCTACTGTTTTCTCTTTGTTTTCCACTATACAAAGTCTAATCTGGGACAGAAAAGATCCATTCTTTATAGGACATATCAGGGCACATACAGGATTGCCTGAAGCCCTTAGTTTGGGCAATGAATTAGTAGATAAATCTACACATGACATACATATTTTCTCCACAATAGAAGAAGCTATAAATTTTCATAAAAGGTTCCATGTCAATGCTAATACTTTACAAAAGCGTTTTAAAATAACTAAAGAACAAGCCAGACATATAATAAAACAATGTCAAAATTGTGTGACATTTTTACCACAAGTTAATCTTGGAGTCAATCCTAGAGGACTGATACCTAACCATATTTGACTGATGGACGTCACACACTTGCCAGAATTTGGAAAATTAAAATATTTGCATGTTACAGTTGATACTTCTTCCGGATTTTTGATGGGCTCCCTTCATGCCAGAGAAAAAACTAAAGATGTTATAGCTCATTGCTTACAAAATTTTGCCACTGTGGGCGTTCCAAAACAGTTAAAAACAGATAACGGTCCTGGTTATGCTTCTACCTCTTTTAAACAACTCTGCTCATCATTTGGCATTACTCACATAACAGGAATTCCATACAATCCACAGGGACAAGGCATAGTTGAAAGAGCTCATCAAACTATTAAAATGTACTTATTAAAACAATAGGAGGGAATTGGAAAGGGGTATATATTCCCCAAAGTTAAACTTAAAATAACCCTTTTTACTCTAAACTTTTTAAATTTGGATTCATCAGGGCTTAGTGCTGCGGAAAGACATTTGAATCCAAAAAATGTACATAAGCCTATAATACTTTGGAAAGATATTCTAACAGGACAATGGAAAGGTCCTGATCCAGTGATAGTTTGGAGTCAGGGCTCTGTTTGTGTTTTTCCACAGGGAGAACAGCAGCCGATTTGGATTCCAGAGAGGTTAACTAAAACAGTTTCTACAAACCAAAAAGAAGATGATTTGACTGAAATCCATAACAGCTGATATCCAGAACTCCAGCTTGGCTATTCTTACATCTGCGATAGTGATTAACCAGGATGCTTTTTTCAATATCTATTTTATTATTGCTTTTTCTCACATCATAAAGTTCTATTTTATTTTTGAGCTCATACAGACCTAGGTTAATGTTTTTCTGATAAGTTTTATTTTTTGACTGTGGAGTTTTTAACATTGCAATGGAGATTTCACCTAGGTGAAGCTACAAGGCCTTACTATTGTCTTATGTGTTGTATGTTATATGTGCACACTTCTGTTTTGTGTTGTATGTCTATATGTATGTATGTCCATAGATCATATATGAGGAGTGCTCATGAAAAAAATGGATCCAAGTATTTTCTATTATTAATTTTAATGGTTTAATTTAAATTGGTTAAACAGCTGTTAAAGATTATTTTAATATGTGTACAAATAAGCAGGTTAACAGATCTGTTTGTTTATTTTCATCTTTCCTTTTCATTATATTTAATAATTCAGTTCAAGAATTCCTATTTTTCATCCCAGTGCCGGTGAAGACAAAGATGAAACCAAACTACAACTTCTTCGATAATTATCACAACAAACTGAATAAACTGATACATCAATGAATAATAACTCAACAAGTAATGCTCAATTAATGAGTCGATTTATTTTGGGAGGAAATGGACATATTGATAGATTCCTCCACTTTGAACTGCTTACAGAACTTGCCTGGACTATGTATCACTTGTGTGCACTGTGATCTATCTGTTGATGAAACAAATTATGGTAATGCTGGCGTATCTTTGCTGATGTGTCACCAGTGATGCAATTTTCCCTAGGAGTCGTCAATTGATTTGGTGTCGTGGCATTTCTGTATCCTCCTCCCTTCTACTAGTGATGGTCTAATTTTGGGGGCCAACAGAGGTGAGGCAAAGAACCTCACCCGCCCACTGGCACCAAGGCCAAATCTGGGGGCCAACAGAGGTGAGGCAAAGAACCTCACCCCCCCACTGGTGCATAGGCCTATCCACAAGTATGGCTATATGCTGGACCGGTAGTCAGTGACGGGTATGATCCAATTACAGTGGTATCAACCTAAGACAGGAGGCTGATGCCTAAAGGTCAGTTTTCCAATGATGGGTAAGAACCATATGTTGAATTGGACAAAACTAACAGGCACGGTCCCTAGCCACATTACTTGTTGCTTAATTAAACAGAAGGGGGGAGATGCTGGGAGCCACAGGCAATTAATATGATGCATGGCATTTTTGATTGAAAGGTGATGCCAGCTAGCCATTGAGATGATATGATTATGTTAAAAATTACATTCATATGGATACCGGACTCCTGCTGTTTGCCTCGGCCTGCTGCGGGACTCCTGGAGAGTTTCCATTGGTTGGGAAAGTGCAGTAGGAGGGAATTCCGGGGGAGGAGCTTGCGCTGGGGTTCCAGGAAGGGACCGGCGGAACGCCGCGTGGGTGGATCGGGAATCTTCCCGGGCACGAACGTGGTATTGGCGGTTATTTCAAATAAAGTTTGTTCCTGTTTGAGTGGCTCGTGATCTTGTGCCCAGCCAGACTGCGGCATTAGGCATCATGTGCATGGATGTTTTTAGTAATCAATGCTCAATCCTATTTAGGCTTTGGTACTATCATAAGTGTGACCTTTGCATTTTGTTTCCAGAATACTACTGTGGTAAAATGTATATGTAGATTAGGTGACATGAGTATATCTTCCACCATTCCTGGGAGTAATAAATTGAAGACATATAAATTAGTATTGGGGATACAAATAGGTGTACCCTGTGTCTATGTGTATAGAGATAATGCATGAATAGACCATATCGTTAATAAATAACAGTTTTCACGTATATAATGGATTGAATTGATATCTGAAAATATATAAGAAATCTTATATTGATATACACTCATTCATTTCAACCAGTTACACATCTAATGGTAATATTAGAGTTATAGTTTATCATGAAGGGTGTGTGAGTTTTGCTTCAAAAGTGATTATGGAAATCGAAAATAATGTGTTTGGAAATAAGTCTCATGAAAAGTCCAGTCAACAAACATAGAGGAATACAGGTGTTCTGAAGCAGGAAGTGATTGAAAGTGAAAGAAATGCCTATAAATTTGTGAACTTGTGGATGAAATATATATCCTATGATGTGCATAAACAGATTAAACAGTAATGTACCAGTGTTGAATAAAAATGATCGTCAAAATACATATCATGTCCCAGAAATCTACTTGCATTTATGTTAAACTGGGTAAGTTACTGTAGAAATATTAGGATTTGTATGCACCCTTTACTGAACATAGGATTCAGTACTGGAAACAAAAATATATTTCAGGTGAATCAATATTTTGAGAACAATCTTGTGAAAATTTGATTATAAATCCACATACATGAACATGAATGAATTTAGGGAATGTTTAATAAAACACATATATTTCATATTTTTAAAAATCTGGACAGTGTTTATACACACACAAACACACACATAGACATTAAAAAGTAGCAATATATATGCCAATTGAAATACATCTTGAAATAGATATCATCCACAAATCCAATAATCTTCATTTTACTGAACATAGATTTATGTATAATTTTGTTCAACTAGGAAGCTCAACCATAGTTTGAATTTTCAGTTTCAACAGCGTTTAGGAGGAGTGATCTCTTCTCACAAATTGTTTCTGCCAAGTCAGCAACCTCAAAATTATGTACGTGTGATACCAGGTAGGATTCTATATGTGCATATAAAAATACTGAATAGGGTACAGAGAAATGGAGACAGTAAGTCACATATTTGTTAACTTTAAAAACACATGAAGAGAAGGAGGGGCAGAGCCGCCAACCGCACCTGCAAGGAAGCCAGACTTGTGACCCACCGGTAGAACAGCCTAGCGGCCCGCCAGCGTGAAAGACACATTGCCCTGGTTTGTGGAGGGGCAGAGTCGCCACACGCCTTCAAGTTACGCAGACCTGCAACCCACAGGCAGAACAGGCCCAGCAGCCTTCAGAGGAGCAGAGATGCCCCCCACACATGCGAAATAGGCGAACCTGCGAACACCGACATACCAGGCCCAGGGGCCCACCAGGGTGGTAGACACATCGCCCCGGTTTGGTGAGCGGCAGAGCCGCCCCACACGCCTGCAAGGTAGACAGACCTGCAACCCACAGAGAGAAGAGGCCCAGCAGCGAGGAGGGGCAGAACTGACGCTCGCGCGTGCAAGGTAGGCCGTCCTGTGACCCACTGGAAGAACAGGACCAGTGCCCGCAGAGGGGTAGAGCCGCTGCCTGCTCTTGCAAGGTAGGCAGACCTAACCCAAAGTTAATCAAAAGGGATAAAGAGGGACACTACATACTGCTCAAGGGAACCATACACCAACAAGACATAAAAATCATAAATATATATGCCCCAAACAATGGTGCAGCTATGTTCATCAAAGAAACTCTTCTCAAGTTCAAGAGTCTAATAGACCACCACACAATAATCATGGGAGACTACAAAACACCTCTCTCACTACTGGACAAATCTTCCAAACAAAAGTTGAATAAGGAAACTATAGAACTCATTAACACAATTAATAACCTAGACTTAATTGACATATATAGAATATGCCACCCAACATCAAGCAGTTACACTTTTTTTTCAGCAGCACATGGATATCTCTCAAAAATAGATCATATAGTATGTCACAGGGCAACTCTTAGACAATTTAAAGGAGTACAGATAATACCAGGCATCTTATCTGATCGTCCTGGAATGAAACTGAAAATCAATGATAAAAGTAGGAAGGAAAAATCATGCATCACTTGGAGAATGAACAATAGGTTACTGAATGATCAATGGGTTACAGAAGACAACAAGGAGGAAAATAAAAAATTCTTAGAGATAAATGAAAAGACAGACACAACATATCGGAATCTATGGGACACATTGAAAGCAATTCTAAGAGGAAAATTCATTGCTTGGAGTTCTTTCCTTAAAAGAAGAAAAAAAATCCAACAAATAAATGATCTCATAGTTCATCTCAAAATCCTAGAAAAACATGAGCTAAACAACAGCAAAAGAAGTAGAAGGCAAGAAATAATTAAAATCAGAGCTGAAATTAATAAAATCGAAACAAAAGAAACAACTGAAAAATTGACAAAACTAAAAGTTGGATCTTTGAAAAAATAAATAAAATCGACAGACACTTAGCCATGTTAACGAAGAGAAGAAGAGAGAGAACTCAAATTACTATCATACGGGATGAAAATGGCAATATCACAACAGACATATCAGAAATACAGAAGATAATCAGAAATTATTTTGAATCCATATATTCAAATAAATTAGAAGATACTGAAGGCATCGATAAATTTCTTAAGTCATATGATCTGCCCAGATTGAGTCAGGAGGATATAGAAAACCAAAACAGACCAATATCAATTGAGGAAGTTGAAGAAACCATCCAAAGACTACCAACTAAGAAAAGCCCAGGACCAGATGGGTATACAGCAGAGTTTTACAAAACCTTTAAAGAAGAACTAATACCAATACTTTTCAAAATATTTAAGGAAATAGAAAAAGAGGAAAAACTTCCAAATTCATTTTACGAGGCCAATATCACCGTGATTCCTAAACCAGACAAAGACAGTTCAAAGAAACAAAACTACAGACCAATATCTCTAATAAACCTAGATGCAAAAATCCTCAATAAAATTCTGGCGAATCAGATACAAAAACATATGAAAAAAATTGTGCAACATGATAAAGTACGATACATCCCTGGATAAAAGGCTGTTTCAATAGACGGAAATCAATAAATGTTATTCACCACATCAATAGACTTAAAAATAAGAACTATATGATCATCCTGATAGATGCAGAAAAAGCATTCGACAAAGTACAGCATCACTTTATGCTCAAAACTCTAGAAAAACTAGGGATAACAGGAACATACCTCAATATTGTAAAAGCAATCTATGCTAAGCCTCAGGCTAGCATCATTCTGAATTGAGAAAAACTGAAGGCATTCCCTCTAAAATCTGGAACAAGATAGGGATGCCCTCTCTCAACACTTCTGTTCAACATAGTTCTTAAAACACTCGCCAGAGCAATTAGACAAATAAAAGAAATTAAAGGCATAAAAATAGGAAAAAAAAAAACTTAAATTATCACTATTTGCAGGTGACATGATTCTATACCTTGCAGACCCAAAAGGGTCTACAAAGAAATTAATAGAGTTAATAAATGAATTCAGAAAAGGCAGGATATACAATCAACACGCATAAATAAAAGGCATTACTGTATATCAGTGACAAATCCTCTGAAATGGAAATGAGGACGACCACTCTATTCAGAATATCCTGAAAATAAATAAAATACTTGGGAATTAACCTAAAAAACGAGGTGAAAGACTTATACAATGAAAACTACAGAACCCTAAAGAGAGAAATAGAAGAAGATCTTAGAAGATGGAATAATATACCCTGTTCATGGATAGGCAGAACTAACATTATCAAAATGGCGATATTACCAAAAGTTCTCTCTCTAAAGGTTTAATGCAATGCCAATCAAAATCCCAAAGGCATTTCTTGTAGAAATAGATAAAACAATTATGAAATTCATATGGAAAAATAAAAGACCCAGAATAGCAAAAACAACTCTAAGCAGGAAGTGTGAATCAGGCGGTATAGCGATACCAGACCTCACACTATACTACAGAGCAATAGTAAACAAAAGAGCATACTACTGGTACCAAAACAGGCGGGTGGACCAATGGTACAGAATAGAGGACACAGAAACCAATCCACAAATCTACAACTATCCTATATTTGATAAAAGGGCTAAAAGCATGAAATGGAGGAAGGATAGCATCTTCAACAAATGGTGCAGGGAAAACTGGAATTCCATATGTAACAAAATGAAACTTAATCCCTTTCTCTCGTCATGCACAAAAGTAAACTCAAAATGGATCAAGGAGTTTGATATCATATCAGAGACATGGCATCTGATAGAAGAAAACTTTGGCTACGATCTACATACTGTGGGGTCGGAATCCAAATTCCTCAATAGGACACCCATAGCACAAGAGTTAATAACTAGAATCAAAAAATGGGACTCACTCAAACTAAATAACTTTTTCTCAGCAAAAGAAACAATAAGAGAGGTAAATAGGGAGCCTACATTCTGGGAACAAATCTTTACTCCTCACACTTTAGATAGAGCCCTAATATTCAGAGTATACAAAGAACTCAAAAAATTAAACAATAAGAAAACAAATAACCCAAACAACAAATGGGCCAACGACCTGCACAGACACTTCTCAGAGGAGGACAAACAATCAATCAATAATTACATGAAAAAATGCTCACCATCTCTAGCAGTCAGAGAAATGCAAAACAAACCCACCCTAAGATACGATCTCACTGCAGTAAGATTGGGAGCAATTATGAAGTCAAACGACAACAAGTGCTGGCGAGGATGTGGGGAAAAGTGTACACCTGTACATTGCTGGTGGGACTGCAAATTGGTGCAGCCAATTTAGAAAGCAGTATGGAGATTTCTTGGAAAGCTGGGAATGGAACCACCATTTGACCGAGCTATTAACCTTCTTGGTCTATTTCCTAAAAACATAAAAAGAGCATGCTACAGGGACACTGATAAATGGATGATCATAGCAACACAATTCACAATAGCAAGACTGTGGAACCAACCTAGATGCTCTTCAATAGATGAATGGATAAAAAAATGTGGCATTTATACACAATGGAGTATTACTCTGAATTAAAAAATGACAAAATCATACAATTTGCAGAGAAATGGATGGCATTAGAACAGATTATGCTAAGTGAAGATAGCCAATCCCTAAAAAACAAATGCCAAATGTTTTCTTTGCTATAAGGAGAGTAACTAAGAACAGAGTTGGGAGAAAGAGCATGAGAAGAATTTTAACATTAAACAGCGGTGAGAGGTGGGAGGGAAAAGGAAAGAGGAGGGATATTGCATGGAAATGGAGAGACCCTCATGGTTGTACAAAATTAAATACAATAGGAAGTAAGGGGAAAGGGGAAAAAAAGAAGGGGAAGAAATGAATTACAGTAGATGGGGTAGATAGGGAAGATTGGAGGGGAGGGAATGGGAGATAGTAGAGGATAAGAAAGGCAGCAGAATACAACAGACACTAGTATAGCAATATGTAAAACAGTAGATGTGTAACCGATGGGATGCTGCAATCTGTATACAGAGAAAAATGGAAGTTCATAACATACTTGATTGAAAGTGTGAAATATGATATGTCAAGAACTATGTAATGTTTTGAAGAACCAACAATAAAATTTAAAGGAAAAAAAAACGCATGGAGAAATATTCCAATTAAAAATTGACTAGATTTATAACACCTACACTTTATCATGCAAATGGCAAGTCCAACTAAACATCATGCCTCCTCAGAACTGCTTGTGTTTCTATTCTGTTTGGGTTATTTTTCTCCATCATATTAGAATTAGTAGTCAGAGTCAAGTAGGGTATGCATTAGTGTCAGGGATTCAGCATTTTGAATGGAAATACGGAAAAAATTCCAATGTGTATGCAAATATGTGCTACACAAATATCTTCCCACTCTCTTCCAGAACAATGCATTGACGTTTCCTTCACCCCAAATAAGAAAAAAATTAAAGGAGAAGAGTTAGAAAATCTGTGAATATATATATGGAATGGAAAATGCTCAGGAGTTCACAAACTTGGAGGTTGTAAAGGAGTCTCCCAAAGTAAGGGACAGGGTAAACACACCACAAACATGGAGGTCTGTTGGCCTAAAGACTTCTTGAGAAACTGCCTCTGAGGATGGGCACTTGAAATATATGTTGTTGTCAGGAGCTTTAGCTTCCTTTGTAGTGAGACCATCAAAGCTGGGTCTGCATGTATGTGACCTGGAGGACATTCTTTCTTATTTTCCAATGCACATGAGGCAGCAGTGTTGAAATCTCTCTTTTTAGGTAAATTGTGGCCACTGGGGGCTAAGTGTCTCCCCGTGTGGACTGTGAAGCCTTTTGGTCATCCTCCACGTTTCATGGTGTTTCCTGCTGCTGCACTGGAAGTTTGGTATTTGCTTCACGAAATACAAGGAGTTCCACTGGGACAAAGTAATGGAAGGAGTTCTGTCACATGTGGTTTGTCAGGTTCTACAAGAGAATGCAACAACCAGGATTCATCCCCACATGGCTTGCCTCCATGTCCATAGAAACCTGATTCTGAACATTGCCCTGAAAACTGGTTTGGTCCATCTTCTCTACAATAAGAAGAGAGAGGCTGATTCAGACACATCCCTTCATCCTGACCAGGTTGTGTGCCATAGAAGATGACTTTTGCTCTCTCAGGTCCTTCATACCTGCCTACATCTTCTCCAGGTATCATTTCTGAATGGACCTTTGAGGTTCTCAGCAGGTGGAATGTCCCCTACTTTCCTGTATTGTAAGAACGACTCTGTCCCTGCTCTTCTGTAAAATGACATTGAGGGAACAGTGTATGTTTAGGGTTAATAACAGGTTCGATTTGGGTTAGGAATCATTCCGTGCGACAAATAATGGTATTGGGAACCTGCGATATTTACAAGAATATCGAGGTGAAATATAAGTATGAAAACAGAAATCTAGATATGATTTGAAGCCCAGAAGGGCATTGGGCCCTTGATTGGGATACTTAGTTTTGAATTATGTTCTGCAAAGATGTCTCAGATAATTCAATATACAATGGCATAGGACCTTGTACCTTGGATGATTGAATGTAGAAGAGAACATCCAGTCAAAAGGGATAGTCGGTAGGATTAGGAAGATACTCGGTAGGTTCAGGAAAAAGAGTGAGTGTAGGATTTGGACAAAAAATTCTTTAGCAATAGGGTTTCGGTTAGAGAGTGAATATAAATGTCAGCACATATGAAGAGTCAGTCACTATGATGAAATTGGGAAAATATGTAGAAAAGCAGATATCAATAGAGACATTACGAAACCAGGCAAAGTATTAAGTGAGTGATAGGATTAGACATTTTCACCAGGGTTGAGTTTGAATATATAATCTTAGGAAGAAACAAATATGTAGTCACCAATAGGATTGGCATTTGAGAGCTTTAGGCAACCTGGACATGGATGTTTTCAGTAATCCATGTTCTTTTTCCATTTAGGCTTTGGTACAATCATAAGTGTGACCTTTACATTTTTTGTCCAGAATATTACTGTGATAAAATATATATGTAGATCAGTTGACATGAGTATTTCTACCACCATTTCTGGGAGGAATATATTGAAGACATAAAATTAGTATTGGGGGTACAATGAGGTGTACCCTGTGTCTATGAATATAGAGATAAAGCATGAATAGACCATACTGTGAATAAATAATATAACTGGTTCCAACTTTAAATGATGGATTGAATTGATATCTGAAAATATACAATAAATCTTATATTGATATACATTCATTCATTACAACCAGTTATACATCTAATGGTAATATTAGTGTTTTGGTTTATCATGAAGAGTTTGTGAGTTTTGCTTCAAAAGTGATTGTGGAAATCGAAAATAATGTGTTTGGAAAGAAGCCTCCTGAAAAGACCAGTCAAGAAACCCTGACAATACATGTGTTCTGAAGCAGGAAGTCATTAAAGTTGAAACAAATTCCTATTAATTTGAGAACTTGTTGATGAAATGTATATCCAATGATGTGAAAAAACTGAAGAAATAATAATGTACCAGTGTTGAATACAAATGAACGTCAAATTACATATCATGTCCCATAGGAATCTATTTGTATTGATGTTAGATTGGGTCTTTTACTGTAGAATTATTAGGATTTGTATGCACCATTCCACGATGTTAGTTTTCATTACTAGGAAACAAATATGTATTTCAGGTGGATGAATATTTCTGAGAATAATCTTGTGAAAGTTGGTTATAAATCCACATACATGAACATGAATGAATTTAGAGAGTGTATATAAGACACATATATTTCATATTTTGAAAAATCTGGAGAGTGTGTCTATATATATATATATATATATATATATATATATATATATATATATACACACACACACAAACACACATACACACAAAAAACACACAGACATAAAGAAGGTGCAATATATATGCCAATCGAATTTCATCATTAAAAATATATCATTCACAGATGCAAAAATATTTATTTTACTGAACCTGAATTTATGTATAATGTTGTTCTACTAGGAAGTTCCCCTATAGGTTGAATTTTCAGTTCCAACAGTGTTTAGAGGGAGTGATGTCTTCTCACAATTTGTATCTGCCAAGTCAGAAACCTCACAAAAAAGTACGTGTGATACCTGGTAAGATTCTATATGTTCATATAAATATACATGTGTGAATAGGCTAGAGAGAAACGGAAAAAAGAATTCACATATTTGTTAACTTTAAAAACACATAGAGAATATTTCAATTAAAATTTGACTAGATTTATAACTCCTACCTTATATAATGCAAAAGATAAGTCCCATTATACAACATGCCTCCTCTGAACTGCTTGTATTTCTATTCGGTTTGGGTTATTTTTCTCCATTATATTAGAATGAGTAGTCTGAGTCTAGAAGGTATGGGTTAGTGTCAGGGATTCAGTATTTCAAAAGGAAATTTGGAAAATGAATCCAGTGTGTATGCAAATATGTGCTGCAAAAATATCCTCCCACTCTCATCCAGAACAATGCCTTGACATTACCTTCGCCCCAAGTAAGACACAATTAGATGAGAAGAGTTTGAAAATCAGTGAATATATATCTGAAATGGAACATGCTCAGGAGTTCACAAGCTTGCAGGTGGTAGAGGAGTATCCAAAAGTAAGGTACAGGGTAAACACTCCACAAACATGGAGCTCTGCTGGCCTAAAAACTTTGTGAGAAACTGCCTCTGAGGTTGGGCACATGAAGTATATGTTGTTTTCAGGAGATTTGGCTTTCTTTGTAGTGAGACCATCAAAGCTGGGTCTGCATCTATGTGACCTGGAAGACATGGTTTCTTATTTTCCAATGAACATGAGACAGCAGTTGTGAATCCTCTCTTTGTAGGTAAAGTGTGGCCACTGGGGACTAAGTGTCTCCCCTTGTGGACTGTGAAGACATTTGGTCATCCTCCAATTTTGTGGTGTTTTTGCTGCTGCACTGGGAGTTTGGTAGTTGCTTCACAAAATACAAGGAGGTCAACTGGGACACAGTGCTGGGGGGACTTCTGTCACGTGTGGTGCATCAGTGTCTACAGGAGAATGCACCAACCAGTCTTCTATCCCTCATAGCTTGCCCCATTGCTCCCTTGTCAATATTAACCTGATTCTGAACATTACCCTGAAAACTCTGCATATAACAAGATGACTTTACATATAAAGGTCTGCCAGCTACAACATGTCAGTCAGAAGGCATTTGGAATCCAATCGTAGATCGTCATGGCCCTACCACTGATGTTTTATCACACACGTGCCCACCACTGCTCTAGACCCACTACTCAGCAGGCTCCAACTTACTGGCATTTCTGTTCTACACCATTTTCATGAAACCCAGTCAATCAAGGCACTGTCTGGTAAACTCACGATCAGCAACAAGACACCCAAAGGTTCTCCCATGCCATCTGGTCATGGGAATTTCAAAAATTTCATGGTATTTATCTAGCCATTTTTCATGGAGAAAGTCGGAGGCACTGTGGGTTTCAATTCTTTCAGGAACCATTAAATGTTGAGGTAGCTCATTTCAATGAGAGCTCTGAAAAACTCTCATAGGCAAGGCTTCCCAATGAGTGGCCAAAAGGTCACATGAAGACAGGCCCATTGAAGTCTACAATGTGAGGTTCATGTGTGTTTTGACTCTCAACTATTGCTGCCAAGTTCTAAAAATAAATTCCTGTGATATCCTGGCAGAGATTCCCAGTGATCTGTGGAAAGCAACCCTGAGCCTAGATCTCAGTTCCAAGGGTGACTCTCATGCGTGGCCTCCTAAAATCTCAACAAAATTCATGGCAATACTTCTCTGAGGTCAGTTCCACAACTCAGTTTCTAAGGGGAATCACATCAGAGTTCAAGCCCAGATGGACCCAGTCATTTCTTCCAACCGCCACACAAATGACCAAAATTAAAACGAAAACACTCCCACATGGCCCTCATCTTCTTACATATTGTCATTCATCGTAATGTCTGGCTGAAGATTCCCATGAGGGGCGAAGCCCGAGACAGTGTCCAAAATAAGCTCCCTTGCCCCTCATTTGCCTAAAGTCAGGGTGGCCTGGACACCCTTCCTGTGAACCAGGAGTGATCAAATAAACCTGCCATTAATAATGCTCTGTTTCTCCAATTTGAGGCCTACTGAATTTCAGGTATTGATTCTATATGTGATTTGGAGTCATGTGTAACCCCAAGCACCTCTGCAGGTCTTTGAAGAACTCATTTGACCCAAGGAATCCATTTTCTCACTTGACAGAGGTCAGAAACCTAACAGAGAAAGGAAAGAGACTTCATCCACAATGACCGATCTTTTTGCCATTATGGTTTTGGATGCACACATGGGATCGTTCTTTAGATCCATCAGGTG
Organism: Callospermophilus lateralis; assembly: GCF_048772815.1. Classification (NCBI taxonomy): domain Eukaryota; kingdom Metazoa; phylum Chordata; class Mammalia; order Rodentia; family Sciuridae; genus Callospermophilus; species Callospermophilus lateralis. The sequence continues at coordinate 6,730,585 of NC_135319.1, forward strand.
CTGAGAATGTAATTCACAGTCACACACAAGGCCAAGAGGCTAATTCAGCCACATCCCTTTCCAAAGCAATTAAGCAAAGAGCCACATGTGATGCCCATTCATTTCCATTTGAAAACTCTTTTCTTCAGGCTTCACAAAGGGGTGGCCTGAGGCAAAACTTTCCTGACATTCAGTGCAACTGAACAATAGGTAAGCAAAAGGCCCAAAGCAGGGTTTCTCCACTGAGATGTTCCTGTTCACACTGATATCTGAGTTTTCTGAAATGCTGGCCATTCTCTTCAGCTATCCAGTACATGGCCATGTCACAGAGCTTGGAGTGGTACAAATCTTGGCCACAAAACCATGAGCCTATTCTGGAGAGTGGCCAGAATTCAGGAAGAAAACAGGAACTTAGGAAGATAGAAGGTGTTGTCTCTCGATAAGACAAGCTGCAGTCCATTCATAAATTGGACAGGATGAATTATGGGAAGATTTATACTAGACTGGACACATCCATTAATGCATTCTCTTTTCTAATGTCTACAACAAGGGACACAGTGGGATACACAGACACAGAAACACTCGCCTGGTCAAACGACTTACTAGAAACAATCCACTCCAAACCAAACAAACCAACTTTCCTACCTATTCTCAGAACATGGCCTGTCCTCTCTCAGATCTGGTTTCCTTGGCCAACTCTGTGAAGTTTTCAGGAAAAAGGGGTGAGCCACTACCTGCTTTCTGTGGAAAGGTCCCTCTTCAGAGCTCTCCTGGCTTTTGGCCATCCTCACATCAGTATGTACCAAGAAAGACTGACTCTGTCTTTGGTAAATTCAAACAAGTGAGCCCACTGGGACTGGGACTGGGACTGGGACTGGCTCTGTGTGCCTGGATACCTGGATCAAAAATACACAGAGTTCCATCACCAACAAAACGAGGTGAGGTCACTTCCTTCAAAAAATTAATGAGGTCACCGCCTAGGGTCTCATGAAAAGGAAGCTGCCCCTATTTCCTGTGAATCTTTCACAATTTAGAATGGTATAGAAACCAAAGCCACCTGGGAACAGCTCTCCACACAGTCCTGGTTTGATACATCTTCCCTACATTAAGAAGAGATAGGCTGATTCAGACACATCCTTTCATCCTGATCGAGTTGTTTTCAAACGAAGATGACTTTTGCTGTCTCAGGTCCTTCATCGCATTCTACGTCTTCTCCAGGGATAATTTCTGTATGGATTTTGAGGTACTCAGCAGGTGGAAGATCTCCTAATTTCCTGTATTGTAATACTAACTTTGTCCCTGCTCTTCTGTAAAGTGAGATTGAGTGAACAGTGTATGGTTAGGGTTAATAGCATGTTCAATTTGGGTTATCAATCACACACCAGAGTTCAAGCCCATTTGGACTTAGTCATCTCTTCCAACTGCCACACAAATGACCAGAATTAAAATCAAAACACTCCCACATGGCCCTCATCTTCTTTTATATAGACACTCCTCATAACCTCTGGCTGCAGTTTTCCATGAGGGGCACAGCCCTAGACAGTGCCCAAAATAAGCTCCCTTGCCAATCATTTGCCTAAAGTCAGGGTGGCCTGGGCACCCTTCCTGTGAACCAGGAGTGATCAAATAGTCCTGCCGTTAATACTGCTCCACTTCTCCACTTTGAGGCCTTCTTACTCTGGGGTTTATATTCTTCTTTTTATAATTTTTTTTGGAATTTTAATTAGAAAGTAAAAAAAAATGTGTTGCAGAATATTAAATTTCTTATGGAAAAGTCTTCATCTTGTTTGTGAAGGAAACCTTGATGCCTTGACAATCTGGTTATATGGAGACACTCAAAATTTTCTGTTACATACTACATGGATGAATGGCTACAGCACATAGTTTTTTTAAAACTGAAAGGCAGATAACAGCAAGTAAGATAACAAATAAAAGACAATTTTATTAAAAAATAAAGTTGTAAAATGACTCAATTTTTGAAAATTTAATTCCTTTTTTTTCTTTTTTTTTGGTTGTTCGAAACATTATAAAGCTCATGATATATCATCTTTCATACATTTGACTCAATTTGATTATGAACTCCCATTTTTACCCCAAATACAAATCGCAGAATCTCATCAGTTACACACGCACGTTTTTACATAATAGCATATTAGTGATTGTTATATTCGGCTACCTTTCCTATCCCCTATTATCCACCTTCCCCTCCCCTTTCATCTTCCCTCTCTACCTTATCTGCTGTTGTTCAATTCTCTCCCTTGTTTACCCCCTTTCCCCTCACAAGCTCTTATATGTAATTTTGTGTAACATTGAGTGTCTCCTACCATTTCCATAGGATTTCCCTTTTCTCTCCCTTTCTCTCCCCCCAATCACCTCTGTTTAGTGTTAATATTTTCCTCATGCTCTTCCTCCCTTTTCTGTTCTTATTTGCTCTCTTTATATCAAAGAAAACATTTGGCATTTGTTTTATAAGGATTGGCTGGCTTTGCTTAGCACAATCTGTTCTAATGCCATCCATTTCCCTGCAAATTCTATGATTTTTCATTTTTCAGTGCTGCGTAATACTCCATTGTGTATAGATGCCACATTTTTTTTTTATACATTCGTCTATTGAAGGGCATTTTGGTTGGTTCCACAGTCTAGCTATTGTGAATTGTGCCACTATGATCATTGATGTGGCAGTATCCCTATAGTGCGCTCTTTTAAAATTCTCAGTGAATAGTCCGAGAAGTGCGATAGCTGGGTCAAATGGTGGATCCATTCCCAGCTTTTTCAGGAATCTCCATACTGCTTGACAAATTCGCCTCACCAATTTGCATTCCCACCAGCAGTGTACAAGTGTACCCTTTCCCCCCCATCCTCGCCAACACTTATTGTTGTTTGACTTCATAATGGCTGCCAATCTTACCGAAGTGAGATGGTATCTTAGGGTGGTTTTGACTTGCATTTCTATGACTGCTAGAGATGGTGAGCATTTGTTCATGTACTTGTTGATTGATTGTGTGTCCTCCTCTGTGAAGTGTCTCTTCAGGACCTTGGCCAATTGGTTGCTTAGGTTATTTGATATCTTATTGTTTGATTTTTTGAGTCCTTTATATATTCTGGATATTAGGGCACTATCTGAAGTGTGAGGGGTAAAAATTTGTTCCCAGGATGTAGGCTCTCTATTTACCTCTCTTATTGTTTCTCTTGCTGAGAAAAAACTTTTTAGTTTAAGTAAGTCCCATTTGTTTATTCTTGTTATTAACTCTTGGGCTATGGGTGTCCTATTAAGGAATTTGAAGCCCGACCCCAGGGTATGTATATCGTAGCCAACTTTTTCTTCTATCAGATGCAGTGTCTCTGATTTTATACCTAGCTCCTTGATCCATTTTGAGTTAACTTTTGTGCATGGTTAGAGAAAGGATTTCAATTTCATTTTGTTGCATAAGGATTTCCAATTTTCCCTGCACCATTTGTTGAAGATGCTATCCTTCCTCCATTACATGCTTTTAGCCCCTTTTTCAAATATAAGAAAGTTGTACTTTTGTGGATTCATTTCTGTGTCCTCTATTCTGTACCATTGGTCCTCCTGCCTATTTTGATACCACCACCACGCTGTTTTTGTTACTATTGCTTTGTAGTACAGTTTGAACTCTGGTGTCGCTATACCTCCAGATTCACACTTTCTGCTTAGAATTGCTTTTGCTATTCTGGGTCTTTTGTTTTTCCATATGAAATTCATGATTGTTTTATCAATTTCTACACGAAATGCCATTGGGATTTTGATTGGCATCGCATTGAACATGTAGAGAACTTTTGGTAATATCGCCATTTTGATGATGTTAGTTCTGCCTATCCATGAACAGGGTACATTTTTCCATCCTCTAACATCTTCTTCTATCTCTCTCCTTAGGGTTCTGTAGTTTTCATTGTATGAATCTTTCACCATTTTTTTAGGTTGATTCCCAAGTATCTTATTTTCTTAGAGGATATTGTGAATGGGGTGGTTTCCCTTATTTCCATTTCAGAAGATTTGTTGCTGATATACAGGAATGCCTTTGATTTATGCGTGTTGATTTTATATCCTGCCACTTTGCTGAATTCATTTTATCAACTCTAGCAGTTTCTTTGTAGACCCTTTTGGGTCTGTGAAATATATTATCATGTCATCCACAAATAGCAATAATCTAAGTTTTTCTTTTCCTATTTTTGTGCCTTTAATTTCTTTTATCTGTTTAATTGTTCTGGCTAGTATTTCAAGAACTAAATTGAATAGAAGTGGTGATAGAGGGCATCCCTGTCCTTTTCCAGATTTTAGAGGGAATGCCTTTAGTTTTTCTCCATTTAGGGTGATGCTAGCCTGAGGTTTAGCATATATAGCTTTTATTATGTTGAGGTAAGTTCTTGTTATCACTAGTTTTTATGGTGTTTTGAACATAAAGGGATGCTGTACTTTGTTGAATGCTTTTTCTACATCTATCGAGATGATCATATGGTTCTTGTTTTTCAGTCTATTGATGTGGTGGATTACATTTATTGATTTCCGTATATTGAACCAGCCTTGCATCCCAGTGATGAATCCTACTTGGTCATGAAGCACAATTTTTTTGAAATGCTTTTGTATTTGATTCGCCAAGATTTTATTGAGAATTTTTCCATGCAAGTTCATTAGAGTTATTGGTCTGTAGTTTTCTTTCTTTGAAGTGTCTTTGTCTGGTTTTGGGATCAGGATGGTGTTGGCCTCATAGAATGAATTTGAAAAAACTCCTTCTTATTGTATTTCTTGAAATAGCTTGAAAAGTATTGGTATTAATTCTTCTTTGAAGGTTTTGTAGAACTCCGCTGTATACCCATCAGGTCCAGGGCTTTTTTTGGTTGGTGGTCGTTTGACGGTTTCTTCTATTTCTTTCTTTGTTATTGGTCTATTTAAATTGTGTGTGTCTTCCTCACTCAATCTGGGCGGATCATATGACTTAAGAAATTTATCAATATCTTCATTATCTTCTATTTTATTGGAATTTAGGTTTACAAAATACTTTCAAATTATCTCCTGTATTTCTGTAGTGTGTGTTGTGATATTGCCTTTTTTATCCCATATGTTAGTCATTTGAGTTCTCTCTCTTCTTCTCTTCTTTTGCATGGCTAAGGGCCTGTTGATCTTATTTATTTATTCAAAGAACCAACTTTTATTTTTTTTCAATTTTTTCAATGTTTTTTTTTTGGTTTCAATTTTGTTGAATTCTCCTCTAATGTTAATTATTTCTTGTCTTCTACTACATTTGCTGTTGTTTTGCTCTTCCTTTTCTAGGTTTTTGAGGTGTTGTGTGAGTTCATTTATTTGTTGTTGTTTTTTTTTATATTTTTGAGGATAGAATTCCAAGAAATGAATTTCCCTTTTAAAACTCCTTTCATTGTGTCCCATAGAATCCAGTATGTTGTTTCTCTATTGTCATTTGTCTCTAAGAATTTTTTGTCTCCTCCTTTATGTCTTCTGTAACACATTGATTATTCAGTAACATACTGTTCATTTTCTATGTTATGTAGAATTTTTCCTTCCTTCTTTGATCATTCGTTAAGTCTAGGTTATTGATTGTGCTATTGAGTTATATAGTTTCTATATTTAGCTTTTGTCAAGAGGATCTGTCTAATGGCGAGAGCTGTGTGTTGAAGCCACCCAAAATTATTGTTTTATAGTCTATTTGACTCTTGAACTTGAGGAGAGTTTGTTTTATGAACTTTGCAGCACCATTGTTTGGTGCATACAAATTGATAATTGTTATGTCTTATTGGTGAATGGTATATTTTAACAGTATATAGTGTCTTCTTTATCACTTTTGATTAACTTAGGTTTGAAGTTGATTTTATTTGATATGAGTATGTCAATTCCTGATTGCTTCCAAGGGCCAATGATGGCTTCCAAGAATTTAAGAATAAAATCATGTGATATCCTGGATGAGATTCCCATTGCTCTGTGGAAAGGCACCTTGGGCATAGATCTCAGTTTCAAAGGGTGACTCTCATGCGTGGCCTCCTAAAAACCATCACAATTCATGGCAATACTTCTATGAGGTCAGTTCCAGAACTCAGGCTCTAAGGGGGATCACACCAGGGTTCAAGCCCAGGTGGACCCTGTCATCTCTTCCAACCCCCACACAAATGACCACAATTAAAAGCAAAACACTCCCACATGGCCCTCATCTTCTTCCATATAGACACTCATCATAAATTCTGGATGGAGGTTTCCAAAAGGGTCACAACCAATGACAGTGTCCAAAATAAGCTCCCTTGTTCTCATTTGCCTAATGTCAGGGTAGCCTGGACACCCTTCCTGTGAACAAGGAGTGATAAAATAGGCCTGCCTTTAATACTGTTCTGCTTCTGTAATTGAGGCCTACTGAAATTTAGGTATAGATATTTTATGCGATTTGGAGTCATGAGAAATCCCAAGCATATCTGCAGAGCATTGAAGAACTCATTTGACCCAAAGGATCCCTATTCTCACTTGATGGAGGTCAGGAACCTAACAGAGGAAGGCAAAAGTCTTCATCCACAATGACTGCTCTTTTTGCCATTTTGGTTTTGGATTCACACATGGGATCTTTCTTTAGATCCATCAGGTGCTGAGAATGTAAGCCACAGCATCACACAGGGCCAAGAGGCAGATTCAGACACATCCATTTCCAAAGCAATTAAGCAAAGAACCTCAGGTGATGTCCATTTATTTCCATTTGAAAACTGTTTACTTCAGGCTTCACAAAGGGGTGGTCTCAGGCAAAGGCCTTCCTGACATTCAGGGCAACAGAAGAATAGGTAAGCAAAAGGCCCAAAGTAGGGTTTCTCCACTGAGACTTTCTTGGTCACACTGATATCAGAGTTTTCTGAGATAATCGCCATTCCCATCAGCTAACCAGTACATGGCCATATCACAGAGCTTGGAGGTGGTAGTTATCTTGGACACAAAACCATGGGCGTATTCTGGAGAGTGGCCAGAATTCAGGAAGAAAACAGGAACTTAGTAAGATGGCAGGTGTTGCCCATCCATAAGGAAAGCTGCAGTCCATTCATAAGTTGCACAGAATGAATACTGGGAAGCTATCTAGTAGACAGAACACATCAATTGATGCATTCTATTTTCTAATGTCTACAACCACGGATACAGTGGGATATAAAGATACAGAAACACTCGCCTTGTCAAATGACTTACTAGAAACAGTCCACTCCAAAACAAACAACTTTTCCTACCTATTCTCAGAACTTGAGACAAAACCACAAACTCACACTCACACCCACAAAGGCACCGCCTTCCCCCAAGTATGTCTGTGACTATCCGGAGTGTCCTCTGACTGGTGGGCCATACTATGTTACTCCAAAATGGTGTGTCCTATCTCTGATCTGGTCTCTTTGGCCAAATCTGTGAAGTTGTCAGGAACCCGTGGTAAGCAACTACCTGCTATCTCTGAAAAGAACAGTCTTCAGAGTTTCCAGGCATTTGGCCCTCCTCACATCAGTAGGTACCAAGAAAGACTGACTCTGTCTTGTTAAATCCAAACAAGTGAGCTCTGGGACTTGGACTGGGACTGACTCTGGGTGCCTTGCTTCCTGGTTCCCAAGATCACAGAGTTCCATCACCAAAAATGTAAGGTGAGGTCACTTCCTTCAAGAACTGAATGAAGTCACTGCCTTAGAAACAACTTTGTTTTAACAGTTGCTTCCAAGAGTCCCATGAGATGGAGGCTGCCTCTACTTGCTGTGACTCATTTATAAGTTATAATGGTGTATCAACCATTGGCACCCAGGAACAGCTCTCCACACAGGCCTAGTTTGGTCCATCTTCTTTACATTAAGAAGAGAGAGGTTGATTCAGACCCAACCCTTCATCCTGAGTAGGATGTTTGCCATGGAAGATGACTTTTGCTCTCTCAGGCCATTCATAGCTGCCTACATCTTCTCCAGGGATCATTTCTGCATGGTCCATTTAGGTTCTCAGCAGGTGGAAGATCCCCTATATTCCTGCATTGTAAGACCAACTCTGTCTCTGGTCTTCTGTAAAAGTAGATTGAAGGAAAATTTTATTATTAGGGTTAATAACATGTACGATTTGGGTTAGGAATCATTCTGTGGAATAAATAATGGTATTGGGAACCTGTGAAATTTATAAGAATATATAGGTGAAATACAAGTATGAAAAGAGAAATCTATGTAAGTTTTGAAGCCCAGAAGGGCATTGGGCCCTTGATTGTATACTTAGCTTTGAATTATGTCCTGCACGGTTGTCTCAGAAAAATCGATAGACAATGGCATAGGACCTTGTACCTTGGATGATTGAATGTGGAAGAGAACATCCAGTCAAAAAGGGATAGTTGGTAAAATTAGGAAAATAGTGGGTAGGTTTCGAAAAAAGAGTGAATACAGGATTTGGACAAAACGTTCTTTAGCAATAGGGTTTTGGGTAGAGAGTGAATGTAAATGTCAGCACATGTGAATAGTCAGTCACAATGATGAACTGGGAAAAAATATGTAGGAAAGCAATATTTGAAGATGTATAAATTAATTGGAGGTAAAAATAGGTGTACCCTGTGTCTATGAATATAGAGATAATGTATTAATAGACCATACTGTGAGTAAATAATATACCTCATTCCAAATTTAAATAATGGATTGAATTGATATCTGAAAATATACAGGAAACCTCATTTTGATATACAATCATTCATTCCAATCAGTTATACATCTGATGGTGATATAAGGTTTATGGTTTATCATGAAGAGTCTGTGAGTTTTGCTTCAAAAGTGATTATGGATATCGAAAATAATGTATTTGGAGAGAAGTCTCATTAAAAGACCAGTCAAGTAACCTGGAGGAATACATGTGTTCAGAAGAAGGATGTGATTGAAAGTGAAACAAATGACCATAAATTTGTGAACTTGTGGATGAAATATATATCCTATGATGTCAAAAACTGAAGAAATAATAATATACCAGGGTTGAATATAAAAGAACGTCAAAATACACATCATGTCCCATAGGAATCTACTTGCATTGATGTTAACCTGGGTCAGTTACTTCAGAATTATTAGGCTTTGTATGCGCCATTCACTGAAGTTAGTTGTCATTACAAAGAAACAAATATGTATTTCAGGTGGATGAATATTTTCGAGAATAATCTTGTGAAAAGTTGATTATATTTTCACATACATGAACATTAATGAATGTAGACACATATATTTCATGTTTTGAAAAATCTGGAGAGTGTATGTGTGTGTGTGTGTGTGTGTGTGTGTGTGTATGTGTATATATATATATATATATATATATATATATATATATATATATATATATATATCAAACTCACATGGACATTAAAAAGCAGCAATATATATGCCAATTGAAATTCATAATGAGATATATAACATATACTGATGCAAAAATATATACTTTACTGAACATGGATTTATGTGTAATGTTTTACAAGGAAACTCACCCATAGGTTGAATTTTTAGTTCCAACAGCGTTTACGAGGGGTGATCTCTTCTCACAATTTATATCTGCCGAGTCATCCACCTCACAAAAATATACGTGTGATACCAGGCAGGATTCTATATGTGCATATAAAAATTCATGTGCTGAATAGGCTACAGAGAAAGGGAGACAGGAATTCACATATTTGTTAACTTTAAAAACACATGCAGAACTATTTCAATTAACAATTGACTAGATTTATAACACCTACCTTTATTATGCAAAAGGCAAGTGCAAAAATACACCATGCCTTCTCTGACCTGCTTGTATTTCTAATCTGTTTGGGTTATTTTTCTCCATCATATAAGGATTAGTAGTCAGAGTGTAGTAGGGTATGCGTTAGTGTCAGGGATTCAGTATTTCGAATGGAAAAAAAGAAGAAGAATCCAATGTCTATCAAATATGTGCTACAAAAAAATTATCCCACTCTCATTCAGAACAATGCCTTGAAATTTCCTTCACCCCAAGTAAGACATAATTAGAGGAGAAGAGTTAGAAACTGTGAATATATATCTGGAAAGGAAAATTCTCAGGAGTACACAGACTTGGAGGTGATAGTGTAGTTTCCAAAAGTAAGGGACAGGAGAATGCACCAACATGGCTTCTATCCCACATAGCTTGCCCCCTTGTCCATAGCAACCTGATTCTTAACATTTCCCTGAAACCTCTCCATATAACAAGATGCCTTTACAAATAAGGGTATGCTGGCCTCACCATGTCAGTCACAAGCCATTTGGAAGCCAGTGGCAAATCCAAATGGCCACATCAGAGATGTGTTATCACAAACCTACACACCACTGCTCTAGGCACACTTCTCTGCAGGGTCCAACTTACTGGCATCTCTGTTCTACATCATTTTTATGAAACCCAGTCAATCAAGGCACTGTCTGGTATACTCATGATCAACAACAGGACATCTAAAGATTCTCCAGTTCTACCTGGTAATGGGAATTTCAAAAATTTCTTGGTATTTATGTAGCCATTTTACAAGGATGAAATTGGAGGCACTGTGGGTTTCAATTCTTTCAGGAACTATTAAATGATGAGGAGGGATATTTCAATGAAAGCTGTGGAGAACTCACAGAGGCAAGTCTTTTCAAAGAGGGGCCAAAAGTCACAGGAAGCCATGCCGATTGAGGTCTACAATGTAAGGTCCATCTGTGTTTTGACTCTCAATTATGGCTGCCAAGTCTTTCAGAATAAAAACATGTGATACTCTGGCTGAGATTCCCAGGGCTCTGTGGAAAGCCACCCTGGGCCTTGATATCAATTTCCAAGTGTGACTCTCATGCATGGCCTCCAAAAATCCCAACATAATTTATGGCAATACTTCACTGAGGTCTGTTCCAGAAATCAATCTCTAAGGGAAATCACACCAGAGTTCAAGCCCAGGTGGACACATACATCTCTTCCAACCCCCACAGAAATGACCAGAATTAAATTCAAAACAGTCCCACATGGCCCTCATCTTCTTCGATATAGACAGTCATCATATCCTTGGATGAGGTTTCCATGAGGGCAAAGTTCAAGACCGTGTCCAAAATAAGCACCCTTGCTACTCATTTGCCTAAAATCAGGGTGGGCTGGACATCCTTTCAGTGAACCAGCAGTGATAAAATAGGCCTTCCATTAATACTACTCTGTTTCTCCAGTATCAGGCCTACTGACTGTCAGGTATAGATTCTTATTTGATTTGGAGTAATGAGAAAACCCCAGCACATCTGCAGGATTTTGAAGAACTCATTCGACCCAAAGGATCCCTATTCTCACTTGATGGAGGTAAGCAACCTAAGAGATAAAGGCAAAAGACTTCATTCACAATGACTGAACTTTCTGATATTTGGTTTTGGATGCACACATGGAATCTTTCTTTAGATCTATCAGGTGCTGAGAATCTAAGCCACAGCCTCACACAGAGCCAAAATGCTGATTCAGACACATTCCTTTCCAAAGCAATTAAGCAAAGAGCCACAGGTGATGCCCATTCATTTCCATTTTAAAACTGTTTTCTTCAGGCTTCAAAAAAGAGTGGCCTAAGGCAAAGACTTTCCTTACATTCAGGGTAACAGAACCATAGGTAAACAAATCGCCCAATGCAGTGTTTCTCCAATGAGACTTTACCATTCACACTGATATCTGAGTTTTCTGAGATGCTCGCCATTCCCTTCAGCTATCAAGGATATGGCCATGTCACAGAGCTTGGAGGTGGTACATATCTTGGACACATAATGAAGAGCGTATTCGGGAGAATGGCCAGAATTCAGGAAGAAAACTGGAACTTAGGAAGGTAGTAGGTGTTGCCCATCAATAATTCAAGCCGCAGTCCTTTCATAAATTAGGCAGGATAAATGCTGGGAAGCTTTCTACTAGACAGGACACACCCATTGATGCATTCTCTTTTCTAATGTCTACAATCATGGACACAGTGGGATACACAGACACAGAAACACTCGCCTTGTCAAACGGCTTACTAGAAACAGTCCAATCCAAACCAAACCAACCGCCTTTCCTACCTATTCTCAGAACATGAGACAAAACAACAAAACCACAACCCCACCCACAAAGGCACCTCCTTCCTCCAAGTAGGTCTGTGACTATCTGGAGTGTCCTCTGACTGGTGGGCCATACTATGCTTCCCTGAAATGGTCTGTCCTGTCTCAGATCTGGTCACCTTGTCCAACTCTTTGAAGTTGTCACGAGCCAGGGGTGAACCACTATGTGCATTCTCAGGAAAGGACACTCTACAGAGCTCTTCTGGCATTTGTCCATCATCCCTTGAGTAGGTACCAAGAAATACTGACTCTGTCCTTGGAAATCCAAAGAAGTGTGAAAACTGGAACTGAAAGTTTGACGGGCTCTGGGTGCCTGGCTTCCTGGATCCCAAGTTCAGAGAGTTCCATTACCAAGGAAGTAAGGAGAGGTCACTTCCTTCAGGAACTGAATGAGATCACTGCCTTGGCAACAACTTTGTCTTAACAGTGTCTTCCAAGGGTCCTATGAGATGGAGGCTGACGCTACTTCTTCTGACACTTTCACAAGGTAGAATGGTATATCAACCATAGATACCTGGTAACAGCTCTCAACACAGGTCTGGTTTGGTCCACCTTCTCTGCATTAGAAAAGGGAGGCTGATTCAGACACAAACCTTCATCCGGACCAGGGTGTTGGCCATGATAGTCAACTTTTGCTCTCTCAGGTCCTTCATAGTTGCCTACATTCATGTCCAGGGATCATTTCTGCATGGACAATTGAGGTCTCAACAGGTGGAAGATCCCCTACATTCCTGTATTGTAAGACCAACTCTGTCCCTGCTCTTCTGTATAGTTAGATTGAGAGAACAATGTATGGTTACACTTAATAACATGTTCGATTTGGGTTAGGAATCATTCTGCTGCATGAATAATGGTATTGGGAACCTGCGATATTTATAAGAATATAGAGGAGAAATATATGTATGAAAACAGAAATCTAGGTAAGATTTGAAGCCCAGAAGGGCATTGTACCCTTGATTGGAATAATTAGCATTGAATTACATTCTGCACAGATGTCTCAGATAAATCAATATACAATGGCTTAGGACCTTGTACCTTGGATGATTGAATGTGGAAGAGAACATCCAGTCAAATGTGATAATCGGTAGGATTAGGAAGATAGACGTTAGGGTTAGGAAGAAGAGTGAGTATAGGATTTGGACAAAAAGTTCTTTAGCAATAGGGTTTCGGGTAGAGAGTGAATGTAAATGTCAGCACATGTGAAGAGTCATTCACAATGATGAACTGGGGAAAATATGTAGGAATACAGATATCAATAAAGACATTAGGAAATCAGGTAAAGTATAAAGTGAGTGATAGGATTATACATTTTCAACAGGGTTGAGTTTGAATATATAATCTTAGGAAGAACCAAATATGTAGTCCCTAATAGGATTGATATTTGAGAGCATTAGGCAACCTGGACATGGATGTTTTTAGTAATCAATGTTCACTTTCCATTCAGTCTTTGGTACAATCATAAGTGTGACCTTTGCATTTTGTGTCCAGAAAATTACTGTGATAAAATGTATATGTAGATCAGGTGACATAAGTATTTCTTCCACCATTTCTGGGAGCAATATTTTGAAGACATATAAATTAGTATTAGGGGTACAAATAGGTGTACGCTGTGTCTATGAATATTGAGAAAATGCATGAATAGACCATACAGTGAATAAATAATATAACTGGTTCCAACTTTAAATAGTGGATTGAATTGATAGCTGAAAATATACAGGATATCTTATATTGATATTCATACATTCATTCCAACCATTTATACATCTAATGCTAATATTAGGATAATGGCTTATCATGAAGGGTGTGTGAGTTTTGCTTCCAAAGTGATTATGGAAATCGAAAATAATATGTTTGGAAAGAAGTCTCATGAAAAGTCCCGTCAAGAAACCTGGAGGAATACATGTGTTCGCAAGAAGGAAGTGATTGAAAGTGAAACAAATATGTAAAAATTTGTGAACTTGTGGATGAAATATATATCCTATGATGTGCAACAATGAAGAAATAGTATTGTACCAGTGTTGAATGAATATGCATGTCAAAATACACATCATGTCCCATAGGAATCTACGTGCATTGATGTTAAACTGGGTCAGTTACTGTAGAACTATTAGGATTCATATGCACCATTCACTGAAGTTAGTTTTTTGTACTAGGAAACAAATATGTATTTCAGGTGGATGAATATTTCTGCGAATATTCTTGTGAAAAGTTGATTATAAATTCACATACATGAACATGAATGAATTTTGGAAGTGTATATAAGACACATATATTTCATATTTTAAAAAAGTTGGAGATTGTATATATATACAAAAAAAACACACACACGGACATTAAAAGGTAGCATTATATATGCAAATCGAAATTCATCTTGAAATATATATCATCCACTGATGCAAAAATATTCATTTTACTGAACATGGATTTATGTATAATATTGTTCTACTAGGAATCTCACGCATAGGTTGTATTTTCAGTTCCAACAGCGTTTAAGAGGAGTGATCTCTTCTCATAATTTGTATCTTGACTCAGCCACTTCACAAAATGTAGATGTGATACCAGAAAGGATTCTATATGTGCATATAAAAATACATGTGCTGAATAGGATACAGAGAAAGGGATACAGGAATTCACATATTTGTTTACTTTAAAAACACATGGAGAACTATTTCAATTAAAATTTGACTACATTTATAACACCACCCGTTTATCATGCAAAAGGCAAGTCCAACTATACAGCATGCCTCCTCTGACCTGCTTGTATTTCTATTCTGTTTGGGTTATTTTTCTCCATCATATTAAGATTAGTGGTCAGAGGCTAGTAGGTTTTGTGTTCGTGTCAGGGATTCAGTATTTCAAATGGAAAATGGGAAAATGAATCCAATGTGTATGCAAATATGTGCTACACAAAAATCTTCTCATTTGCATCCAGAACAATGCCTTAAAATTACCTACACCCTAAGTAACACACAATTAGAGGAGAAGAGTTAGAAATCTGTGAATACATATGTGGAATGGAAAATGTTGAGGAATTCACAAGCTTGGAGTTAGTAGATGAGTTTCTAAATGTAAGGGAAAGGGTAAACACTCCACAAACATGGAGCTCTTCTGGCCTAAAGACTTCTTGAGAAACTGCCTCTGAGGTTGGGCACTTGAAATATATGTTGTTGTCAGGAGCTTTAGCTTCCTTTGTAAGAGACTATCAAAGATCGGTCTTCATCTATGTGACCTGGACAACATGGTTTCTTCTTTTCCAATGAACATGACGCAGTAGTGCTGAATTCTCTCTTTGCAGGTAAACTATGGCCACTGGGGCCTAAGTGTCTCCCCGTGTGGACTGTGAAGCCATTTGGTCATCCTCCACTTTTCAGGGTGTTTCTTGCTGCTACACTGAGAGTTTGGTATTTGCTTCACAAAATACAAGGAGTTCAAATGGGTCACAGTGCTGGAGGAAATTCTGTCACGTGTGGTGTGTCAGGGTCTGCAGGAGAATGCATCAACCAGGTTTCTATCCCACATAGCTTTCCCACTTGTCTATAGCAACCTGACTCTTAACATTGCTCAGAAACCTCACCGTATGACAAGATGCCTTTTCATGTAAGGGTCTGCTGGCTGCACCATGTCAGTCACAATCCATTTGGAAACCAATGGCAGATCCACAAGGCCACACCACAGATGTATTATCACACACCTACACACCACTGTTCTAGGCCCACTTCTCAGAAAGCAGCAACATACTTGCAACTCTGTTCTCAACCATTTTCATGACACCCAGTCAATCAAGGCACTGTCTAGTACACTCATGATCAGCAATAGGACATCCAAAGTTTCTCCTGTGCCACCTGGTAATGGGAATGTCCAAAATTTCATGGATTTTATCTCGCCATTTTTCAAGGATGAAGTTGGAGGCACTGTGGGTTTCCCATTCATCCAGGAACCATAAAATTTGAGGAAGATGATTTCAATGAAAGCTCTGGAGAACTCTCACAGACAAGTCTTCCCAAAAGGGGCCAAAAGGTCACATGAAGCCAGGCCCTTTAAGGTCTACAATGTGAGATCCATGTGTGTTTTGTCTCTTAACGATGGCTGCCAAGTCATTCAGAATAAAATCCTGTGATATCCTGGCTGAGATTCCCAGTGCTCTGTGGAAAGACACCCTTGACCTAGATCTCAGTTTCCAAAGGTGAATCTCATGCATGGCCTCCTAAAATCCCAACACAATTCATGCCAATACTTCTCTGAGGTCAGATCTAGAACTCAGTCTCTAAGGGGAATCCCAACAAAGTACAAGCCCTGGTGGACCCAGTCATCTCTTCCAACTGCCACACAAATGACCACGAGTAAATCCAAAACACTCCCACATAGCTCTCTTCTTCTTCTATCTAGACACTCATCATAACCTCTGGCTGGAGGTTTCCATGAGGGGCGCAACCCAAGACAGTGTCCAAAATAAGCTCTCTTGCCCCTCATTTGCCTAAATTCAGGGTGGCCTGGACACCCTTCCTGTGATCCAGGAGTGATCAAATAGGCCTGCCCTTAATTCTGCTTTACTTCTCCAATTTGAGGCCTAATGACTGTCGGGTACAGATTCTTTATGTGAATTGGAGTCATGAGAAAACCCAAGCACCTATGGCCTAGCCTCTGCAGGGTTAGAAGATATCATTTGACCCAAAGAATCCCTTTTCTCACTTGATGGAGGTCAGAAATCTAACAGAGGAAGGCAAGAAAATTAATCCTCAATGACTGCTCTTATTGCCCTTTTGGTTTTGAATGCACACATGGGATCTTTTTCAGATCCATCACGTGCTGAGAATCTAAGCCTCAGCCTCACACAGGGCCAAAAGGCTGATTCAGACACATCCCACCGTTTCCAAAAAAAGCTCCCTTGCCCTTCATTTGCCTAAAGTCAGGATGGCCTGGACACTTTTCCTGTGAACTAGGAGGTGATCAAATAGGTCTGTCGTTAATACTGGTTGGCTTCTCCAATTTCATGGCTACTGAATGTGCGGTTTAGATTCTTTTAGTGAATTGGAGTCATGAGAAAACATAAGCACCTATTGGCTATCCTCTGCAGGGCTTTGAAGAACTCATTTGACCCAAGGATTTCTATTCTCACTTGATGGAGGTCAGAAACCTTTCAGAGGAAGGCAAGAGTTTCTCCAGAATGACTGATCTTTTTGCCATTTTGGTTTTGTATGCACACATTGGATCTTTCTTTAGGTCCATCTGGTGTTGAGAATCTAAGCCACAGCCTCACAGAGGGCCAAGTGTCTGATTGAGACACATCAGTTTCCAAAGCAATTAAGCAAAGAGTCACAGGTAATGCCCATTCATTTTCATTTGACAACTGTTTTCTTCAGTCTTCACAAAGGGGTGGCCTGAGCCAAAGACCTTCCTGACATTCAGGGCAACAGAACAACAGAGAGGCAAAAGGCCCAAAGCAGGGTTTCTCCACTGAGACTTTCCTGGTCACACTGATATCTGAGTTTTCTGAGATGCTCGCCATTCCTTTCAGCTATCCCGTATATGGCCATGTCAAAGAGCTTGGAGGTGGTACATATCTTGGACACATTACCATGAACCTATTCTGGAGAGTGGCCAGAATTCAGGAATAAAACAGGAACTTCAGAAAATTGTAGGTTTTGCCCATTGATAAGGCAAGCCACAGTGCATTCCTAAATTGGGCAGGTTGAATAATGGGAAGCTTTCTACTAGAAAGGACACATCCATTGATGCATTCTCTTTTCTAATGTCTACAGCCACAGACACAGTGGGATACACAGACTTAGAAACACTCGCCTTGTCAAATGACTTACTAGAAACAGTCCCCTCCAAAACAAACAAACCTCCTTTTCTCCCTTTTCTCAGAAAATGAGACAAAATCACAAACTCATACCCACAACCACAAAGGCACCCCCTTCCCCCAGTAGGTCTGTGACTATTTGAAGTGTCCTCTGACTGGTGGTCCATACTATATTCCCAAGAAATGGCCTGTCCTGTCTCAGATCTGGTCTCCTTGGCCAACTCTGTGAAGTTGTCAGGAGCCAGTGGTGAAGCACTACCTTCTTTCTCAGGTAAGGCCGCTCTTCAGAACTCTCCTGGCATTTGGCCATCCTCACATGAGTAGGTACCAAGAAAGACTGACTCTCTCCTTGGTAAATCCAAAAAAGTGACCCCACTGGTACTGGGACTTGGACTGGCTCTTGGTGCCTGGCTTCCTGGATCCCAACTTCAGAGAGATCCATCAGCAAGTAAGTGAGGTAGGTCAGTTCTTTCATGAACTGAATGAGGTCACTGCCTTGGCAATCACTTTGTCCTAACATTTGCTTCCAAGAGAACCATGAGTTGGAGGCTGCCCCTACTTCCTGTGACAAATTGACAAGTTACAATGGTATATCAAACATAGGCACCCGATAACAGCACTCCACACAGGTGCTTTGGTCCATCTTCTCTACATTAAGAATAGAGAGGCTGATTCAGACTCATCCCTTCATCCTGACCAGGTTGTTTGTGAAGGAAGAAGACTTTTGCTCTCTCAGGTCCTCCAGAGCTGCCTACATCTTCTCAAGGGATTATTTCTGCATAGTCCTTTGAGGTTCTCAGCACATGGAAAATCCCCTACATTCCTGTATTGTAAGACCAACTCTGTCCCTGCTCTTCTGTAAAGTTAGATTGAGGGAACAGTGTATGGTTATGGTTTATAACATGTGCGATTTAGTTTAGGAATCATTCTGATATATGAATAATGGTATTGGGAACCCGCAAAATTTACAAGAGTATATAGGTGAAATATAATTATGAACACAGAAACCTATCTAAGTTCTGAAGCCCAGAAAAACATTTGACCCTTGATTGGGATACTTAGGTATGAATTATATTCTGCAGTGTTGTCTCCGATAAATAGATATACAGTCGTATAGGACCTTGTACCTTGGATGATTGATTGTCGAAGAGAACATCCAGTCAAAAAGCGATAGTTGGTAGGATTAAGAAAATAGTCGGTAGGTTAAAAACAAGGGGGAGTATAGGATGTGGACCAAAAGTTCTTTAGCAATTGCTTTCAGTTAGAGAATGAATGTCAATGTCATCACATGTGAAGGGTCATCCCCAATGATTAACTGGGGAAAATATGTAGGAAAGCAGGTATCAATAGAGACATTAGGAAATCAGGCTATATATAAAGTTTGTGATAGAATTAGACAATTTCAACAGGGTTGAGGTTGAATATATAATATTAGGAAGAATGAAATATGTAGTCACCAATAGGATTGACATATGAGAACATTAGGCAAACTGGACATGGATGTTTTAGTAATCCATGTTCACTTTCCATTTAGGCTTTGGTACAATCAGAAGTGTGACCTTTGCATTTTGTGTCCAGAATACTACTGTGATAAAATGTATATGTAGATTAGGTGACATGAGTATTTCTCCCAGCATTTCTGGGAGCAATATTTTGAAGACGTATAAATTAGTATTGGGGGTACAAAAAGGTGTACCCTGTGTCTATTAATTTACAGATATTGCATGAATAGAACATCTTCTGAATAAATAATATATCAGGCTCCACTTTAAATAATAGATTGAATTGATATCTGAAAATATAGAAGAAATCTTATATTGATGTACAATCATTCATTCCAACCAATTATACATCTAATGATAATATTATAGTTATGGTTTATCATGACGAGTCTGTGAGTTTTGCCTCAAAAGTGATTATTGAAATCGAAAATAATGTGTTTGGAAGAAGTCTCACAAAAAATAGTAAAGAAAAATGGAGGAATACATGTGTTCTTAAGCAGGAAGTGATTGAAAATGAAAAAAATGTCTATAAATTTGTGAACTTGTGGATGAAATATATATCCTATGATGTGCAATACCTGAAGATATGGTAATGTACCAGTGTTGAATGAAAATGAACGTCAAAATACACATCATGTCCAATAGGAATCTGCTTTCATTGATGTTAAACTGGTCAGTTACTGCCGAAATATTAGGATTTCTAAGCACCTAGTCCTGAAGTTAGTTTCAAGTACTAGGAAACAATTATATATTTCAGGTGGATGAATGTTTCTGAGAATAATATTGTGAAATGTTGATTATAAATCAACATACATGAACATAAATGAAATTAGGGAGTGTATATAAGACACATTTATTTCATATTTTGAAAAATCTGCAGAGTGTGTATATATATATATATATATATATATATATATATATATATATATATATATATATATTCCCCCCACACACACACACAGAGACATTAAAAATAGCAATATATGCCAATCGAAATTCACCGTGAAGTATATATATCATCCACAAATCCAAAAATATTAATTTTAATGAACATGGATTTATGTATAATGTTTTTCAACTAGGAAGCTCACCCATAGGTTAAATTTTTAGTTCCAACAGCGTTTAGGAGAAGTGAACTCTTCTCACAATTTGTACCTGCCAAATCAGCCACCTCACATGAATGTACGTGTAGTACCAGGTAGGATTCTCTATGTGCATATAAAAATATATGTGCTGAGTGGGCTACAGAGAAAGGGAGACAGGAATTCACATATTTGTTATCTTTAAAATCACATGGAGAACTATTTCAACAAAAATTGTCTAGATTTATAACTCTTACCCTATATAATGCAAAAGGCAAGTCCAACTATGCACCTTGCCTCCTCTGAACTGCTTGTATTTCTATTCTGTTTGGGTTATTTTTCTGCATCATATTAGAATTAGTAGTCAGAGTCTAGTAAGGTATAGTTTAGTGTCAGGGATTCAGTATTTTGAATGGAAAATTGGAAAATGAATCCAATGTGTATGCAAATATGTCCTAAACAAAAGTATTCCCACTCTCATCCAGAACAATTCTTTGACTTTACCTTCGCCCCATGTAGGACACAATCAGAAGAGAAGAGTTAGAAAATCTGTGAATACATATCTGGAATGAAAAATGCTCAGGAGTTCACAACCTTGGAGGTGGTAGAGGAGTTTCCAAAAGTAAGTGACTGGGAAAACACTCCACAAATATGGAACTCTGTTGGCATAAAGACTTCTTGAGAAACTTCCTCTGAGGTTGGACACTTAAAATATATGTTGTTGTCCGGAGATTTAGCTTCATTTCTAGTGAGACCATCAAAGCTGGGTCTGCATCTATGTGACCTGGAGGACATCGTTTCTTATTTTCCATTGAACATGAGGCAGCAGTGGTGATTTCTCTCTTTGTAGGTAAACTGTTGCCACTGGGGGATAAGTGTCTCCCCGAGTGGACTGTGAAGCCATTTGGTCATCCTCCACTTTTCGTGGAGTTTCTTGCTGCTGCACTGGAAGTTTCATATTTGCTTCACAAAATCCAAGAAGTTCAACTGGGATATAGTGCTGGAGGGAGTTCTGTCACGTGTGTTGGGTCAGGGACTGCAGAAGAATGTTCCAACCAGGGTTCTATCCCACATAGCTTGCCCCCTTGACCATAGCAACCTGATTCTTAAAATTGCCCTGAAATCTCTCCATATAACAAGATGCCTTTACATATAAGGGTCTGCTGGCTGCACAATGTCAGCCACAAGGCATTTGGAAGTCAATGGCAGATCCACATGGCCCCACCAAAGATGTTTTATCACACACCTGCACACCACAGCTCTAGGCCCACTACTCAGCAGGCTCCAACTTACTGGAATCTCGTTATACACCATTTTCATGAAATCCAGTCAATTATGGCACTGTCTGGTACACTCCTGATCTGAAACAGGACATCCAAAGGTTCTCCAGTGCCACCTCGTCATGGGAATTTCAAAAATTCAATGGTGTTTATCTAGCCATTTTTGAAGAATGAAGTTGGAATCCCTGTGGGTTTCAATTCATTCCGGAACCATTTAATGGTGAGGAAGCTTATTTCAATGAAAGCTCTGGAGAACTCTCACAGGCAAGGCTTCCCAAGGAGTGGCCAAAAGGTCACATGAAGCCAGGCACATTGAGATCTACAATGTGAGGTCCATGTGTGTTTTGACTCTCAACTATGGCTGCCAAGTCTTTCAGAAAAAAATCATGTGATATCTTGGCTGAGATTCCTAGGGCTCCGTGAAATGTCACCCTGGGCCTAGATCTCAGTTTCCAAGGGCGATTCTCATGCGTGGCCTCCTAAAATCCCAACACAATTCATGGCAATACTTCTCTGAGGCCAGTTCCAGAACTCAGTCTCTAAGGGGAATCACACCTGAGTTCCATCCCAGGTGGACCCAGTCATCTCTTTCAAAAGTCACACAAATTACCGCAATTAAAACCAAAACACTCCCACATGGCCCTCATCTTCTTCCATATATACACACATCATAACCACTGGCTGGTGGTTTCCCTGAGGAGAGCAGCCCAAGCAAGTGTCCAAAATAAGCTCCCTTGCCCCTCATTAGCCTAAAGTCGGGGTGGCCTTGACACCCTTCCTGTGAATCAGGAGTGATAAAGTAGGCCTGCCATTAATACTGCTCTGCTTCTCCAATTTGAGGCATACTGACTGTCAGGTATAGATTATTTATGTGATTTGGAGTCAGGACAAAACCCAAGCTCCTCTGCAGTGGTTTCAATAATTCATTTGACCCAAAGAATCCCTATTCTCACTTGATGGAGTTCAGGAACCTTACAAAGGAAGGCGAGAGTTCATCCACAGTGACTGATCTTTTTGCCATTTATGTTTGGATGCACACATGGCATCTTTTTTAGATCCATCAGGTACTGAGAATGTAAGCCACAGCCTCACACAGGGCCAATAGTCTGATGCAGACACACACCTTTCCAAAGCAATTTAGCAAAGAGCCACAGGTGATGCCCATTCATTTTCCATTTGAAAACTGATTTCTTCAGGCTTCACACAGTGGTTGCCTGAGGCAAGACCATACTGACATTCAGGGCAACAGAACAATAAGTAAGCAAAAGGTCCAAAGCAGGGTTTCTCCACTGAGACTTTCCTGGTGACACTGATATCTGAGTTTTCTGAAATGCTCGCCATTCCTTTCAGCTATCCAGTACATGGCCATATCACAGAGCTTGGAGGTGGTTCATATCTTGGACACATAGACATGCACCTATTTAGAGATTGACAAGAATTCAGAAAGAAAACAGGAACTTCAGAAGATCGACGGTGTTGCCCATCCTTAAGGCAACCCGCAGTCCATTCATAAATTGCGCAGGTTGAATGCTGGGACGCTTTTTACTAGACAGGACACATCTATTGATTCATTCTCTTTTCTTTCTTTTTTTTTTTACAATCTGGGGGCAATATTTATTAATTAAAACTATGTCTAATAGTTTACAAAGATGCTAATTAACAACAAAAGTATAATTGACCTTAAAATCCTCAGTGAGACTGAGGCTTCACATCGTCTTCAGAATTCTGAAGTTTCCTCCAGGCAGGGCACAGGTAGATGTGCAGGGAAGCACCTGCGACCATGCAGAATTCCAAGGCCAAGAGGCTCCACAAAGTAAGCTTCTGGGCTCTCCTGGAAGTCCCACTCTCTATCCCCCATTGTCCCTGTAATCTTGCCCCCAAATTCCATCTCCAAAGTAAGTGCTTGGTTTATCGCCGAGAGAATCTGTTCTTGAAAGCTTTAATTGTCTTGGCCATCATTGGTGCGATTTTCTTCACAGCTGGTTTCCTAGGATCATAGGAGATGGTACTACTGACGACTGGCACCAAGTGGGCACTGCTGGTGCTGGTGCCATCATTGGCTGGCTGCTCAGAGCTGGGGTTCAAGCTGTTGCTGCTGGCAGGAATGTGGCTGCTTCCTGTGCTATATGGGGCTGGCTTAATCTTGACTTTCTCAGGGACAGCTGCTCCTCCTGTTCCAAACTTCTCTTGCCTCCAGCGGACATCTCTAGGTGGCTTGGCCACAGAGTTGACAAAGGTCATCTTTGCTCGCCCGCCCTTGGGCTTATTGGCATTTGCACATTGGATGTTCTTTGTTAGCACTCGTAGCTGCTGCTCTCGGGCATTCTGAAGCCGCAGGTACATCTCCCGCCAGGACTCATACTCTTCCGGTCTTTCTTCTTTAAAGTCTCGGTGACAATGAACTTTCCATAATTGATCTGTGTCTTCAATTAATTCGTGATTGTATTCCTCTATGTGATATAGCTGATCAGGTGTACACCTCTCAAAAACAGGTTCAAGAATAGAAAACGGTACTCTTCCCACTTCAAAGATGGAATCGATGTTGTTTTTAAGTACAAGGATGCACTGCTAGTACAAGGTCATCATTTTGGGGAGATAGGCACACTTGGAACCGGAATACACCTGCATCTTGGAATTCATTCTGTGTCCAGTGAATCCAGCTTCTTCTTCTTCCTGGGGTGAATAGAATGCTTTTCACTTTGGCTGGAAGGAGGGCATCACTTCAAGGGAAGAAAGTGGACGGTAATTGCTCTGGATGGTGGGTAAGGGGAGGTCTGGCAATACTTGCAGTGCATCAGTAGGGACCTTTCTCAGCCTGGTTGAGTCGGCTCCAGCCAGCTGCAGCTTCTCTGACCTGCTCTCATTCCCCTTGGGTAATTTCTGAACTGAGTTTAAGTTTTTACTAGTGCTTTTGGAATCACTTTTTTAAAGTCCTTTGTCTCCAAGTGCCGTGGCTGGAGTTTTCACAATCTTCTTCTTTTTCTTCTGGGGCTGTTCATAGCTGAGGTATGATTCAAATGACATGGTGGGCTGCTCGAATTCATCCTCCACGTCTGCCTCCTCTTCCTTAGGGAGTGAGCCCAGTGACTTTCAATCCAAATTAGAAGTCTTTACTTCCCCTTGTTCAGCCTTTATATTGTTAGAAACCTTCTCTTTTGTTCTAAGGAACAAGTCTCCAGCCACTCTTCCTATGTCTGTGCTGTCCACGCGTTGCTTGCTTATGTCCAATTTGGTTTTTGCAGCATCCTTGTGCTTTGGCTTTTTAAGGTGCTTGTCTGAAGCAACCTCTGAGGGTAAAAACTTTCTTTTGAGGCTGCTGCCTTCTCTTTCTTTCTCTTTCTTGGCAGCACTAGAAGGTGGTCTCTCCTTGGCACTATCCCCTTGGAGTGGCCTTCGGGTCTCCTCTTTTGAGAGGGACTTGTGTGGCTTCTCTCTGCCCAAAGCAGAGGCCTTATCATCACCCTTTGCATCAATAGGGCGTTTTTTTCTTGTGGCAAGATCTGTGTTCCTTGTTTTGGTTCAAGATCCCCTTTCCGTGGGGTTCTCCCAGGTGATGTTCTTGACTAACTCCCAGTCTGACCTGAAAGGCATTACTGTGGCCATTTCCAGGTTTCTGGTGTGAAACAATGGACTCATGGGCCTTCTCTGGTGACCTGTAATGGTCTGTGTACATCTGATGAGGACTCGCACAGAATGGAGGAGACTGGACATGGCCATAGTCAGAAGATTCGGGGTCTGATGAATATGTAGGTGAAATACTCTCATCTCTTCCTCTTCCTCTCATCTCTCCTCTCATGACTCAGAGACACTTTGTGAGCTTGTTCACATTCTGAGAGTTTTCTGTGTTTCTTCTGTCTGTGCTCGGGACTATAGGATTGGCTGCCTGACGCCTTGCTGTTTTCTTGGTAGTACCCTTCCATCTCCTCCTCCCTCTGAACCGCATCCCGAGGGTGCTTTTGGGAATTGCTTTTCTCAAAGTCCTGTTCATCAGCCTCATTGTTTCACAAGGATATCTACTGTAATAGGCAAGGTGGAGAGTTTCTTCAAATATTTCAATAGCATCTTGGGGTCCGGGTTTGTAGCCAGGGGTGCCTGCAGCTTCTCCACAACTTGAAGCGCCGACTCCGCCGCCATCACAGTCACTGGTGTGGCCTCCTCATTATCTTTTCTAATGTCAACAACCACGGACACAGTGGGATACACAGACATAGAAACACTCTCCTTTTCAAATGACTTACTTGAAACAGTCCACTCCAAAACAAACAAACTGCCTTTCCTACCTATTCTCAGAACATGGGACAAAACCACAAACTCTCACCCACACCAACAAAGGCACCTCCTTCACCCAATTAGGTCTGTGATTATCCGGAGTGTCCTCTGACTAGTGGGCCATACTATTTTACCCCAAAATGGACTGTCCTGTTTCAGAAATGGTCTCCTTGGCCAACTCTTTGAAGTTGTCAGAAGCCAGCAGTGAGTCACTCACTGCTATCTCAGGAAAGGCCCCTCTTCAGAGCTATCCTGGCATTTGGCCATCCTAACATCAGTAGGTACCAAGAAAGACTGACTCTGTCCTTGGTAAATACAAACAAGTGAGCCCACTGGGACTGGGACTGGGACTGGCTCTTGGTGCCTGGCTTCTTGGATCCCAAGTTCAGAGAGTTGCATCACCAATGAAATTAGGTAGGTCACTTCCTTCAGGAACTGAATGAAGTCACTGCCTTGGCAACCACTTTGTCCTAACAGTTGCTTCCAAGGGTCCCATGAGATGGAGGCTGCCCCTAACTTCTGTGACACTTTCACAAGTTCGAATGGTATATCAACCATTAGCACCTGGGAACAGCTGTCCACACAGGCCTGGTTTGATCCAACTTCTCTACAGTAAGAATAGAGAGGCTGATTCAGACACATCCCTTCATCCTGACCAGGTTGTTTGCCATGGAAGATGACTTTTGCTCTCTCAGGTCCTTCATAGCTGCCTACATCTTCTCCAGGGATCATTTCTCCATGGACCTTTGATGTTCTCAGCAGGTGGAAGATCCCCTACCATCCTGTATTGTAAGACCAAATCTGTCCCTGCTCTTCTGTAAAGTTAGATTGAGAAAACAGTGTATGTTTAGGTTTAATAGCACATTCGATTTGGGTTAGGAATGATTCTGATGGATGAATAATTATAATGGGAACCTGTGATTCTTTAAGAATATAGACATGAAATATAAGTATGGAAACAGAAATCTAGGAAAGATTTGAATCCCAGAATGGCATTGGGCCCTTGTTTGGGATACTTAGCTTGAATTATGTTCTGCACCAAGGTCTCAGATATATCGATATACAATGGCATAGGACCCTGTACCTCGGATGATTGAATGTAGAAGAGAACATCCAGTCAAAAAGGATTAGTCCACAGGATTAGAAGATAGGCAGTAGGTTAATGAAAAATAGTGAGTCTATGAGTTGGAGAAAAAAAGTTCTTTAGCAATAGGGTTTTGGTTAGAGAGTGAATGTAAATGTCAGCACATGTGAAGAGTCAGTCACAATGATGAACTGGCGAAAATATGTAGAAAAGCAGATATCAATAGAGACATTAGGAAATCAGGCAAAGTATAAAGTGAGTGATAGGATTAGACATTTTCAACAGGGTTGATGTTAAATATATAATACTAGGAAGAAACAAGTATGTAGTCACCAATAGGATTTACATGGAGAGCATTAGGCAACATGAACATGGATGTTTTAGTAATCCATGCTCACTTTCCATAAAGGCTTTGATGCAATCATAAGTGTGACCTTTGCATTTTGTGTCCAGAATATTACTGTGATAAAATGGATATGTAGATCAGATGACATGAGTATTTCTTCCACCATTATGGGGAGCAATATTTTGAAAACTTATAAATTAGTATTGGGCATACAAATCGTTGTACACTCTGTTGATGAATATAGAGATGATGCATGAATAGACCATATTGTGAATAAATTATATAACTATTTCTAACTTTAAATAATGGATTGAATTGATATCTGAAAATATATAGGAAATCTTCTATTGATATACATTCATTCATTCCAACCAGTTATATATCTAATGGTAATATTAGGGTTAGGGTTTATCATAAATAGTGTGTGAGTTTTGCTTAAAAAATGATTATGGTATCGAAAATAATGTGTTCAGAAAGAAGTCTAGTGAAAAGACCATAAAGAAACATGGAGGAATGCATGTGTTCTTATGGAGGAAGTGATTGAAAGTGAACCAAATGCCTATAAATTTTTGTACTTCTGGATGAAAAGATATATCCTATGATGTCCATCAACTGAAGAAATAGTAATGTACCAGTGTTGAATAAAAATGATCTTCAAAATACACATCATGTCCCATAGGAATCTACTTGCATTGATGTTAAACTGGGTCAGTTACTGTAGAAATATTAGGATTTGTAAGCACCATTCACTGAAGTTAGTTTTCAGTACTAGGAAAGAAATAGGTATTTCAGGTGGTTGAATATTTCTGAGAATAATCTTGTGAAAAGTTGATTATAAATCCACATACCATGAACATGAATGATTTTAGGGAGTGTTTAATAAGATACATATATGTCATATATTGAATAATCTTGAGAGTATATATATATATATATATATATATATATATATATATATATATATATATATATATATATATCATGGAGAAATATTACAATGAAAATTTGACAAGATTTATAACACATATCCTTGATAAAGCAGAAGGCAAATCCAAGTATACACCATGCCTCCTATGAAAGGCCTGTATTTCTATTCTGTTAGGTGTCTTTTTATCCATCATATTAGGATTAGTAGTCAGAGTTTAGTAGGGTATGAGTTAGTGTCAGGGATCAGTATTTTAATTGGAAAATAGGAAAATGAATCTAATGTGTATGCAAATATGTGCTACACTAAAATCTTGCCACTCTCATCCAGAACAATTCCTTGCAATTAACTTTGCTCCAAGTAAGACACAATTAGTGGAGAGAAGTTTGAAAACCTGTGATTACATATGTGGAACTGAAAATGCTCAGGATTTCACAACATTGCATAAGGTAGAACAGTTTCCAAAAGTAAGGGAGAGGTTAAACACTCCAAAAACATGGAGCTCTGCTGGCCTAAAGACTTCTTGAGAAACTGCCTCTGAGGTTGGGCACATGAAATATATATATATTGTTGTCAGGAGATTTTGCTTCATTTGTAGTGACACCATCAAGTCTGCGTCTGCATCTATGTGACCTGGATGAAATGGTTCCTTGTTTTCTAATGAACATGAGGAAGCAGTTCTGAATTCTCTCTTTGTAGGTAAACTGTGGCCACTGGGAGTTAAGTGTCTCCCCATGTGGTCTGTGAAGCCATTTGGTCATCCTCCATTTTCATGGTGTTTCTTACTGCTGCATTGAGATTTTGGTATTGGCTTAATGAAATACAAGGAGTTCAACTGGGACACAATGCTGGAGGGAGTTCTGTCACGTGTGGTTGTTCAAGGTCTTCAGGAGAATGTTCAAACACGGTTCTATCCCACATAGCTTTCCCCCTTGACTATAGCAACTGGATTCTGAACATTGCCCTGAAACCTCTCAATATAACAAGATGTTTTTACATATAAGGGTCTGATGGCTGTACTATGTCAGTCACAAGATATTTGAAAGCCAATGGCAGATCCACATGCCCCCAACACAGATGTTTATTCACAAACCTATAGTCCACTACTCTATGCCCACTACACAGCAGGCTCCAACTTACTGGAATCTCTGTTCTACACCATTTTCATAAAACCCAGTCAATCAAGGCACTGTCTGGTACATTCATGATCAGCAACCGGACATCCAAAGGTTCTCCAGTGCCACCTGGTCATGGGAATTTCAAAAGTTTCATGGTATTTTTCTAGCCATTTTTCAAGGATGAAGTTGGAGGCACTGTGGGTTTCAATTCATTCAGGAACCATTAAATGGTGAGTAAGCTCATTTCAATGAAAGCTCTGGAGAACTCTCACAGGCAAGTCAACCCAAAGAGTGGCCAAAAGGTCACATGAAGCCAGGCCCATTGAGGTCTACAATGTGAGGTCCATGTGTGTTTTGAGTCTCAACTATGGCTGCCAAGTCTTTCAGAAAAAAAAATCATGTGATATCCTGGCTGAGATTCTCAGTGCTCTGTGGAAAGCCAACCTGGTGCTAGATCTCAGTTTCCAAGGGCGAATCTCATTCGTGGCCTCCTATAATCCCAACACAATTCATGGCAATATTTCTCTGAGGTCAGTTCCAGAACTCAGTCTCTAAGGGGAATCACGCAGAGTTCAAGCCCTGGTGGACCCAATCATCTCTTCCAACCGCCACACAAATGACCACAATTAAAACCAAAACACTCCTACATGGCCCTCATCTTTTTCCATAAAGACACTCATCATAACATCTGGCTTTAGGTTTCCTTGAAGGGCACAGTCCAAGACAGTGTCCAAAATAAGCTCCCTTGCCCCTCATTTGCCTAAAGTCAGGGTGGCTTGGACACCCTTCTTGTGAACCAGGAGTGATCTGTAATGGTAAAAGAAATTGAAATTAAAGTTTAAAAATTAGAGTGTAAAAGACCGGGTGTTGTAAAGTTTCTAAGCTGCAAGGCCTGAGTTAAAATATAAATGTCCAGGTATTGTTAAGTTCCGATGCTACACGCAAAACCTGAAATTCTTGTAGCTTGTAGGACAATTCCTGGACTGCCCAGTAAATATTCCCCCTGACCGCCTGGTTGTTTAATAATCTATCACCCTGTGTGGCCTGGCACATAGGCATCGCAGGGCCTAAACCAATCAGTTTGAATGTTTACCCCGCTTTGGAACTGACCTATCACTCCCGCCTGACCTGTTCCCGCCAATGAATGAACTAATCATGTTTAGAAATTGTTGTTTGATTTTCCCACAGTATATGGTGATTTGTTAAAGGAGACTGTTATATATGTAAAATCCAGCCCTCCCCAAAAAGTGTACTTAAGCTCTGCTCAACCCCTGCTTGGGGCTCTGGGCTGCTCTCCCTTCTTGAGTGAGCATGGAGCCCCAGCATGCTGGATTGGATCCTCAATAAACGCCTTTTGCAGCTGCATGAACCACGGTCTCTTGGTGGTCTCTTCCTCCGACGTTCGCTGGACCCTTACCTTTGGTGCATTGGCTGGGAATCGCGCAGTGCCGAACAAGGAGACCCCAAGGGACCCCTCTGGGGGTAAGTAAGGCTCCTCTTTCCATTTTTCCTTGTGATTGCTCAGAGCTTTTTGTTCAGGTTTGGTTTTTCGGTTTTCGATTTAGGTTGGCAGAGTGGCTGGCAACAGAGAGCGTAAGTTCCCCCTGGCGGTGGTGGACAAACGTGTTCTAAAGCCACAGGCCACGTCCTTGCAAGGGACGCCTTAGAGGACTCGGGGAAGGATGGATGTGCCCTCATTAGGTGAGGAGGAACGGAAGTGCCCTCATTAGGTGAGGAGGGACGGATGAGCCCTCATTAGGTGACTCTGCTGCCAACCCATCAGGTCTTGCCGGCTACTTTTTTCTTTCAGGTTGAATTCAATGTCTGCCTTTGTGGTCTAACCCATCAGGTTTTTCCAGTTTCTAGGTTCTAATCTTTACTTCTGAACTCGTGTTAAATGTTAACTCTGTGTCCGTGTTTGTGTCACGTTTGTATTGACCTTGTCTCTGTTTGAGTAACTCTCACTATGGGACAAAGCCATTCCATGCCTCTGTCCTTGAAACCTTTCCTGGTCCCTGCCTCCAATCCGACCCCTTTGCCCACGATCCTATCACTCAAACCTTCTGCTTCTCCCCCTCTTCCCTCCATTCTCCCTGAGTCACAGGATTGTAGATCTTGGGGTTGTGAACAAACGGGAGCTGCATGATGATCTTTGTCTTTTTTTATGTGTTTTTGTTAAATGTGATGGCATTGTTTGGACCGATGCAGAGTCCCGAGTTCCAAACTGCCTTACATGTGTGGAAGTAACTTTAGCTAAATTTTAACCTAATGCTTCTCTTGTGAGGGACCAAAAGTAAAGAGAAACGCCAGCTTTTATGTTCTCACCATTTACACCTCTCTTAGCTGTGTTTTAAATAACTTTGATAAACTTTACTCCCCTTTGTTAAGCGAGATTAGGGAAGCAGTGTTTTATTTTCTTCCCGGAGTTGGCTTGATCACGCCCACTGCAGAGGGAAATGCCTGGGGTCTAAGAACATTGATATCTCGATTAAACTTTACTCAAAACCCTGTCCTCATTATTAAATTTGCATTAATTGGCTTTGGGGATGGGATCCAAAACTTCAGACATAAATTTTGACACCCCAGTGGGGACTTTAAATCAACCCCACTCTGCCCTTTTGGGGAAGCCTAGCACTCAATACAACTGCAAGCAGAGGATGAACTTTTTAGGAGCTGACTACTGAAAAGTTGGGAGATATACAATATGCCTGGTGCCTGGGGTCAAACCAAAACAGAGGAACTAATCCTGTAAGTAAATGGTGAGGCTAAGGGACTCCCAGCAGCTGCCCAAGCCATTTTGCTGTGGGGAACTCACTTATTCCTTACCTGCACTTTAAGGATTACTCCACCTCTGTTTACTTAACAAAAGGGACAATGAATGCAGTAATATGTTGATATTATAGATTGTTTCTAGGGATGATCTTGACTGAATGTGTATCTAAAAATGATTTTTTAATTGTAACAATTTTGTATCTAAATGGGTTTCTAAAGCTTTGCACTATCTTACAGTTAAAAGTTGGTTTTAAACAATTGTTTAGTTTGATATCAGGTAGTTCCTGCTAGGAAACTTAAATACTTAGGATAAAAAAAATTAAGGAGTTTTAATTTTGAAGTAGGTAGCCTGAGAAAATTTCACAAGATATACCAGTGCATTAACTAGGGCAAAGATAATAAATTATGATATGGTATCTGTTCCCATCAGTGTGTCAGATTTTTTTAAAAAAGGTGCTAAATTAAAACGTTGGTCTGGCTTATTGAAATGACATTAATTAGCAACAGTCTTGGAAATTTTTAAAGCTTAATTTCGGATACACATGGTAGTGTGTGGTTCTTTTTAAATAAATTTCAGCCAATTTAATGTAACTTAATACTACTATAGAAACTTCAGAACAAAGAAAGTTGCTTAATAATCCTATAGAAACTTCTTTTGATTGTGGCTTTTATATTATCAAAAAAGGATCCTATTTTCAATATTGGGTGAGCAAGTTTTTCTAGTGTAAAAAAATCTAAAGATATAAAATTTTGAGAAATGCATCTTAAACTTGCATCAATATTTTCAACATCCAAACCTGGAAGTTATGACTTATAGCTAAAATGCCTTAGGCATGAGGTTTCTGCTCAGAATTCGAGCTTTTCCAGTTTTCGAGACCTCAGGCAGGACTTAAGTTAATATGCAAATAAACGGAGACTGAAGCTCTCAGCAAGAGACAGATAAAAAGGAGTAAAAGTGTCTTTTTACCTGAACTCAAACTAGACCCAACCAAAAAGTACATTATATGGTATTTACTAATTACTGGCCAGTCATCTTTTTTAGGACTCTTGCTTTTTCTTAGATTCTGTATTTTTTTTTTTCAGCTGATGATCTTGATCCTGCAGACGTGTTAATGTTTTCTGATCAGTTCTATTTTTGATCAACTGTGGAGTTTTTAAACATTGCAATGGAGATTTCACCTGAAAAAGCTACAAGGCCTTTACTATTGTGTTATGTGTTACATTTGTGTTATGTGTTGTATGTCAGTATGTCTGTATGTGTGTATGTCAATATATAATGCAGTGAAAGTACAATTGACAGATGAGGAGCACTCTTGAAAAATTTAAAAATGGATCCAAATATCTTTGATTCACGTGATTCAAATGCTTCAATTCAAATTGGGTAAACAGATAAAAATAAAGATGTCTTTAAAATTAGGCCTATAAGTTTTCTAAGTGTTCAAAAAGGCCCTAATAAAATGTTGATGTCTATAAAATAATCTGCTTAAATTCAAAAATTTACATGTATTGTTTCAAAATGTGAACAGAAAGAGGTTAACAGAGGGAAAAGAGAAACTAAAAGATTCTAGATATAGATTTAATACAGGGAAAATGTGTTTCTTGATAAGAGAGTCTATATGATTAAGTAATTAAAAGGGTTTACGTAAATAATAACAAAGTTTGTGTAAGTTGGTTATATGTGTAAGTTTTGAGCAAGTAATCATAAAAAATTACACAGCTGGTTAAACAAGTACTGCTTTAGAAAATTGTGCCATGTTATTTCTTTAAAAAGCTAAACTTGGTTAATACAAAAATACCAATGTAATTGTGGTGTTAATGTGTTCATATCTTCCAGGTATACAAGTCTGTAAGGTAGAAGCTTCAAAAGAGCATTGTATCAAGCTGGTGTTCTAAGGTTGTATGGTAATTCTAGGCTTAAAAGGAAAACATGTTGGAGATTTATGTATATCATTTTTGTTCAATAATTGGACTTGTTATCAATAATATATGTAAAGTTCCATGTTACTTTTTACACTAAGATACAATCTAAATGTATTTTTAAGTTAATGAGAGCAAAATCAGTGAAGGTTTTATTGTAAAACACAATGGTAATGCCCATTCATTTCCATGTGAAAACTGTTTTCTTCAGGCTTCACAAAGGGGTGGCCTCAGGCAAAGACTTTCCTGATATTCAGGGCAACATAACAATAGGTAATCAAAAGGCCCAAAGCAGGGTTTCTCCACTGAGATTTTACTGGTCACACTGATATCTGAATTTTCTGAGATGCTTGCCATTCCCTTCAGCTATCCAGTACATGGCCATGTCACAGAGCTTGGAAGGGGTACATATCTTGGACACAAAACCATGAGCCTATTCTGGAGAGTGGCCAGGATTCAGGAAGAATACAGAAACGTAGGAAGATAGTAGGTGTTGCCCATTGATAAGGCCAGCCACAGTCCATTCATAAATTGGGCAGGATGAATGATGGGAAGTTTTCTCCTTGACAGGACACACCCATTGAGGCATTCTCTTTTCTAATGTCTACAACCACGGACACAGTGGCATACACAGACATAGAAACACTCAGCTTGTCAAAGGACTAACTAGAAACAGTCCACTCCAAATCAAACAAACCTTTTTTCCTAACTATTCTCAGACCATGAGAAAAAACCACAAACCCACAACCACACCCACAAAGAAACCTCCTTTCCCTAAATAGGTTTGGAACTATCCAGAGTGTCCTCTGACTGGTGGACCATACTATGTTCCCCAGAAATAGCCTGTCCTGTCTCAGATCTGATTTCCTTGGTCAACTCTGTGAAGTTGTCAGGAGGCAGCAGTGAGCCTCTACCTGCTTTCTCCGGAAGGGACCCTCTTCAGAACTTTCCTGGCATTTGGCCATCCTCAGATAAGTAGGTACTACGAAAGACTGACTCTGTCATTGGTAAATCTAAACAAGTGAGACCACTAGGACTGGGGCTGGGACTGGGGCTGGTTGCCTGGCTTCCTCTAACACAAATATGGAGAGTTCCATCAACAAGGAGGTGAGATGAGGTCACTTCCTTCAGGAACTGAATGAGGTCACTGCCTTGGCAACCACTTTGTCCTAACATTTGCTTCCTAGGTTCTCATAATATGGAGGATGCCCCTACTTCCTGTGACACTTTCATAAAGTTAGAATGGTATAGAAACCATTGGCACCGGGGAACAGCTCTACACAGGCCTAGTTTGGTCAATCTACCCTACATTAATAAGGGAGAGTCTGATTCAGACGCATGCTTTTATCCTGACCAGGTTGTTTGCATGGAAGATGACCTTTGCTCTCTGAGGTCTTTCATAGCTGCCTACACCTTCTCCAGGGATAATTTCTGCATGAAACTTTGAGGTTCTCAGCAGGTGGAAGATCCCCTACATTCCTCTATTGTAAGACCAACTCTGTCCTTGCTCTTCTGTAAAGTTAGATTGACGGAACAGTGTATAGTTAGGATTAATACCATGTTCGATTTGTGTTAGGATTCATTCTGCTGGATGAATAATGGTATTGGGAACCTGCAAAATTTATAAGAATATATAGGTGAAATACAAGTTTGAAAACAGAAATCTAGGTAAGATTTGAATCCCAGAAAGGCATTGTGACCTTGATTGGGATAGTTAGCTTTGAATTACATTCTGCACTGAGGTCTGAGATAAATTGATATACAATGGAATAAAACACTGTACCTCAGATGATTGAATGTAGAAGAGAACATCCAGTCAAAAAGTTGTAGTCAGTAGGATTAGGAAGATAGTAAGTTTAGAAGAAGAGTGAGTCTAGGAGTTGGACACAGAGTTCTTTACTAATAGGGTTTTGGTTAGAGAGTGAATGTAAATGTCAGCAAATGTGAAGAATCAGTCACTATGTTGAACTGGGAAAATATGTAGGAAACGAGATATCTATAGAGACATTAGGAAATCAGTCAAAATATAAAGTGAATGATAGGATTAGACATTTTCAACAGGGTTGAGGTTGAATATATAATCTTAGGAAGAAACATTTATGTACTCACCAATAGGATTGACATTTGAGAGCATTAGGTATCCTGGATATGGATGTTTTAGTAATCAATACTCACATTCAATTTAGGCTTTGGTACAAACATAAGTGTGATCATTGCATTTTTTTATCCATATAATTACTGTGATAAAATGTATATTTAGATCTGGTAACATGAGTAATTCTTCCACCATTATGGGGAGCAATATTTTGAAAACTTATAAATTACTATTGGGGATACAAATAGGTGTACCCTGTGTCTATGAATATAGAGATAATGCATGAATAGTCCATATTGTGAATAAATATTATAACTGGTTACAACTTTAGAAATTGGTATAAATTGATATCTGAAAATATACAGAAAATCTTATATTGATATACAATCATCCATTCCAACCAGTTATACACCTAATGGTAATATTAGTGATATGGTTTATCATAAAGAGTGTGTGAGTTTTGCTTCAAAATGATTATGTAAATCAAAAATACTGTTTTTGGAAAAAGTCTCTTGAAAAGACGAGTCAAAACAAAGTAGGAATACATGTGATCTGAAGCAGGAAGTGATTGAAAGTGTACAAAATGCCATTAAATTTGTGAACTGTGGATAAAATGTATTTTCTATGATGTCCATAAACTGAAGAAATAGTAATGTACCAGTGTTGAATAAAAATGAACATCAAAATACACATCATGTCCCATAGGAATCTACTAGCATTGATGTTAAACTGGGTCAGTTACTGTAGAAATGTAAGGATTTGTATGCATCATTCACTGAAGTGAGTTTTCAGTACTAGAAAACAAATATGTATTTGAGTTGGATGAATATTTCTGAAAATAAACTTGTGAAAATTTGATTATAAAACCTCATACATGAACATGAATGAATTTAAGGAGTGTATAATAAGACACATATATTTCATATTTTGAAAAATCTAGCGAGTGTAGATTTTTCACAAAACACATACAGAGATATTAAACAGTAGCAATATATGCCAATCGAAATTCATCAAGAAATACATATCATACACAGATCCAAAAATATTTATTTTACTGAACATGGATTTATGTATAATGTTGTTCAACTAGGAAGCTCACGCATAGTTTTTATTTTCATTTCCAACAGCGTATAGGAGGAGTGATCTCTTCTCACAATTTCTATCCGCCAAGTCAGCCTCCTCACAGGAATGTAGTGTGGTACCAGGTAGGATTCTATATGTGCATATAAAAATACATGTGCTGAATAGACAACAGAGAAAGGGAGACAGGAATTCACATATTTGATACCTTTCAAAACACATGGAGAACTATTTCAATTAAAAATTAACCAGATTTTGAACACATACCCTTTATCATGCAAAAGGCAAGTCCAACTATACACTATGCCTTCTCTGAACTCCTTGTATTTCTATTATGTTTGGGTTATTTTTCTCCATAATATTAGGATTAGTAGTCCGAGTCTAGTAGGGTATGGGTTAGTTTCAGGGATTCAGTAATTCGAATGGAAAATAGAAAAATGTATCCATTGTATTTGAAAATATGTGCAACAAAAAATCTTTCCACTCTCTTTCAGAACAATGCCTTGACATTACAGTCACCCCAAGTAAGACACAATTAGAGGAGAAGAGTTAGAAAATCTGTGAATACATATCTGGAATGGAAAATATTCAGGAGTTCACAATCTTGGGGGTTGAAGAGGAGATATCAAAATTAATGGAAAGGATAAACTCCACAATCATGGAAATCTTCTGGCCTAAAGACTTCTTGAGAAATTGCCTCTGAGGTTGTGCACTTGAAATATATGTTGTTGTCAGGAGCTTTAGCTTCCTTTAGTAGTGATATCATTAAAGATGGGTCGCATTTATCTTACCTGGAGGACATGATTTCTTTTTTTCCAAAAAACATGAGGCAGCAGTGCTGAATCTTCTCTTTGTAGGTAAACTGTTGCCACTGGGGGCTAAGTGTCTCCCCGTATTGATTGTGAAGCCAATTGATCATCCTACAATTTTCGTTGTGTTTCTTGCTGCTGCACTGGGATTTTGGTATTTGCTTCATGAAATACAAGGAGTTCAACTGGGACACTGTGCTGGAGCGAGTTCTGTCACGTGTGGAGCATCAAGGTCTGCAGGAGAATTCACCAACCAGGCTTCTATCCCACATAGCTTGCAACCTTATCCATAGCAAAATGATTCTGAACATTTCCCTGAAACCTCTCCGTATAACAAGATGCCTTTACATATAAGGGTCGGCTGGCTGCACCATGTCAGTCACAAGCAATTTGGAAACCAATGGCAGATCCACATGAAAACAAAACAGATGTTTCCTCACACACCTGCACACCACTGCTCTAGGCCCACTACTCAGCAGGCTCCGACTTACTGGCATCTCTGTTCTACAGCATTGTCATGAAACCCAGTCAATCAAGGCACTGTCTGGTACACTCATGATCAGCAACAGGACATCCAAAAGTTCTTCAGTGCAACCTGGTCATGGGAATTTCAAAAATTTCATGATATTTATCTAGCCATTTTTCAAGGATGAAGTTTGAGGCACTGTGGGTTTCAATTCAGTCAGGAACCATTAAATGTTGAGGAACCTCTTTTCAATGAAAGCTCTAGAGAATTCTCACAGGTAAGGCTTCCCAAAGAGTG